>NC_068342.1:6838920-7167898 GCF_014633365.1 Diospyros lotus
TCTTTGAAACTTCTTCAACGATAGAGTACTTCAAGTTGTAGAGTTGGAGACTTCAAGTTGCATCAGCTAGTGGAGACAATAAGTAGGTCTGCAGAGAGGCGCAGCCTAGCATCTCGTGAATTGTGCTTTCACTTTTTAGTTGAAGCTTTTTATTGGGACTCCACATCCCATTCTACTTTCTTAAATTTTATGATTTTATAAATATTATATTAATATTTATTTGTTTGATTTTTTTATCATTATTAATATATTTAAAAAAAATTAACTATAATTGAATATGAAAAAAATAAATATAAACAGATTCTATATATTTTATATTTTATTTATAATTCTCATATATTAAAATATAGTCAAAAATTAAAAAAAAAATTCAAAAATTTATATATTTCATAGGCGTTCCACTTTGGTGCACCAAAGCGTACCATGACTTAAAGTGGCAAACCGAAGAAGCCTACCCCCCACATACTGCGTCCCGGGAAAAGTGGCATACCACGTCCTTGTACCACGTTCCGCGTACCAAGCGTTCCACGAACCAGGTAGCTATGGTCTTTTAGCTAAGTTCATATTCTTATAGTGCAACCAAAGGTTTGCAAAGAATAATTCTCTGGGTACTGTAGGTAACTGAAAGGTTGAGAAACTGACAAGTAGTATCCAGTTGAGGATGACTTGAATTATGAAATCCTATTTTCACTAATTGTTGCCCAGTGACTTTTAATTAGAGATGTATTTTCCTGGGCCACATTCCCTGAATAGATTTACAATGTCTTTAAAACACAGTGCATGTGCATTGAGTTATACTTTATATTTTTCACAAACAATCACGTAGATGCACAGAAATTTAGCATTCTGTAATTTATCATATGCATATTAATATTTATCTTTCCAATCAAGTTAAGATTTTATTCCATATATTAAGATAATAAATCAGTGTAATGTGGTCCAAATTATGTGACAATATCTACTGAATGGTCTTGCTCATCCAGCAGTTGAACACAAACTAATCAAAAGGTTGTGTCTACTTTTCCTTTGTCACTTCCTTTTATCAGTTTTATCAGTTAAGCGAAACTAATAAGGCTTGCTTAGGCTGAATAAGCTGTTCATTCGAACTTTCATATTAAAATTTACTCACTAGGCCCTTAAGTTTGCCTGACGTCAAAGAACAATTTCATGAAGTTGCTAAACTCCACCCAGTGAACATTTTCTGAAATTGGACATGCTTACAGATTTTCTATTTATAAGAAGGTAGTGAAGGAGTAGTTTAGGGAAGTTTTCCACCTCTAGCTAGCAGAATTTTATGAGACCTGGTATGCATACAGGCTTGCAACAGACTAACAGCTGGAAGAGTGGCTACACGTTCAAGTTGATTTTTACTTCAACCTTGATCCAATAGCCACTAAGCTATCTGTATCTCTATACTTGATTAATTCATCCGGTAGATGACTCCTGCTAGTAAGTTGTCAAAGTGAGAAACCAGCTTCCTTTAATTCACAGATCCAGTGTACCAGCCTTACTGGATGAGCTAACTGTTGTCGTTTTCTTTATGAATAGAACCAGACATATATGCCTCCAGTACTTGATAAGAAAAGCATCCCTTTTACATAGAAACAGTTGCAGCTTCATGTGTATAACATTTAGAAATTCTTTTTGTAATGAATGATTCATACTTGTGAAGACTATTCTACCATGTTTTTTCAATTACAGCTTTATGAATACCATTGCCAGCAGTAACATACTTGTGTTCTTTTATTTATCTTCTAGTTGTGGATACAGAATTAAGGTATCATCTTATATCTGGAGAGAAGTTCGAGAAACCTCTTTTATACTATTTGATTCAATGTTGCCTATAGGTCAACATAAAGCACTTGTCATCATTAACTTCAATTTCTCTAAATGAATATATTTTCAATGACATCAAGTGTGATTTAGTTTCAATCTTGGGCTAATTCTGTCTTAACATATGTCCAGAAAATCTGTAGTCAATGTAATTGATGCCAAGACAATGTCTTCTGATCCGGTTGCTGTTGTTGAATTACCCCAGAGAGTTCCATATGGATTCCATGCCTTTTTTGTTACAGAGGTCAGTTATTTAGATTCTTTTGTTACTCTCTCTCCTCTTCCGTCCCTACTTTTAAAGATAGTAGCTTTAATGACCGTTGTATGGTTGAAATGAATCCAAGTAGAACTATAGAAATGCGAAGACCAACAATCAAAAAAGTGAATGACTGGATATCGAACACTATATTGAGGTTTAAGTAACAATATGCTGATGTTGACAAATATGTGATGGAAGTTCTGAAATTTTTCAGAAACAACACAAAGTGAGTAAAAGAGCTTGAAAATTTGTAGATGGAGGAGTGTAACGCCCTGCTCTGCTGGAGCGTTACTCATGTCCAACTGGCATTCTTTTTTTAAAAAAATATATATTTAATTTCTCTCCTACCTGCTTATAGCAACTTAACCACTCAACCCATATCTTATCTCCTTAAGGGTTAACTTGGTTAAGTTTAAAATTATCCCTAGCCTCAGTGGGTGGCACCCATAATGCTTATCCTTGATTGACTATGATTTAATCTGTTAAGCGTGTTCAACGAGTAATAATTTCAAAAACATTGGTTTGAACCTTATCTAGTTATTTGATGTTTAGAAACATCCTTTTTATCCCTTAGGAAACCTTTTTCATGTTTAAAAACATTTAAAAGTAATATTAAATTTTTGCACAGTAGGTTTCAGAACCTGCTAGCCATTCTGAACTCTTTGACTGCCAAGTTCCAAAAGGTGTTTCTCCCCATTTCTAAATCCGAGTTCATTTCTTTTACTTTGAAACCTCTATTACCTCATTTTAAAATATGAGAGTAATGTTCACATTCTGGAAACCCAAGTTCTGAAATTTCACCTCTGGGTTTCGAAACTTGACTCACTGCTCACCACTGGAGTGCAAAGTTTCAAAACATGGGGAACCATGTTTAAAAAATTTGCTTATGTTTTCAACTCTATTTCACGTTAAGAACCTCTGTCCTTGAAGCTGAGAAACAAAGAGCTTAGAAAAGATCATGTGTAACATGTGTTAACAATATTCTAAATTTTTTTGAACATTTGTATCATGTGAACATGATCATGGACAAGATCATGTGTATCATTTGTTAACAATAACCTGTGAATCCGTGATTTTTTTGATGATTTAACCCTTGTCTCTCATTCTAACATGTGTTTAACAATATTCTAAAATTTTTCTTTAGGTTATACACAACTTCTCTTCATTTAATCTTCATTCAAGCCACGGTTTCCATGAAATGGAACAATATCCAAAAACAAAGTTCAGGAGATATATAACATTCATTTTGTGTTCCATGTACCAAAGTGGATCTTATATATCACTTTTACAAAAGATCATTTCCATGTAAAAGAAAAAAGAACTACTATAATGGGGAAAAATCCTTCACAAAAACAAATTTTATGCATCTTCTTCCCCTTCATTCTTCCATCTTTTCCTTTCCTTCCAAAGGTCCAGCTTCATCTAAACACATTGAATGTGCAACATAAGTGTTGCCGCTCTATAAGGATTAAGAAAACCATTTTATATGCATGAAATGGCATGAATAATGCTTTAGCATGTAAAACATTAACTAGTCAATGTAAGTAGTAAAACTGTTTCCACTCACTGCATTCACCAAGCTAATGGACCTCCTTGTCTACTCTAGAGCGTCTTTTCTCATTGTCAACGAACTTGATCATGGTGAACAAAACCCCCAAAAAATTTCTATGGCCATAGCTCTTCATGGGATGAGAAGTACTTGCTTTAATGCCATTTCAAAATTAGACCATGCTTTTCATGGAGTATCATGCTTGTAAATAATTTCAAAGAAAACTTTTAACTTTTTCATGCATTTTGAATAGGGTAAATTGCACCTAAACCTCCTGTGATTTGGATCATTTTCAAGGAGATCCCCTATAGTTTAAAAATATCTTTGAAGGTCCCCATGGTTTTTTTTTTTTTTTTGTTTTTTGGCATAGACCCCCCTATTAAATCAAAAACCCCTATTTGGTCCTTATGATTACTTCAAATTTCACCCAGACCCCCAGTGGGTTTGACCATTTTTACTGACCCCCTGTGGTTTACTGCTAACATTATTCTGCCTAGCAATCATAATTCAGAACGGTATACAGCTTCTCCCTAGATCATTGATACCATGCTTAATTGTTCGTCAATCTAACAGTAGCCTACCCTAAACTACGATCTTTCAAAATTTATCTACTTTACTGATATAGTCGCCATTTTAATGGTTCTACTCTGTTATTCATAGAGTGTAATGCTGATGATGATTTTCCCTCTCATGATGTTTGTCACAGGATCAACTCCAAGCACAAGCAAAGCTCTGAATCTCAAAATGTTGTGCAATTGCAGATAATCCAAATAAAGATCCTTCAGTCACCTTCAAGCTTATATAGACCAAGTAAAGTACTGTTATACAGTTTTAATGTCAAGAAAGCATTTGTATGATCAGTGAAAGTGCCTATGACAGAGCAAGGGAACAAATATTGTGGCAATTTGTTTTCCATAAATGTTCAGATTACAGTTTGTTGTATTCCTAGTGAATGCGTATCCCTTTGTCAAATTAGAGAATGTTTGTTTTCTCTTCCGTTTTTGTACATGTCTAGGAAGATAGTGCAACTAGGGGTGCTCATAAATGTGGTTGGTTCAATTCTGTTAGTAGCGTATCCTAGGCATGTAATTAGCCGTATATTATGATAAGATATTAGCTGTAATTAGCACTAATAGCTGTATAGATAGTTTCCTATTCCTGTATAGTTTCTTAATTTATTCTGTTTCCCAATCTAGGAATAGGCTGCATGTATATAAATGGCTGTACGCACCATTTACAAGAAATATAGACACATTCTCTTATTCTTACAGATTTGATTTGTTTGTTTTTTGTTTTTCTCCCAACTTGGTTCAGTTCTATTTCAACTTTTTGAACCCAATTGACATTCAGATAGATACATTGAAGTAAAACAAGCTTGAGTTACACTTGCAACCTCTTAAAAGTTGGTTTTTACTAGTATTTTTCAACGACTTGCAATGATGGCGTTGGTTGTCCCACATTGGACAGCTTGAGATAAGTTTTTTTTCTAAGCATTATATTTTTAAGTGTTCTTGTTGGATTAATGTGAAGCTTCTAACGATACCATTTTGATTGAAGGCTTAAGGGGGTCGGATGGTCTTTTGGCAACCACCATTGGCTGCCCAAAACGTTGCTGTTTTGGGCCCATGAGTTGTTGGGCCAAAACAACAATCACCTCATGTCGTTTCATCAAGCTTGCACAATCTCCTTGTCGCTTAGCCTGCTGTTATTTTGTTCGTCAATGCTACATTTTCACGATCAAATCATCATCGCTGCTTTCTCTTATTTATCCTCTTAGAGCCTCAAGATCATTGTAGCAAAGCCTCCGATTTGAGTCTACCTTTTAGGGTTTTGTTTCATTCTCTGCTACGACTTGCTCTTTATATAGTTTTTTTCTTTATGTTTTCTCTCTAAGGTTATCGCCTCTAATCTATATTCATGTGGTTGTGAGGCATTTTTTATTAGAGAGTTGTTCATTTGTACAATGAGTAGATGAGAGTGAGATTTGTACATTGAAGCTGTATTCATTTCTTCTGATAGTGCAATGAGCTCTCCTTGCCGGAGCTCAACGTGGATGTAGCCTTTATTAACAGGTGAACCATGGTAAAATCGCTTTGGGTTTATTCTTGCATTACTTTTCATTTCTGTTATATGCAAGTTTTAGTCTATTGATTGCTCTGTATTTGTGAGGCTCTATTTTTCTGGTTGGAAAAGACCTGCCATCTAGTCTTGTTCCTCTTGAGCGCGTTCTTCGTCAGTATGGAGAGAGGTCAGCAACATTGAAGGTTGTAGAAATACCATAATCTATAGGCAGCTCAATCTTATAGGCGTTGTTGAAGCGTTCCAACACGTGAAAGGTTTATTTGCCCGTGGAGAAAACTTAGAATGGGCTCCTTTAGGAAACTGATATTTTCTTAAATGAATCCACAATCCCTTTTCAAATTTTTTGGGTCTTCGATGCTTTGTTTGCTTGTTTCTGGCATTTTTCCATTTGTTGAAGGATTTTCTCTTGCACTTTTTGTGAAGATTTTTAATCTTCTTAGCTTACTTTTCGGCATCAGAGCTAAATTGGTGAGGACTTGGAAACAGTGTGAGATCTGGAGGGCTTATTATCTCCTTACCCAACTTCAAATGGGCATTCTCTAGTGGATTGGCTAACTGAGTTGTTATAGGCAAATTCTGCTTGCGATAGCACCATATTCCATTAGTGAATATGTTTCCCAACCAAGCTGCACAAAAGATTTCCCAAGCTTTTATTCACAACCTTAGTTCAGCCGCAGTTTAAGGGTCACATTTCAATCAGAAGTAATAATTTCTAGTACTTATGGAACGCCATGAAATCGAACAATCTCCTTGATGTAAAGGTCAACAATATGTGAAACATCATTTGTGTGAAAGTTAGGAAGAAAACTTAGCTTTTAATATGTATATTTCATTTAATTAAATTTATAGACTATATACCTATATATATATATATACAAATATAATGGGCCATGGGCTTGGGCTCTAAATAGGACAAACCCAGTACTATAACTATATAACTCAACACTCCCTCTCAAGTTAGAGTATATATATCATATGTACCAAACTTGCTACAAATATGCTCAATTCGATGACCCCTAAGAGACTTAATGAAGACATCTGCTAACTGGTCATTGGAATTGACAAAATCTGTAGTAATACAGTCAGATAAAATCTTCTCTCAAATGAAGTGACAATCTATCTCGATATGTTTGGTCATCTCATGAAAGACTGGATTGGAAACAATATGTAATGCAACTTGATTGTCAATTAATTTCATCTGTGATATATCCCTAAACTTGAGCTCTTGAAGCAATTGTTTTAACCAAATAAATTCATACATTCTCAAGGCCATAGCACAATATTCTGCTTCTGCACTCGACCTAACAACAACCTCCTATTTCTTACTTTTTCAAGATACTAGGTTTCCTCCAACCAGAACACAATATCCTGACGTAGACCGTCTATCAGAAAGAGAACCTGCCCAATCAGCATCAGAATATCCGACTACTTGAGTATGACCTCTATCCTCATACAATAGTCCTCTACCTGGAGCTCCCTTAATATACCTGAGAATCCGGACTATCGCATCTCAGTGGCTATCACAAGGAGACTGTAAAAACTAACTGACAACACTGACTGAGAAAGAAATATATGGGCAAGTGATAGTGAGATAATTAAGTTTTCCGACTAGCTTGCGGTATCTTCTAGGATCAACAAGAGGCCCCCCCTGTCCTGGTAAGAGCTTTACATTAGGGTCTATGGGAGAATCTATAGGTTTACAATCAAGCATCCCAGTTTCTTCTAAAATGTCTAACACATACTTTCGTTGAGAGATAACAATACCAGAACTGGACTGAGCAACTTTTATGCCAAGAAAGTATTTAAGTAACCCCAAGTCCTTAGTCTGAAAATGATGGAAAAGATGTTTCTTTAACTGAATAATACCATCTTGATCATCACCTGTAATAACAATATCATCCACATAGACAACCAAGTATATACACCTCCCATGTGATGTGTGTTTGTAAAAAATCGAATGATCAAACTCACTACGAGTCATACCAAAGTCTTGAATGACAGCACTGAAATGAACAAACCAAGCTCGAGGAGACTGTTTCAACCCATATAGTGAGCGACGGGGTTTACAAACCTGCCCAAACTCCCCCTGAGCAACAAACCCATGAGGTTGCTCCATATAAATCTCCTCCTGAAGCTCACCATGTAAGAAGGCATTCTTAATGTCCAGTTGATACAATGGCCAGTGGCACATAGCTACTATAGAGAGAAACAAACACACAGAGGACATCTTAGCAACAGGGGAAAAAATGTTGCCATAGTCAAGGCTATAAACCTGAGTATACCCTTTGGCAACCAAATAGGCCTTAAGGTGATCAACCTGACCATCAAGACCCACCTTGACAATATAGATCCACCGATAGCCGACAAGAGATTTCCCTAAGGGTAAAGGAACCAAATCCCAAGTACTATTGGAATGCAAAGAAGTCATCTCATCCATCATTGCTTGTCGCCACCCTGGATAAAAAAGTGTCTCACTAACAATCTTAGGTACTGAAACAGAGGATAAGGAAGACACAAAAGCACAAAAAAGAGACGAGAGATGGTGATAGCTAAGAAAATTATAAATAGGGTGAGGATTGTGAGGAGAACGGGTACCTTTTCGAAGGGTAATAGGAAGCAGATCCTCAGAGGGTAGGACCACGGCAGGTGGAAAGACTGGAGCAGGATGGGAGGCGGCAAAAGTCGCCGAAGTACTAGGAGATACGGGAGAAGGTGTAGGAACAACATCTCCACCGGGAGGAGACCGAGGCTGATGACGTCGATGATAAACCTGCAATGGGGTAGAAGAAAGAACAGGGAGAATAGGAGCAGGAGGACTCGCGGGAAAGGGGATGGACTCAGAAATGGGTTGACACTCAAAAGGAGGCAAATAGTAGAAAGGAGATGACTCAAAGAAGATAACATCTGCCGAAAGAAAATAGCGACGGGTGTCAGGAGAATAACACCTGATTGATGCTAAAAAAATGCAAAAATTTGTTATATTTTTATTACCTCCTAACCCATTTGATCGACTTAAAATCTTTAGAATTGCTTGTTGCAGCCCAAAAGAAGGGAAAGAGATGAAAGAATGATTTAACTCTCCAAAGGCATGATTGAAAGAGGAAGAAAAAGCCAAAAAATGAAGGTGTTCTGATAAGAGTCAAAGCCATTCGAATGAGTCTTCAGAAGATATTCAAATATGAAGCAAATCAGAAGGAAGCTGCTGAATCATTCGAATATATCATTTGAACATTCGAATATGCAAGATATCGGGTATGTATTCGGATAAGTTTGGCCTAATTCGAATAAGAAGTAACAAAAATCAAGGACTCCAGGTAAAATTGTGCATATTCGAATGAAGGCCAAGTCATTCGAATGAGCTGAAAATGAGAAGAAATTCGGATAAACGTATCGTATGGAAGCAATGAAGATATATCCGAATGAAGACCAAGTCATTCGAATGTAATTGAAGAAGAAAGAAAATCTATTCAAATGAAGGCTGAGTAATTCGAATAAGAAGCATCGCAAAAACTCCAAATTCGAATACTTCCCAAGTCATCCGAATGCTAAGAAGAAGTCAAGAGGAAAATTAGAAATCCATTCAAATGAAAGTACTGTTGCATTCGAATGACTGAGAAAATCGCCGTGTAAGGAACAGTAAAGTATGAAATTCATTCGAAAACTCTCAAATTCATTCGAATGACCCCAGCTGCCAAAGAAAACTCAACACGCATTTGAATATCTTTGCTAGCATATTCGAATGAGCATCCGAACAAAAATCTGACATGAGCAAATAAACACGGTGGCTCTGGGGTAAATTCAACCAACTTTTTGAATAACTTTTCATCAAGTGGTCCCCACTTCCATGTGCCGTAAGCTTAAAAAAGGAACCAACATTCTTTGGAATCAGAGGTTGGAAAGAACAGAGGATACTCAGAAAAAAAAACACAAAAAGACGAAGATCATTGGAAAGTTGAGAGTTTTTTTTTATTATTCTGTCTTTTTGTTCTGCTTTAGTTCTTGTCTGTATTTTTAAAACGAATAGCACTTCAGTTATTCTGGTTGTTCTTGCGAGTTCTGAGCTTTTGTATTACAAGTCCATTTTAATTTCTGTTTCAAGTTGTAGTTCATTTCAGTAATCAATACAGCAGTAGTTTATCCAATTCTTATTGTTTGATCTAATTTATTTTCTTTGTGAATTTCGTATTCATCCGTTGAGATTAGTTTTAGTCGTGCACTTCCTATGAAGATGTGTGGCTAATTCGATTCTTGGGTTAAGGCAAAGACAGTGCCTAAAGCCACTGATGAATCAATATAGCAGAACTCCATATGTCAAAGTAACCAAAGCAAAAGTAGTTTGGGAAATGTTATTAACGAAAACCTCAGGCTTGGATTGGTTCGTACGCCTAACTTAGAATTCCCATGCCATGTATGGGGGTTGCTTGACCTGGAAACGTTCTCATACCCAAGCCTCGAGCAAATATTTTGTCAAAACGTTATTTATACACTGATTTATGATAGCTGCTTAACATAGAGTCTCCATGACATGTATGGAGGGTGCTTGAATAAAGAGTTATCATCATCTCGGTAGTACATTTAATGGTTGAAAACCCAAGCTATTCGAGTTGTTAGTTACATCTCAGAAAGTTATATGGTAAATCAGTTGGATTTGGCACCAGATCTGTCTTGACCCAAGACCACTCCATATCCAGATTACAGTCATATCACATTTAGTTTGATCTCATTTTATTATTTCGTTAATCAAAAGAACTGGTGTGGTTATCTCCTTCCATGAGTAATCTCCCTGTGAGTCGACCCGGTCTTGCCCAGAAAAATTACATAAAAATTTTCTACTACAATCACACTCGTGCATTGGCGAGTCTAAACGCCTCATCCTATCTGTGAACATAAATAGTTGCTAAATCGGCTGAGTTAGTGAAAGAAAAATACAAAAAGTGATAAATGCAGGGTGAGCGAAGCAGCAACACCGATAACCCTTCTGAAGGCGAGAATAACCAAGAAAAATGCACTTGATGGACCGAGTAGACAATTTATCTTGACTGGGAGATCGGTTATGGACAAAGCAAGTGCAACCAAAGACACGGGAAGGAAGAATATATAATGGTTGATCAGGAAATAAGAGAGAATGAGGAATCTGGTGCTGAAGAACCGAGGAGGGCATCCTGTTAATGAGATAGCAAGCAACAAGGACGGCTTCAACCCAAAAGCGAAAAGGGACATGATGATGTAAAAGAAGAGTGCGAGCAGTTTCAATCAAATGTCTGTTTTTACGCTCAGCAACCCCATTCTACTGTGGTGTGTATGCACAAGACGACTGATGCAAGATACCTTGAGAAGACATAAAGGTAGTAAAGGAAAGAGAAAAATACTCAGAGACATTGTCACTGCACAATACTTGGACAGGGATATGAAATTGAGTTTTGATTTCAGCACAAAAGGATTCAAAAATTGAGAATAACTCAAAACGATTTTTCATTAAATATAACCATGTGCAACGAGAATAATCGTCGATAAATGTTACAAAATATTGAAAACCCAAAACAAACACGATACGACTAGGACCCCAAACATCGGAATGAACTAAAGCAAATGGGGACACAACCCGATTATTGACACGCTTTAGAAAAGAAGTGCGAGACTGTTTTTCAAGTTGACAAGACTCACAATGAAAAGATGACAAACTAAATAAACTGGAGACCATCTTCTAAAACTTAGCCAAACTAGGATGTCCCAAACGATTGTGGAGAAGAGTAGGAGACTCAATCACCAAGCAAGCAACAGGCGATGTAGGAAGGTTGAGATGATAGAGACCCTGCGATTCACATCCGATGCCAATCATCGGTCTCGTACCGCAATCCTGGATAGTAACAGAATGATCATCAAAGGTGATAGAACAATTTAAGGCATGCGTAAGTTTACTAATAGAGACAATATTAAAGGGACAATGAGGAAAATAAATGACAGAATCTAAAGGCAGAGAAAGTAAGGGTTTGGCAGTGCCAATAGCTTTAGCAATCGCTTTGGACCCATTGGCTAATGTTACAAAAGGTAAGAAATAGAATTAGTAAAATGAGAGAACAAATGGGGATTACCAGAGATATAGTTAGAAGCACCTGAGTTCAGGACCCATGGTCCCAAAGAAGATAACTGAGCAAGACATGCAATGGAATCACCAGTATGGGCAACAAAAGCAATTGTGGATGAGGTTTACTGGGACGTCTTATACTTGAGATACTCATCATAGTCAGCCCCAGTGAGAAGGACAGATTGCTATGGATGACCATCAAATGACTCAGATCGAGAACCATCAACATGAGCAACATTAACACGAGGAGGGCGACCATGCAACTTATAACACTGTTCCTTAGTATGCCCCCATTTGTGACAATAGTTACACTTGGGGCGTTTGCCCCGATCACCACAATCTCCTCCTTGTTCGGTATTACTCTAAACTTGTGAAGCCATGACTGAATGATCATCTGCAGAAGAGGGAGGCACTATAGGAACAAATGAAACTCGAAGAAGATAAGAATACACTTCATCCATAGTAGGTACAGTACGACTAGCAAGAATCTAATCACGAACAGGAGCAAGCTTAGGACCAATGGCAGCAAGAGTACACACCATGAAGAACTTATCCCGCTGAGCTAGATCCTCTGCAGCAGTCTTACTAGCAGGTAACAAGGAGTTAAATTCAGCTTTAATAAAGGTCATCCGACCAAAAAAATCAGAAAGAGTCAAACCCTACTGTCGTAAACTGAGCAAATTAGACACCGCTGAATACAAGCGTTGAATGTCATTAGTGTATAACGCCTTGGCCTGAGCCCACAATTCACAGCACATGGTATAGTTAGTATAGATCGAATGAAAAGAATGATCAATTAACTGCCACAGAAGACTGCACAACAGAGCATTAGCTCTCTGCCACTTAGATTTATTTGTGGTCACATTCTCGGCCTTAGTAGTTAAATGATCCTGTAAACCTTAACCCATACACCATAGTTCAACCGCCTTGGACCAAGAGATATAATTGGTACTGCCTATCAATTTCTCAATAGTAATTGCTGGAAAGGGAGACAAAATACCAGAGAAGGAGCTAGATTTACTAATATCAGCCATGTTGGATCAAAGGGTGCCCTACAAGATCAACAAATCTGAAACAAAAAGGTGAAATAAGCCAAAAAAATAAAGGCTAGATGATCCAGCACAGAGAACAAGCACGCTGGAGCGATGGCAGATGGCGGATGCCGGTGACCGGCAGCCACGGATGGCGAAGAAACCATCGAAACTGGGATGGACTGAAGGAGGCGAGTCCAATGGTGAAGACGACGTTGCGATCGAAACACTGGTGAGAGAGATCGGAGCAAAAATGTCTCCGTGAACAGTGCGAGATAGGCGGTGCATAGCGGCGACAACGACGACGGTCCTCCGAGGGTCAATAGATCAGAGGCCTGCGAATGCAATAGCGGTGGTGGTGTGTGTGATCAGTGGATAGATGGTGAAGACTCGTTGCTGACCAATAGCGTGCGCGGTGAAAACGCAATGGGCGACAACGGCGATGGCACGGTAGGCTGCGGTGGTCGTCGGTGATGTAGGCGGCGGCGGCGGCTAGGGTTTGTATTTTGGCTCTGATACCATGTGAAACTTAGGAAGAAAACCTAGCTTTTGATATGTATATTCCACTTAATTAAATTCATAGACTATACACCTATATATATATATATATACAAATACAATGGGCCATGGGCCTAGGCTCTAACATAGGACAAACCCTAGAGTCTAGACTATAACTATATAATTCAACAATTTGTTTTGTGACAAGGTATAAAAATGAGTCATCTTGGAAAATCAATTTACTACCATCATCATAGTCCTTGTTTTGCTGTGTTCAAGGTAGTCCAAGCACGAAATCCATGCAAACATCCTCTCAAGGAGCTTGAGGAACTGGCATATACAAACTAGTGTTTTGATGTTTTAGCTTTGTAATGTGATCATATGTTCTGCAACTTCTTAATATGGAGTAACATCTCGTTCAAGCTTGGGTCCAAAAAACAAAAAATCCTTGATAAGAGCTAGTGTCTTGTCTCTCCCAAAATGACCAGCTAATCCTTCATTATGAGCTTCCTAAATAATGGACTGACGTAAAGAACCACATGGAATACACAACTGATTACCTCTGGACAAAAAATCCTTCTTGTGGATGATAAGCCTTGTAAGGACCCTCAAAGCTTAAAGCCATATTTCTCCAAAATCTAAATCATTTTCATACAGCTCCTTGATAATACCGAAGCTAACAAGTTTTTTTTTTTTTTTTTTTTACAAACGATAAAAAATTAGATAGATCAAGAGAGAATGTACAAAATACTCTTTGCATACCTAGGAAAAACATACAAAGAGGGCCAAGACTAATGGCCCAAGGCAAAAGAATCCCAATGGACTAAAACTTGAGGATACAAAGTGTAAATAACTCTATATACACGAGTTTTAATCCTGGAGATGATGCTCGGAATACACGGCCCTAGGCCTTAAAAAATCATGGGATTCCTAGCCATCCATAAATGGTAAATAGAACCTACCAAAGCAATCTTCTTAGCTTTACTTAGGCAAGAGGATCCTCTAGCTTCCTTCTTAATCCATTTTAGCGCACTAAAGATAGTAGACATAGCATGTGAGATACCCAACCAGCTCCTGATATTGGACCATACAACAGCACTAGCTGGGCACTGAAAAAACAGGTGATTGGTCGACTCCTCTACTACCCCACAAAGGCTGCACAATCTGTCAATGCCAAGAAAGAGAAGCTTGTCCTTTGTGCGAAGCTTGCCTTTAATGCCAAGCCAAAGAATGAAAGAGTGCTTCGGCATGTTGTAGGGGCCCCAGACAGCTAAAGCCCAAATTGCCTTAAACGCCTTAGGTCAGAAGTAATTATAGGCCTTGGAAAGTTTGATTCACCCCTGCACAACCCAACTAGATAGCAGTCTAATAGCCACTAGGAATGAGCCCTTCGATTGGTAGATGTGATATCTGATAGCCACCAGCCTTTTAACAAAAGCGGAATCATCCCTCCTAGGACTCCACTCCTAGATGAAAGAGCCACGTAGGTAGAAATGATGAGCCCATCACACCCAAAGGGAGTCTTGCTTATTGTGGATATTCTAGAGGACTTTAGAAAGTAGAGCAATATTCCACTTTTTAAGATCTTTGAACCCCGATCCTCTCTTAGCCCTCGACAAACAGACATCCTTCCAAGCCACGAGTGGGGATTTAATTTGCCAGAAGAAAACCTTGCAAAGGATGGTGATATGGTCAATGACAGTGGTCGGGGTCGAAAGGATAAGCTCAGCTCAACTCTGCAAGACAGAACGGATAATATTAGCTATCCCCAGCAAAAGACAAAAAGGCAGTCGACCAGGCCAAGATAAGACTAGAAATTCTAATAATAAAGGGAGCAAAGTGGGCCACTTTAAGCTTTGCAGCTGCAAGCAGAATACCAAGATAACGAAAGGGCATGGAGCCAAGAGGAAAGTTCACTAAACCCTGAATATTAGCAAGTTGTTGGCCAAATATCCCAGTAATGAATAAGGTAAACTTCAAACCATTAGCTCTTAGACTAGAAACTGCACCGAACTGGGAGAGGCAATCCATGGCGATCTTAACCGAGGTGAAGTCCCCTCTAGTGAAGAGCATGAGATTATCAACAAAGGCAAGGTGAGAAATAGCAAGGCCCCCACACTTTGAGTGGAAATTGAAGTCAGAGTCAGTCGTAGCAGCCTTAAGCAACCTGGAAAGGTACTCCATACAAAGCATAAAAAGGAATGGCGAGAGAGGATCTCCCTGCCGGAGCCCCTTTTTACCTTTAAAAAAACTATGAGGATTACCATTGATGGAAAGGGAAAACGAGGCAGTTGTAACACAGGCCATGATCCACCGAGCGAATTGAATTAGAAAGCCAAGACCAAGAAGAATGTGCTTCAAAAAGTTCCAATTAACCGAGTCAAAAGCCTTACACAGGTCCACCTTGATGGCACATCTAGGAAAGATATGCTTCCTACAATAACTTTTTAGCAATTCTTGGGCGAGATGGACATTGTTAGATAAACTCATGCCCTCAATAAATGCTGCTTGACAAGGAAACTTATGTTGTTATTCGAGCACTAGACAATTGAAGCCATTACCTCTTGTCCAAGGAATTTGTCTTGTATTCTGATCATGAGGCATCAAACAAAGCTAACAAGTTTTACCTCCACGGAAGATAGTAAGTTATGTTGTCGACTTAACGCATCATCTACTCGATTCTGAACACCAAACATATGCTCGAGAAGGAAAAGAAGGGGCTGGAGGAACTCATTCCATGGTGCATGGCAACGATTCAACTTATGCTAAGATCGAATTTAGATGCTTTGATGCCTCATGATCAGAATACAACATAAGTTTCCTTGTCATATGTTGAATATTTGAATTTGGCATTATTTAACTTTTCACTAAAGAAGGTAATTGGGTGACCTTGATTAAGTACAACACCAATACCAACACTAGAGACATCACAATCGACTTCAAATATCAACTTAAAATTTGTGAGTGCTAGAGCAAGTGCTTTAGTGATTAATTTTTTCAATTCTTCAAAACACTTTTATGCTTTGTTACTCCAGACGAAATGTTCTCCTTTCATACTTTGGGTAAGTGGAGTGGCAATGGATCTGAAATTCTTAATGAAGCATTTATAAAATGAGGCTAAACCATGAAATCTTCGGACATCAATGTTTTGGAAATGGGCCAACTAACAATAACTAACTTTGTTGTGATCCACTTTAATACCTTGACTTAGACCACATACCTAAGGAAGATCACCTCGTTTAAGAAGGTGCATTTCTTGAGATTGACATAAAGCTTTTGAGCTCAAAGTACTGCAAAGACCTAGCAGAGATGGCCTAGATGATCTTTTTATGCTTTGTTGTATATACTAGAAAATCATTAAAGTAAACTACAACAAATTTTTCAATGTAGGGTCTAAATATCTGGTTCATAAGCTGTATAAAAGTATTCGGAGCATTAGAGAGACCAAAAAGAATAATGGTCCACTCATATTAGATATCTCATGTTTTGAAAGTAGTTTTCTATTCATCTCCAAGTTGTATTTCGATTTGGTGATATTTGCTCCTCAGATCAATTTTTGAGAGACAACGGCACCATGTAATTGATTTAGTAAGTCATCAAGATGAGGAATCAAAAATTGGTATTTGATAGTAATCTTGTTCGATTATGAATACCATATTATTCACCATGATCCATTTTTCTTTGGGACTTGCAAAGCAAGGACAACACATGGGTTCACATTTTATATGATCATCCCCTTTTTCATGGGTCACCCAATAGGCTGGTTTATTTGGGATTAGAGCACCAAGAATGAAATCTATTGCACGTTGGATATCTCGCATAGGTGGGTAGTCTACAAGGGATTAGAGCACCAAGAATGAAATCTATTGTACGTTGGATATCTCCAAATTCCTTTAGGCTTTACTTCATCAGGTAAGAATAAGGTTGCATGATTCTCCTCAACAATGTAAATGAGGCATGTTATACTTGATTTTTGACAAATCTTGCTAGGAGTTGGACTTGTTGGTCAAGACATTAATGCTCAACAGACTTGTTATATCATGTTCCATTTTCTTATGAGTTAATATGATCTTGGTGTCATCTTTACTGAAGGAGTAAGTGCTCATGTAGCCAGTACCATACTTGAGATTTTGGAGCCCTGAGTCGAAACGTAAAAAATGGGTCCCCGAATTATAGTGTACATTCAAATTTTATTTTTCATACTAAAATATAAAAAAATATTCATATTATATCATAATAAAATCAAAAATTTTCTAACTAATCAATTAAAAACTACTCTCCTTACAATTTTGGAGACAAAAATATCAATCAAATTTAATTTTTAAACTTAAGCAATAATAATATTAAACTTAATTTTTAAATTATAATCCAACAAATCAATAAAAATTCACAAATGAATTAGTAATTAATATGGAGGCAAAATGGTCATTTTGACATAGGGACAAAATAGTAATTTTATTTTTAAATTTATGAGTCTCCTAAATTGGCATAATTATGGGCCCTGAGACGATGAACTCTTTGATTTACTTATAGGTCCGGACCTGCATGGAGCCATCATGGAAGGCTCAACAATCGTACCACCAAATGCGTCCCACAACAAATGGCAAGCATCCATGGGGATGATATCACACCAAACTCTTATCTTGATATTTTTTGCCAATTGAGAACTGGTCAAGATACCATTTGGTAACCATGAGAGATTCCCCATAATCAACACCTTCTATCTCCTCGTTTGTATCAATTCATTGGGACGAGCCTTCAACTTCTTTCTCAGGGATCTCATTATTGACTTCTTCTTCAACAAATGAAATGATGTGTCGATTTGGACGATCAGCAGCAGTGTATCCAACTCCTTGACGTTTGAAACACGTTCTGGTATTAGTTCCATAAGGTCGACGGCTTTGAAGCTTGACTCTCCTAGAAGCAAGCACTCTCTTTGTATCTTGACAAGCGAGCAGTCTTTTTCTTTGATCGTTGCCTTTTCTACTTTCAAGGCTAAACAAATGACATCATTTAGCATCCAATAAGGCTGGAGTTGTACCATGTCTGATATGTCCACATGGAGCCCATCAAGGTAACGAGTTATAGTTTGTTCTTCGTGTTCGTGGATATCACAATACATGAGTAACTGTTCGAATTCCATGGTGCAGTCTTCAACAGTCGTAGTATGTTGTCTCATGTTGGAGAGATTTTAAAAAAAATGGTTGCAACTTTTCACTTGTTTGGGAAGAGATCCAAGTCAAGAACTAGAGATTGTAACTTTTCAAATTCTATTTACACACATAAATGGTTATAACCTTTAGTAAAGGGTTGTACCTCACTTATTTTAAATTTAATTTAAGTGATTATAACATTTGGTGAAGAGGTGTACCTTTGGTAAAAGGTTATAACACACAAGAGTTAGTTATATCCTTTGTGAAGGATTGTAATACATATGATTGGTTGTACCTCTGGTGAAGGGTTATAACATTGTCTATAAATAGATTAGTGTGTTGTTGGATAAATAGATTTTTTGATAATTCATATAATTTCTCTCTTCTTGTTCTTCTCCTACATTTTTACATAAAATTTCATAATTTTTGTACATACAAAAACCAACTCTTTGTATTCTTTTACTACAAAATTAGAATACAAAGTTTCTTGTGTTTGTTATTAATTCCGTGTGTTCGGATTTATTTTCAAAAATTGCACATTCGTCAACAAATATTATTCTTGATTCTATTGTATCTTGGAGGCTTGTTTGGATCCCTTGTACATTGTATTTTAGGACAAACAAAATCTTAAAGAAAATAAATTTTCGTGCCTTGAAATCTTTGAATTATTACAACATATTTATCATTATACCACCACAATTTTTATCAACATCTCAGATTGTGAAACTTGAGAAATGTCTCTTGACGGTAGTGCTTTGGAAGGAACTTGCACTTGAGTTCTCGGTGCATTTTATCCCAGCTTTTGATCTTGCTTTGACCCTCCCTTCCCCTCTGTCCTTAGAGATTCTTGTTAGAGTTGTATATATGATCTAACATGCTACAAATACCAAAATAGCATTTAGATCAATGCGGAAAAAAATTAAACGGAAGTTACCTCCAGCCATTGCAGCTTTCTTCTATTCTGATATTGGCTCTTCCAAGCTCTCAAACACCCCAGGTGATGGTGTATGATGAAGAGAAGGGATGATGAGCTCAGGGACCAAAACCATAAATTTATATTACATTCTTCCATCAAGAATATACATACGTTTGCCACTTTACAACTCAATCAGTAAGTGATTATGGAAACATAATCATGAGAGCATAATATGGGCTAAAGAAATATAAATAATTCCCTTGCAACCCACAACCATAATAATGACAAAACATATGGGCCACCTTAAGAACTTTACATTCTCCCACTTGGTGGCCCATATGTAAAGTTCTTAAGGTGGCCCATATGTTGTCATTATTATGGTTGTGGGTTGCAAGGGAATTATTTACATTTCTTTAGCCCATATTATGCTCTCATGATTATGTTTCCATAATCACTTACTGATTGAGTTGTAAAGTGGCAAATGTATGTATATTCTTGATGGAAGAATGTAATATAAATTTATGGTTTTGGTCCCTGAGCTCATCATCCCTTCTCTTCATCATACACCATCACCTGGGGTGTTTGAGAGCTTGGAAGAGCCAATATCAGAATAGAAGAAAGCTGCAATGGCTGGAGGTAACTTCCGTTTAATTTTTTTCCGCATTGATCTAAATGCTATTTTGGTATTTGTAGCATGTTAGATCATATATACAACTCTAACAGTTGGTATCAGAGACATTGTTTACCTCTGCCTTGACATTTTCAGTATTCTGAAAATTTTTCCAGCATTCTGAAAATTTTTCCAGCAAGATTATTTTGATTAGATCTACATAGTTGTGACATATTTCGATGATTTAAGTTTAGAAATCTTTGGGAAGTTGATTTGTGAGCATTCTGCAATTTAAATCATCAATTTTTATGGCTGGAATAGTAAGATATAACTAGGTCTTCAAAACGGGTTGAAACCGGGTCAAAATGACCCGGCTGGAGGTTGAAGATGACACTGTTCAATAGTGTCAATGATGGCTGGGCTTGTGTTTCATGGGCTGTTTTAATTAAATTAGTTTGGGCCTGTTTTCATGAGCTGATTTAATTAAATGGTTGGGCCTATTTTACATGGGCTGTTATTTTAATTAAATAAGTTTGGGCTGTCATAAGTTTGGGCCTAATTTTCATGGGTTGTTGTTTTAATTAAATGGGTTTGGGCTTATTTTCATGGACATGTTTTAATTGTTTGCATGGAGAATTAAGTGTGCTGATGGCCCATTTCTGTTAAAATTAAAAATAAAGAATTTTATATTATTTGCATAAATTAATTCATTATGTCCATATTAAATTATGCAAAATATTGAATGAGTTCATAAATTAATAATATGTGCATAATATTATGATTTAATTATGCAATATCATTTTTATGCATGAGATAACATATTGTGTTTAGTTAAATCATGCAATTTAGATTATTTGCATAAAATTTAGATTTATGCATAATATTTAAATGTCTAGTGATCCATATAATTTTAATTAATTAAGGATTAGCCACAGCACCCTTAATTAAATAAAATTATATATTATGTTTATTTGGGATCACATGAAGATTCATAGACATTAATTGTAATTAATTATACTTAATATAATAAATTTTATCCCACAGGAAATTTTATTATATTTATATAATTAATTAGAATAAAATATCAAATTATTCTCATAATATTCCCACAGGATTTATGAGTTAGTATATAATTTGATGATTTTATCATAAAGTTTATTTTGATAGAATTAATGTACTCATAAATCTTGAATTTAGTACATATTTTGATAATTCTATCATAAGAAACACATGAATATGCTTGAATTAAAAATTTAGCCCACAGGCAATTTTTATGTCATTAGATTCATTCATGTATGATTTACATTGGTAAAACATACAATTTATTTAATTAGACCTCTAATTTTGACATAAGCATTTATGATATTTATGCAGCTTTACAACTTGCTAATTTCTCTGATATTCGTTGCGATATTCCTGAATTAACGGGTGACAACTTTAAGATATGGAAAGAAAGAATTCTTCTCCATTTAGGGTGGATGGACATTGATTATGCTATTAGGAAAGATGAGCCACCAGCAATCACTGATACCAGTAGTGCAGCGGACATCACGCTTTATGAGCGATGGGAGCGATCTAATCGCCTCAGTGAAATGTTCATTAAGACTAAAATTTCAGCTGGTATACGTGGTTCCGTCGATCAGCATGAGAAAGTCCGAGACTTGCTGAAAGCCATTGATGATCAATTCATCACTTCAGATAAGACACTGGCAAGCACCCTAATTATGAAGTTCTCATCCTTAAGGTTCACCAGCGTAAAAGGTGTGCGTGAGCACATCATGCAGATGAGGGACATTGCGGCTCAACTTAAGAAACTCGAGGTTACAATGTCTGATTCATTTCTGGTGCACTATATCCTAAACACTCTCCCATCACAATATGGGCCATTCAAAATCTCATACAACACTCATAAGGATAAGTGGTCAATTAATGAATTAATGACCATGTGTGTTCAAGAGGAAGGTAGGCTTGTGATAGAGCATGGTGAAAGCGCAATGCTGACTACAACACGGGGAAAAGGCAAATCCCAGGCCAATCAGAAATGGAAGGGTAAAATGCCACCCCAGACTGATATTAAGAAGGAGTCCAAGTGTTTTTTCTGTAAGAAGAAGGGACACATGAAGAAGGACTACGCTAAATTCAAGAAATGGCTTGAGGATAAAGGTAATCCAACCTCGTTTGTTTGTTATGAATCTAATATGGTTAATGTTAATATTAACACCTGGTGGATTGACTCTGGCTCTACAATCCATATTGCAAACTCCTTGCAGGGTATGCAAAACCTAAGGAAGCCAGTGGGAAGTGAGCAAAGCATCTTATCCGGAAACAAGATGGGCTCACATGTGGAGGCTATAGGGACCTGTGTTTTAACTTTAAGTGGTGGTTTTATTTTAAAACTAGATGGGACCTTTTGTGTTCCAAGTTTTTCACGAAACTTGATTTCAGTTTCCAGACTTGTGCCTTTCGGATATTCCTTAAAATTTTTAGATACATCATTCAGTTTGTTTTGTAACTCTGATTGTGTTGGGAATGGTATTTTGTCTGATGGTCTTTATCGTATTAATTTACAAGACAATACCACTTACAGTTCAATGCATGTTCATATTGGTACTAAAAGGTGTATTATTAACGAGGACTCATCTATATTATGGCACCGAAGATTAGGACATATCTCCATAGAGAGAATTAAGAGATTAATAAAAGATGGGGTACTCAGTACTCTAGATTTTACTGATTTTGAAACATGTGTGGACTGCATTAAGGGAAAGCAGACCAACAAGTCCAAGAAAGGTGCCAATAGGAGTTCAGACATATTAGAAATTATACATACTGATATATGTAGTCCAGACATGGACTCACATGGTCAGAAATATTTCATCACCTTTATTGATGATTACTCACGATATATGTATCTCTACTTGCTTCATAACAAAAGCGAAGAATTAGATGCATTTAAGATCTTTAAAGCCGAAGTAGAGAAACAATGTGGGAAACAAATAAAAATTGTGAGATCAGATAGGGGTGGAAAATATTATGGTAGATACACTAATGATGGACAAGTACCTGGTCCGTTCGCTAAATTTCTTCAAGAGCATGAAATAGTTGCTCAATACACCATGCCTGGTTCACCAAACCAGAATGGTGTGGCAGAAAGAAGAAATCGAACATTATTGGACATGGTGCGAAGTATGCTTAGTAGCTCCAATCTTCCTAAATCTTTGTGGACTGAAGCACTAAAGACGGCTGTGTATATATTAAACCGAGTTCCAACCAAGGCTGTTCCAAAGACACCATTTGAATTATGGAAAGGTTGGAAACCGAGTTTGCGACATATGCGCATTTGGGGATGCCCGTCTGAAGTGAGAATTTATAATCCACAAGAGAAGAAGTTGGACCCGAGGACCATTAGTGGGCTTTTCATTGGATATGCCGAAAGGTCTAAAGGATACAGATTTTATTGTCCATCTCACAGCACTAGGATTGTGGAATCAAGAAATGCCAAGTTTCTTGAAAATGACTTGATTAGTGGGAACGATCATATCAGGGATGATATTCCTGAACGTGATCATTCAGAACTTCAACCTTCCACCTCAAATGATAGATTGGTTATAGTTCACAACGCCTCTCAAGTTCCAACTGGTGTTGAACAACCAATCAATGAAGTTCCACAAGCTACTGACAGCATTCCAGTGGATCAAGTAGTTCAGGAATTACCAGCACCTCCTGAACAGCCAGTTGAATCACAAGCTTCTCAAGAAAATGTTGATACAGCATTAATGAGATCCACTAGAACTAAAAGGTCAGCAATACCTAGTGATTATATAATGTACCTACAAGAATCTGACTACAGCATTGAAACCGGAAATGATCCTGAGTTATTTTCACAGGCCATGAGTTGCAAAGAGTCAGAATTATGATATAATGCCATGAAGGAAGAGATGAGTTCTATGAAGAGTAACGGAGTCTGGGATCTTGTTGAGTTGCCTCATAATGCAAAAGCCATTGGCTGTAAATGGGTCTTTAAGACTAAGAAGGACTCATTAGGCAACATTGAGAGATACAAGGCTAGACTCGTTGCTAAGGGATTCACTCAGAAGGAAGGAATCGATTACACAGAGACCTTTTCTCCTGTATCTAAGAAAGATTCCTTGCGCGTTATTTTGGCATTAGTAGCTCATTTTGACCTTGAGTTGCAACAAATGGATGTGAAAACAGCTTTTCTCAATGGAGATTTGGAGGAGGAGGTTTATATGAAACAACCTGAAGGATTCCCCTCTAGTAATGGTGAGCAATTGGTTTGCAAGCTCAAGAAATCCATATACGGCCTAAAACAAGCGTCCCGTCAATGGTATTTTAAATTCCATGAGGTAATTTCTTCATTTGGATTTGTTGAAAACCCCATGGATCAATGTATATACCAAAAGGTCAGTGGGAGTAAGATTTGTTTTCTTGTTTTATACGTGGATGATATTTTGCTTGCAACCAATGATAAGGGTTTGCTACATGAGGTAAAACAATTCCTCTCTGAAAATTTTGATATGAAGGATATGGGTGAGGCATCTTATGTCATTGGCATCAAGATCCATAGAGATAGATTTCAAGGCATCTTGGGTTTGTCTCAGGAAACCTATATCAATAAAGTTTTAGAGAGATTTCGGATGAAGGATTGCTCACCAAGTGTAGCTCTCATTGTGAAGGGTGATAGGTTCAATTTGAACCAATGCCCGAAGAACGACTTTGAAAGGGAACAAATGAAGAACATTCCATATGCTTCTGTTGTTGGAAGCCTGATGTATGCTCAGGTCTGTACAAGGCCTGACATTGCATTTGTTGTGGGAATGTTAGGACGATATCAGAGTAATCCAGGCAAGGACCACTGGAGAGCTGCAAAGAAAGTATTGAGGTACCTTCAAGGGACCAAGGACTACATGCTTATGTATAGACAGACAGATAATTTGGAAGTGATTGGCTACTCAGATTCCGACTTTGCTGGCTGCGTTGACTCTCGTAAATCAACATCAGGATACATTTTTATGATGGCCAGTGGAGCTATATCATGGAGGAGTGCCAAGCAGACCTTGACTGCCACTTCTACTATGGAAGCCGAGTTCGTCTCTTGTTTTGAGGCTACTTCGCACGGTGTATGGATCAAGAGTTTCATATCTGGGTTTAAGATTATGGATTCCATTTCTAAGCCATTAAGAGTTTTCTGTGACAATTCAGTTGCTGTCTTTATGGCTAAGAATAACAAAAGTGGAAGTCGAAGTAAACACATCGACATTAAGTACTTAGCCATAAGAGAACGTGTTAAAGAAAAGAAAGTGGTCATTGAACACGTCAGTACTGAGTTGATGATTGCTGATCCTTTGACTAAAGGCATGCCACCATTGAAATTCAAGGGTCATGTTGACAAAATGGGACTTGGTTCCACTATGTAATAGTATACATTTGGTATATGGATGAAACTCTTGTTTATTGTAATGTTTTCTCATATTCATGTACACCTTAATTTATTTGAGAAAACGCATCTATATAGGACCAAGAATGAACATAAGGTTTATTCATTAAGTAATGTTGCCACATGAAGTATAATTCTTGAGAAACTGAATGCTTTGTAATACATGGAAGGTAATACTCATTGTTAGAGGAACATATGTTGCCACATGTAATGTTTTAACTCGTTCGTCATCAGGAACATCTTTGAGCTCAAAAACACACTTTTACAGTATAAAGCCAATCTATAAAAAGTCATCAGCTTGTAATCTTCCCTCAAAGTTAAGGATATCAACCATTAATATTATTCCCAGATCTGAAGATGAATGATTATTGGTGCGATGAGGTGGGTGAGTATCATCATCAGTTAAGACTGGTTGGCAAAGGGGCTCTCAGTGTCTGTCTCACGGCTTGAATCATTATTATTAGACTTTTCATTGTGACTTTGATTGCCAGATCCCTCATATGCTTCAAGTCGCTAATGTAGTTGTTGGGTTTGTTTTCTCAATCCTTCCATTTCATTTTGGCAAGCATTTCGACGTCGCGGAGGCATTATGGAGATTAGATTTTCTTACAGAGATTCAGCCAATTCGATAGCAAAGCAAGCCAATTACGAGAATATATATATAGATGATAGAGCCATCCAATTACAGGAAGTATAATGGCAAAATAGTCAATTGAGTTGAGCCAGGCCAATTACAAAATTTGAAAGATAGTCGGTTGAGCTAGACCAATTACAAAAAATTAATATAATCGGTTGACCCAAACCAGTGGCAAAAAAAATTAGATATAGTCAGTTAAGCTTAGATTAATTGCAAGGACAATCAGCTACCAAGAAGCTCCAATACCAATTAACGTAGAAACGTTAGAATTAAGCGTCAATCTTTGCTAGGTTAGAAACCCCACTACGACTTTTGGCCAAAACACCACCTTGAGAAGCCACTCAAGAATACATATTACTTAACACTCTATGAATCTTCAATTAGAGAAAACACATAACATTTTGTAATTATTAATATTCTCAAAACTTTTATTACGAAACCCCAAAGAGTTTATATAGAATCTAAGTTGTATAGAAATGAAAATGAAAAACAGATACGAAACAAAAATTGTAGAATAATATATTTTTTAAAAATAAAAAATGGAAAAATATGTAAAAAAAATATAGGAATCTTTTTGTGAACATAATTTTTAATATAGAAAATTATATATCAAAAATTAATATAATATAAATATATATTCTCTTATATTTTTATATTACATAATACAGGAGAATCTTTTCCGTTTCTAATTTCTTTACGAATGGAAACGAGTTTCTAATATTTCTTTAATAATATGAAATAATCCCAAAGTATTTTTAAAATTATACAAATGGCCCAAAAATTCTTTTTTAATATTTTTTAACCTTTCAATATAAGAAATATTTTAAAAATACAAAAATAACACTCTCAAACCATTTCAGTGTATTATAATATAGAACTAACAAATAAAGCAAGACTTTTAATCTTTCAAGTATACAAAGAGCGCTTGAATATAATACTTGAGAGAAAGAATTTATCTCTAATTTTCTAAAGTGAGGCAACCAACGCCATCATGCAACCTCTTAGAAGGCTTTGTTTTTTATCCTTCCTTCTGTTCTCTCAACAATAGGTTGAGAATTTAAGAATTTTAATGGGAATATTATTTAGAATTTAATTGGAAAAGCTAAGCTGACCCTGAAAGGACACATAACAAAGACATCAAACACTGGCTGTGAAGGAAAGACAAGAGAATATGACATTTTTGAAAAGGATAAGACATTGAGATAAGTTAATTAATAAAATAATTTTTAAATTTTGAATCATAAAATAAAGCATCTAAATTTTATTCTAAACACATAAATAAGCATTTGAAACTTACACACATATTTTGTGTGTTTCTTCTAAAAAACATTTAAGAAAATATCAGTCATGTCATATCAGAGTATTTGACATATATTATAAGTGTGTAGGCGTATTTGGCACGCTGATATTGATGTCATAACCACTACAATGCTTTCAATTGCATTATAAAATTATTAACAAGTTTCAATTGAGACATGTGGTTATTAATTACTAATTTTATTATATATATTTTTAACCAACATAATCAATTTTTATTTTGAATGACATAATAAAATATTCAAATTATATTTATTTTGAATCACATAATTAAATATTCAAATTACATTTTAAATTCATAAATGTCTATTTAAAATTCATAAGCTAAAATTTTCAAAATGAATGCGATCAAATCTCAATATAATAGTTTCCTTCTCTCACGATCCAATTGATATGAAAAGTCTAAAAAAATCCCTTATCTTTTTGTCTTCAAAGTGTGCATAGAGGGCATGCATTTTCTACCTGTGTCCCCTCCTATGCCTTGTTAAAAAACTTTAAGAAAGTGTTTGCCACCTTATGTAGGCATGTCCAGGAGGTATCAAATGTATGGTTTGTCAAAGTCTTTGATACACCAACGACACCGATATGATAGCCCTAAAGATTGTCTGTGCTCAATAAGACCCTAGTCAAGTCATACAAGTAGATTATGTGTCCTTCCACATGGTGTTTGAAAAGAACATTGTTATTGCAAGTGGGGCTCGATTCTCTCTGACCACAAGTGAGAAAAATGAGTGCGATTTGTATCTACAACCTCTTAAAAGTTATGTTTTTAATTATTATTATATTTATTCTCTCTATAACCTATAACCTCTTATAATTTTTATTATTATTACCATCATTTTCTCAATAGTACGAATGAGATTTTAGTTCATTTTCAATAAAAATTATATTGTACTTCCTTACCTTTCTGTTTTCCAGAAACGAGAATAGTTGTACTTATGCGAGTTTACCCCCAAAAATATGCACAAGATTCATCCATACAAGAATTATTAAGAGATTGGGCCACACAAAAGTATGCAAAGACTACTCCTCTTGTTTGCCTTATTTAGAACTAGCGACTGGACACACATGATGACCTGCGCATAACTTGTGCATTGGCATAATAATTATTATTCATAACGTTAGACTGAAAGGTTGGTGATGTTCAATTCCCTCTCATGATGTTTGTCACAGGACCAACTCTAAGCACTGGCAAAGGTTTGAATGTCGAAATGTTGTGCAATTGCAGATAGTTCCGATAAAGATCCAAAGGGCACCTTCAGGTCTGCGTAAACTAAAATTGAAGTATTGTCAGGAAGGGCTTTTTTTCTTCCGAGCCACAGGTTCTTTGGCCGTTGAAGTTGCTTCTTTCTCTAATCTAGCTCCTCTTCCCTCCTTGTATCTTCAATATTAGCAAAACAAAGAAAATCAAGAAAACAAAGCAGCCAACAATTTGGCAATACGACAATCAGATTAGAGACGAATCTTCTATATCAGAGAGAGAGAGAGAGAGAGTCTTACAAATGTGTGTAACCGATAATGTCTGCATTATCACATGGTGAATCATAATGTTGAAGGAAGAAGAAGAAGAAGAAGAAGAAAAATAAAGCCTAGCATGAAAGACAAGAGGGTGTCAAGTTAGCCAAGGAGACTGCCTGGAACCAAACACACAGAAAGCCCTACCCTAGACATGAATATGAATAATGGCAGCCGCCATTAATTGCATGCAGAGAAGAAGATCTCTCTCTGATGGGTACTGGAGCAGGCAAGTCATCCTTGGCTACCAAACTCCCCTCTATTATCTTCATGTAAGGCTGCTCTTCCTTCCACTCTTCATGCTTCCACCACTGCCCTGCTGCCAAAGTCCCTACTTACTTACATATATATATATAACACCTACTATTTGCATACATAAGATATATATGTATATAAATATATATTCCGATTCCTTCTGATCAGCCAATTTGCCTCATCCATGAATGCTCTAGATCCTCCTCCTTGAGTAGTTATTCCCTTGCATGTCTGCCCATTCCTCTTTTAATTCCACTATCATTCATTCAGTTGAAGCTTATAAAGGAAAGGAAATTGACTTCCTTTTCTTCCCCATTCTCCCCCTCCACCTGTCAACTTCCATATGCACAGACGAATAAATATATATATATATATATGTGTGTTTATATATATATGCATACATATTTGTGTGAGGACTCAGTAATAACGAAAAGATCATAAACTTGAAAAAAAAAGAGAGAAATATCGATGATATTCTTAGTAGAAATATTTTTTCAGATATTATTTTGATACATAATCATTTAAGATATTCACTATAATCTAAATTTTTTATACAAAAAAATATAATATAACAGCAGTAATTTTACAATCATTATTCATTCCAATGAGTATTTTTTTCTACATAGAAATAAAGATAATAATTTTAAAAACAAATTGAGTGTCCAAATTGTGCATAGGAGAGAACAGAAAGTTATAATTGCTCATATTTTGAATTTTGTGTCATCAAAATCTGACTTGTTACTTAATCGGGCCACACAATTCGGGCCCTCAATTCCATAAATGTATCACAGCCCCAAAAATACAAAGAATAAAAGACTGATGAGTTGGATAACGATGTGTCAGAAGCTTGACTTCCACCACTGGAGCCCCTGCAACAAGTCATTTTTCAACCCTTCATTTATCCCTTTAGTCCAATGGTGGCATCGATTCCCTTGAAGGGAATGTCACTCACCACTCAAAACCGTTAAAAAGGGTCAAATCCACTATATCATTTGATGAGATAAGCAGGCCGAATTTCAACAACTAGCCAGCTTATACATATCTCAGGTGGATTCAAGTTTTCTAGATTTAACAAAAGCAATCCTTTTAAACTTGGGTCAGTAACGATATTTATGGTTGTGAACCAGTTCACTAGAATTTTTCTGATAGTTAGAACGTTATAAAATTCACATAGCCATTAGCCAGACTCTGTTTAAGCAAAATTAAGCCTAAAAAAATTATCACCATTCTCCGGTCCCAATTGAATCAATTCTGATGGAAATGTTTCGGAACGTTGAGTCAAAAACCGATTCTGTTATTTATGACAAGTGGCTGGACAGCATGAAATCTTGCATGAAAAGGAACCACATTACAGGATGTGGAGAGGCCGACGGAAGCAGCTGCCAGGAAATGATTCTACTTTGAGTGGATCATCAGGAGAACCACTAGGAAAAGTATGCAGATGGGTTAAGAGTATCCTGTTCCTGGTTTCTGTTCAATTCAGTGCGCATGACCCCTACCAATAAGGCTAGTTTCATAATGATGGCATCCCGTGAACCAGGAGACACACAACCCACAATCACTGCTCTTCAAGCTTGCACCAAATAAACTCACCGATCGCCCACAATATTTGACAGGCAACGCACCAAACACAAACCCGGGAAAGTTTGAAGCCAAGTTGCATACAAAATCGCTATGCCTCTTGCCACCAGGCCAATGAGGGGAAGTAGAAACCTGAACTTTTACACAGCTGTGCCGTAACACACTCAGTTCACTAACAAATCTTGACAGGACAGTGTTATGTAAATATAAAATTTTCATAGGAAAAAAGGGGACACCCATACATAATGGCATCAAGTTAAAGATATATCAAAACACTAAAGAGACCACAAAGAAAGAACTGCTCTTCAACACCTTAAACATGCAAGACAATTGTTGTCTGAAAGGTTAGTTCCTGCTTGAAACAGAGGTCTCCACACATTCGACGGTTCGTTGTTTGAGGTCTTGAATTCACACATATTAATACAGGTCCTAACTTTTTAATTTACAAAAGGGGGAGGCCCCGAGAAATGAACATGATGGCAGACTGCAAACAGTAGTAGGCCTTCATATTCTCTCACACTTTGTCTCACCCCCCACTGGAACACAAAAGTAACCAGAGCCAAGAATGATTTGCCTGATGAGAGTCCCCTCCACTCGGGATGGGTCACGCTCCAGCGTTGCCCGACACAAGACATCACCAAAACGACCCACCACCCAAGAACAGGGAGATTCTCATTTGGTGGCGGAAGCCCCATGTGAGGCCTGACTGAACAGGATGCTACCTTTTTCCTGATGAAACCAATCTCCCCCATCCTCACTGCCAGTCAATTGTGAATGGTGCATAGAGGAGAAGCCGTGGCCATTCTTCGCACTTGAGGAATTGCGCTCACTGCAAATGTCTTGAAACCTGCCACAGTTCTCATGTCGATCATAGTTTCCGTTAGAGTTCGTGGTCAAGTGTTCAGAGCCTGATGAGTTGGCAGATTGTGTTGAATTAGAGCCACAGTGTGGCTCTCTCTCAGAAGTGGAATTGGTGGCATCATTAACTTGTTTTTTCGTATTCAGAAAACGGCCTCCACAACCTCTTGCCCTTCTCATGGCATGTTGGTGGCGAGATTCATGAAGATACGGCTATATTGCAGAGAAGAATATTTTATCAGATAACATTCCAACAGACATTTGAGATATGAAATAAGTTATAAACCCCTAACCTCTACTAATTATTGTAATTCAGTATTTGCTGGAAAGAATATAAAATTTATGTTATTCCTGATAAACTTTAAATACTATATAACAACAAAGAGTCACCAAGAATTGCTTTTTATATTTGTGAATGTGACAGTCAACTACAGATTATTTTTTTAATAAAAAAATCATACAGGTGATTCATTTATATATGTGTTGTTCATTCTGATCCATTATTATCTGGATTTTTTGAATGATTTTTTCACAAACCAGTGCATAAGATTTCCAAATGAGCTATCAAACCGTATACAAACTCAGATATTCTTTAAAAGAAACAGAGATGAAGTTGACATTCAAACTTTTGACCAACAAATCTAGAAGTTAAAATTCTTCAGTCCACGAGCATGGCACAATTTAAGTAGACAATAACACATTTTTAAGTATATGTTATGTTATACATTTTCTTTTACTCCTCTCAGCTTCTTTACTATATTTAGCAGTTTGGAAGTGGGGTTGTGAGCTGAAGGTTTTGTCATTGAGAAAGCAAGTTGCAAAGCAATGTCATACTATAACTAGCAGTGATACAGGTCATTTGAAAAAAGAGAAACAACAGAAGAATGACTCTCACCTTTCTACCTTTTATCATTTTCTTCTCAAGTTCCATCTTGGCTCTTATTTGCCTTCGTCTCAAAATTCCATGATACTGCTTTGCATTCACATAAACAGGTTCCTCTTCCATATCAAGGGGCAAGGGCATTCTAGTTGGATGGAAGCCTAGGAAATGAGGATGCACCTGAGGCCAAGCAATAATTGTTAGGAAACATATTCAAACTCTTCATATTGAGAATTTATTTCATATTTTACAGTTATCAAGGAACAAAATTTTACTTCCATCTCCTGTGAAACCAAAAGAAATACTAATGGAGAATTAATTATAATTTTCCATCAAGAACACAGCAGTACAGCAAACAAAAATCTCAACACACCATAACAAATAACAATTAGTTAGTTAACTACGGACTGGTTCTTCATACAATTAAATTTGGGTACATGACCAAAAAGATACCGAACTTTAGCATGTTTTTCTTATCTATTCTGAACTTTAAATTTTATCAATTCACCTCATAAACTTTAAAATCTGTTACAACTGTGTTTTGTCACCTAACTTCAGTTTAAATATTCACCCAACTGTTAACATGTTGACTTAATATTCATGAGTGTACAAGAGAATGGTTAACGTGGTAATCACTTTCATTGAGCTGGAAGCTGATTGTACATGAATTGGGGGGAAATCAAACAGGGAGAAAAAGAAACCCAAGCTAATGGCTGAGAGAGGGAAAGAAACCCTAACCTCGTCATAGGACCAACTCCCTCTCTTTGAGAGCTCTGCTATGTCCACGACACCAGTTAACTGGGAAAAAACCCAATCAGGGTTCTTGTTTTTCATCACATTTATCATATACACATCTTCCATATCTTTTCTATTTTCTTTGTTTTTGATGGAGCACATGAGTGTTTCTTGCACCTACTTGTTCAAGACTCACAGTTCGATATAGCCACTGCACCAAACCCTAGCCCAAACTTCTTCATCACCTGATGAACCAGTTTGACTTTGGCTATCAACCAAAGGAGGAGTTCTTGAGCTCCCAAGGCCTTCAGATACTAACAGATGTTATAATTCACAATTATATTCCCCTTTTTCTTGTTCCAAAATCCACAACTCCTCATAAATATAAAATGTTAATCAAGAAACAAAAAAAAAGGGGGATTCAACCATTTGCTTTAGTGCTTCTCTCCCTGATTAACTCACATCAACTGGATCCTAAATTTTTAGAGACTCAACTTGATGTAGGATAGATATGGAATTCTGTTAATATCAACTGATTGGAAGCTTTTTAGGGTTAGAATGCTAGGAAAAATTATTCAAAATGTTGGTGCGTTGGTATTTTATGGGTTGGTTGGCAATTTAGAGGAAAAATACAGCCTAAAAGATGAATTTGGGGTGTTGAAGATAGGTCTGAAAGTATGGTTACAAAAATAAGAATCTGAAATTGAAAGATTAGAGAGGAGAAATATCTTCTAGGCATCACATATAGCGTTCCATGGGCATCACAACAAATGTTAGAATAGCATCACACAATTCCAAGAAGGCATCCATGCTGGGAGCAAACTGTCGTAGTTGTTCCATTCACTAATGAAAAAAAAAGAGATTACTGTGGTATTTAGAGTTCTGGTAGGCCAGGGTAGGAAATTCCTTGTCCTATTAGGAAACTAAACAAAATTTGATTCTATTAATAATAAGGCCCGAAAAAACTAAAAATAGAACCTAGACACTATAAATAAAACCCCAACACATAATTAGATAACCAAAAACAAAAAATAAAATAAAAACTAGGAGACATTTGTAGAATGACAAGAAACCTCTTGATGCATAAAACATCAAATTTAAGCCTAACAAAGCTCCCAAGAGAATCCTTCATCCAAAACATCCCAAATTAATGTTTGGGCCTTAAAACCAATTTTAGGATGCCTCTTATGCCTTTAGAGGTTGTCGCCAGTCCTCCATCACAACTAGTATCTGGACTTCAAAACCTTTCTCCATTATTAGAAACAAAAGTTTTTAGGGAGGGGAAATTAAGGAGTGATTACTGTGTCAGCCACTCTCTTGTACACTCAGCAATATTCAGAAGTTAGATGGCAGAACAAAATTGTAACAGATTTTAAAGTTTAAGTTGTGTATTGATAAATATAAAGCAATGATCTGAGGATCGGACTGGTTCCTGTCATAAAACCATCCGGCAAAAAACAGCCGGTTTTTGCTGAATCATGGTTCAACCAGTGAACCAGCCAGCAAAAAAACAGATCAGTACACTGGTTTATTATTTTTCCCTCTTTAACGCTGTTTAGGGGAGAGATTTGCTGGTTCACTTTCTTCAACTTCAATGGGAAGAAAGATCTCTGGCAACGAAGACTGTATCTCACGCTCTCTGGTGATGTTGCTGGTTATTTAAATATGTATAAGCAGCAATATATATATATATATATAGCGCGCGAGAGAGAGAGAGAGGAAGAGAGAGAGAGTTGCTCCTGGCATCATCATCTTTTGTGATGGTCTCTACACAGAAAAATAGACTTCCGTGGTCGCTTAGAGAGAGAGAGAGACTTCCATGAACAGCCTGCTGCTTATGCTTAAGAGAAAAGGAAAGAGGGGCGCAAAGCCAACATCATCTCAGATTTTGAATATCAACATCATTCTGGAAAAGTTCACCTTTCAAAGAATCACCTGGTCCTCATACCTTCATATAATAAATTAAAAAGTAAAAACACAAAAGAAGGTGCAATTTTTAAACATTTAAAAATTAAAACTCTACCAAAAATATTAAATATTTGTTATTTTTATAATATATTATTATTAATTTAAATTTAGTGATAATATTTTTACCATTGTCAAAAACAGAGATATGAATAGACAAAAAAAAAAAAAGATATGAAAATATTTTTCAAATACCACTTTTGAGAAATTGAAAATCTAGAATTAGTAAATAAATATATAAATGATATTATTTTTTTATTTAATAAAAATACATTCTGGTAGAACCTTGGTCTGACCACTAAACCATCAAATTCTCCCCTTTCCAGTTTGATACCCCAGTCCCATTTTCAGAACAAAGATTAAAGTTCAGAATAAATCTTAAAAAAATGCTAAAGTTCAATATTTTTCTGGATATTTACTCGTTAAATTTTGACTATTCTTTTCAATTCTTTCTGGAATATTTCCTTTCCATATTAACCAAAAAATTATATTAGGCACACACAACACATGCAGTACCTAGTGTTGCTCAACAAAAGGCTAAAAATGAAAGTCATGATACTTTTTATAGCAGTTGTGCAAACAAATAATACACAAAGTACATCTTTAAAAGAGAATCTCACATCAAAAACATAATCTAAAAACATAGGCCAATTTTGAAATTGCAAATAAAATCAATGTATTCAATAGAAGTAGCCACATGCGCACAGAATCACAGTCATATGTCCAGTAAACAATTTACTTTCTAGCGATACCACAAAATAGAACCACATTTCTGGCCACGGTTGTAATTCCCCTAATTTTTTGAAATTATTAAAATCCAGAAAATTATAAAATAAAATATGTTAAAAGGTTGTCTCGAGTATAGGATAAGAAGACCTAGAAAGATTAGTTAAGCCAGTAAGTGGAAGCAGTGCTCTTGAGGTCCTTTGAAGAATTAAATAGAAGTTGTAACCCAAAACTGTAATTAGTAAAAGTTATGGAGTGAAACTGTAAATATTTTATATTGGGATACCCGCCCTTGTCTATAAACAGAGGGCAAGGGGGTGTGCGAGAGAGTGCTAATTTGTCTCTTTCTATTGTAACGAGTGTTGTATGTTCTCTAAGAGGAAAGACTAGATCTTGGGGTAGCTTTTGTAATCTTGAGAGAGAACTAAGTGCTGGGCGTACTCGGAAATAGGGGAGGATGTTTCTTGCTGCTGTACTGATTGATTCTCTGTAATAAAGACTGCTCTCGGTGGGATTTTGAAGACTGGATGTAGGGTTGTATTATATGCAATCCGAACCAGGATAAATCTGCGCCTACTGTTTGGTTGTCTCTTTACTTAATATCTTTGTTGTTCTTTTTAATTCTGGTTTATACTTTCTCTTGTGGGTGTTTTTTTCTCAAGTGAGGGTGTGAGAATTGGCGAGAACCGATCCTATTGTGCTCCTAATTTCTAACAAAATAAAATAAAGGTTTTGTTTTTTTTACTTAGGCTGGAGACCTGTTAAAAACCAGAAGTCGGTTTGGAATGGCCAGCAAACAATAAATTAAAAGGCCCACCTTGTGTGAGGCCCAAACCACCAGCCTATTTTAAAAGGAAAACAAGGTGCCACCACCCCCCCCCCCCCCAAAAAAAAAAGCACATGCACACAAAAAAAAAAACATTTGCATCCACACATGCTTGCTACTCAGCTCACTCTGCCATTCTCTCTCTTGTCACTCTCTTGCTCTCGATATTCCAATTGTCTTCTCCGGCTACTACCCTAGACCTTAGGTGAGCCCCCATAATACTCTCACACCCTCGAGTTCTCTAGTTCGAGGGTTTGTGGAATTGTGACTAGGAGGCTTCTGGTGGAGGTTCAGTCTTTAAGTCAAACCCAAGTTGTTCTCCCTTGTTCAATTCCAGTGTTGTATATCCTCTGTCCTCATCCTTTCTTAAGTGTGTTGTCTTGACCAAGCCTAGGAAACTCAAAATCGCTTTTGTTTGGACTAACCCAAGCCCTCCCAACCTTCTTCATGGTGTTTCCCAATACCACAGGATACCCTTATTGTGTGTTTGGTATGTCATCTGAGCATTTACCAATGTGTTTGTGGTATCTTCAAGGCAACCTAAAAACCTTACCTTCAGATCCTTAGTTCCTTGATGTTTCATGGTTGAATTCCCTTGGTTTTCACTTCAGTTGATGATGAGGGCTAGCCAAAATCGACGATGTGATTTGACCACAAATGGCTGACAAGGCATGATACTGAGGCACCATTATTTCTTAAGATACCCCAACTGTCTATTTGTTTATCAATTCAAATCTGATGGGAGGTGTGTGGCCCTATCTGGATTTGGATAGCCACTATTATTCCAGATTAGGATATTCCAATCAGGGATAGGGCTCAATTGGGCTATACTATCTCAATTAGGGATAACCCATGGTTAGGCCCTATTTAGGTTGTCCACCCTTGTACACAGCTAGGCCTAATTAGGTTAGGCCTAGGTCCAGTGCACTAAATAAAACTTGAGCCCATATGCATTGGCATGTGCCTGTGCACAAGCCTGTCCATACCAAACCTAACCTAAGCCTGACCCAAGTGGTTAAGTTTGGGACCTCATTGGCCCAATCCAAACCCAAACCTAAGCAAAACCCAACCTGATGACTGGAGTTAACCCATCAAGTTAACCCAAATGATCAAAGTTGACTAGGCCAACTCAATGACCCAGTTAACTGGCTTGCTGGTCAATGATGACATCACATTGAGGTCAAACTTGGCCTTTGACCTGTTGACTTAGACCTTTAACCAAGGATTTTTGCTATGACAACATCAGCACAGTGGCATCATCATGGCGGCATTAACACCCCAAAGTCAACATTGATGACATTAGCATGAGGTCATCATGATGATTGTCAGCAATGATGACAACCTTCAAGTGACGCATTTACAAGGTACATTTAGGTTTTTGTCACATCATTTTGCCAAGGTAATTAGGTATCTAGTCTAGTACACTTAGGAGAATTATTTACAGTCAGTCACATGAATGCCCAGTCTAATATAGTTGCTTGGTGATTGTAGGTTAGACAAATCATCACAAGGTGGAGCTCTACTAAGCTGGCTTGACTAACACAACACTATAAGAGGATAGACTATGCTATGATAGTTTACACATCTTGTATCCCTGCATATCTTTGTATGCATTAACTCTTATTTTAAATACTATCTTATGTATGATACCAAATATTTCTTTTAACTTTGTTTTCTATAGCATGCATGAAGCCTCTTAAAATGTTATCATCATTTTGACCTAAGGTATTATGGACTCTTATCTCTAACCCACATTCAAGAACCGATTTTCTAACTACCAGAGAGAAGAGCCTACCACAGTATCCGAACTTGATTATTGTCATGTGATTCATATGATATGATATGCTTTGCACATGCGATAGGTCACATCCGTTACTCTAGAGCTAACAACAGAACTGTTGCCCATACTGCACTACGCATATTACTAACATTTGATATGATTAACCTAAGAATGTTGATACGTGGCTGGTTGGCACCTATAAGTAGTTAGGAGAGACTGTAATACTCTGGAATTTCTTGAAGTTATAAATGCTATTTAATGAAGGGCATAAATGAAATTTTCAAAAAAATGAGACTATAGGATACACTAACGCAGCTTTAGACGACCAAATTAGACGAAGGGAGTACCCCAGACCTAGATGCTTAAGAAAAATGGTATAGTATCGACGAGTGATTTAAGTTATGATTTTAGGAATCAAAAGAAGTGGGATCGGGAACAGTTTTCGGTACAACTGTCAACCGGGTTGAGAAAACTGAATCGATGTAGGAGATGTCCGGAAGGTCAACGGAGCGTGTTAATAACCAATATTTTATGTATAAAACAACCCTTAAGTGATTTCGGGTTGAAACAAATGGATTTAAGGTCAAAACGGTCAATCGGGCCTAAGTGTAATTTTCTAAATTTGCCCGAGGGAGGTCAAAACGGTAATTTTTTGGGAATTTCGAGGGTGAAATGAGAAGTACTAATCTTGTGAGCTTTAGAGGTATAGTTGAATTTATCAGGGGTGTTGTGGAGAGGGAAGAAATGGCATTTGAAGATACTAGGGGGCTGAAGTGCAATTTATGAAAATCTGGTGGTGTGAATGCAATGAAGGAAAACGGCCGCCGCACTGCCACCACACGTGGAGGCCGATTCCGGTGATGGGACGATCGAGGGTGGCTTGGGGGAGGTCGTATACGGCCGTAGGAGGCTTGGGGAGCAAGGATTGGCCGGTGATTGGTCGGATTTTGGCCGATTTTTGGGTATAAATAGAGGCCGAGGGTTTCAAGTTTTGAAGCACAAATCGACCACGTTTTTGGATGTTTTTGAGAAAGTGATTAAGGGGCTTTTGATCCTTGCATCAAGAAGAAGAGATTGGGAGCATTTTGAAACATTTTGGAGTGCGTTTGGTGGCTATTCGTGCGTCGCCGGAAAGTTGGAAGCGGTCCGCCTACCGCGACCTGCAACTGGCTGTTTGGTGGCCTTTCCGGTGGTGGTTCGGCCTGAAATCGGTGGGGTTGTGATCGACTTTAAGTAGGCTTCAAGGGGGTATCCTTTTCATGGTCATCAGAGCAACCGTCGGCGGTCGGTTCAACGAGGAAGACAGTGGCGCGTGGCTGCACGCGCCAGCCTTCACTTGTACCCACGCACTGAGCGCGTGAAGGTGCGTGACAGGGGCATTTTCGGTATTTCCTTTTCCAGAATTTTCCTTTAATTATTTTAGGATTTATTGTGTTGAAATATTTGGGAAAATGGTTGAGGAAATAATTATTTTGGAATTACCGAGGTGGAAAATGAGAGAAAATAGAGGAAATTATAGAAAAATTGAGAAAAATGGATTTTGATGCTTCCTTAATTAAATATGGTGTTTAGGGAATGTTGTGGCTCGAGGTTGAGTGTAAATTCAAGTATTTGTGATTTGGCACGCAAATCGAGGTTGCACGCAAATCGAGGTTGTGCGCAAGAATCGAGACGATCCAAATACGTCGAGGTGAGTGTTCGCCCCCAGACTTGATTTACTGTGAGTAGTTTACCCTAAAATTTGGTATTTGTGTTACCTAAATGTGTTGTGGATTTCATGCAAAATAGTTTTGTGCATTGAAACAGTAACCAGTGACGGTTGGTTTATGAGGGAGATTCGTCCCTAAATGTTTTGAAATTGTGCATTGCATTTTATAAAATTGTTGTTTATATGATGAATTGTGAAATGTGGAATTATCTTGAGTTTTGTGTGTACGTATGGAATGTCAGCCTAGGATGTTGTCTGGATAATGTAGCCGTAATTCTCCAAACGCGTGACGGAATAATAGGGGTATCTGATGCTGGTGTGCATGTCAGGATAGTCGCCTTGATTTTCGTGCCAGATCGTTTGGTCAAGGAAGTTGCACTAGGACGACTAGGTGGTCCATACTGTGTTGTTCATGTGGGATGTCAGCCTAGAATGTTGTCTGGATAGTGTAGCTGTAATTCTCCAAGAGCGTGACGGAATAATAAGAGTATCTGATGCTGGTGTACATGCCAGGATAGCCACCTTGGTTTCCGTGCCAAGTCGTTTGGCCAGGGAAGTTGCACTAGGATGACTAGGTGGTCCATGTGAAATTTTGGAGTTGGGATTGTATGGTGGTTCCCGGATGCTTAGAGTGGAAGCACGATTTGGAGAGATGCGTTGGCTTACCCCTCTTAAGCTAGAATCGCGTCGTGTCGTCATGTCGTCGAGTCAATATGGTGGCATAGCTTTTAGAGAGATTGCTTTTTTCCCGTGGTAGGGTTAAGCGCATGAGATTCTCTTGGGCTAGGGCTTACCAGGTGTATTGGTTTATTTCATATCTTGCATTCATTCATGAAAAATGTGATTTTGAACTCTCATTTAGATGATTTATCATCTAATTTGGACTATGTCCCTAGAATATTCAAACGTTCTAGGTGAAAGCAGTAGTGCGAAGGGAAAGGGAATTGCCGAGGAGTGACGGCGTTTAGAGGATGTTTTATATTATGTCCTTTCAGTTATGTTGTTTATTTTGAAAACATCATGTAAACGTTGGTGCAACTTTATAATATGAATAAAGTGGTTTCGGTTATGACCTGTTAAGGTTTCAATCTAGCTTCCGCATTTGAGTTGGTGAACCTATCTTAGTTTATTGATGGTTCATAGTTGATATACTGAGAAAGTGTAACGGGATCTTTGGAGAACAGTTTATGTTGAGTTTCCGTTTTTGTGATGGGTTTTTGTTTGGAAAAAAAATATCCCTGGAATCTTACGCTACGTATCGCTCCAGAGAAGTGGGGTGTTACAGAGACTATCATACACATGGACATGATATAACTTATCTGTATACTCCCATCTTTATGTACCTATGTATTGCATTAACTGTTATTTCCTTACATAATGTTCATCAGCAACCCCATCTAGCATCCTAGTATGTCTATCTATTCACTGTGTCCTTGTGACTCATACCATTTCAAACTGTTTTGGAGATTTTGTGAGTCCTAATAGCAATGTCATCTTGGTAGGGTGTATAGCTCGGTCCATGTAACACCCGAATTTTTATAAAGAGACAAATAAAAGGGAAAACAAAATCCAAGAGGAAATAGGATTTCTAAAGCAATTGTAGATTGGAATTGAGTTTAGATTCTAAATGGAGATTGAGATAAGAGGGATTATCCTAGTTGTGGAAGGATCAAAATGGGGCTGGAATTTTGAATTAAACTTGATTAAGTATGGGATTAGTAAGGAAAAAACATAATAATAATAATAATAATAATAATAATAATAATAATAATAATAATAATAATAATTATTATTATTATTATTATTATTATTATTATTATTATTATTATTATTATTATTATTATTATTATTATTATATTATAGGAAGAGAATTTGAGAAGGATTAGGATTGACTCTAAGGGATAATTGTGAGATAAATCAGAAACATATATGAATATTATCTTAATATGATTTGAGAAGGATTAGGATTAGGACTAATTATTCTGGAATTGAAAATAAATCAATTCCTTGTAAAAAGGGAAATTATTCATCTAAAGTTGGAGACAAACTAATTCCTTGTTGAGAAGGGATTAGGGCTGATAATGAAAATTTTGAGAATAAATAAGAAGAAAAACCTATGTATTAGTCGGTGAGGATTTCATAAGGATTATGATTAATTGGGGAATTAGAAATAAAAGAGGAAATTGAATCCAAAACCAAAAGGGATTTGGATAAAAACTAAGGGCCTTATAAATAAATACAATTAAATCATTAAACTTTGAACAATGAGAATTAATAAGAAGCAAAGTCACTAGATAATTGCGGGTTTCCTCTACAAAAGGGGTTAGGTGAGTGGTTATTTTTGCACTATTATGTTTTGAAAATTATTCCCATGCTTGATTGAAAAGTTTTTTCAACATGATATAAGTTCTCAATTATGTTACTTGACATACAAGAACTATTGACTTGAAAATAAAGAACCGTGGTTTAACAAATCGCTTTGAAAAGAATATTGATGGTGTTAGCATGTCGTTTTTAAACTATTATAGAACTATTGGGAGAAGTCTAGAGGTTACTCTGGCAACTAAAATTAGGTTATCTATATAGTGTCATTTTAGTTTCTCAACTAGGAGGAGATGAAATGATTATTTTGTTCACACTCCACCGAGTACTTGGGGGTGGATCCTAGGGAAGTTACTAGGTCCCCTTGTACATTAATTGGATCCAGAGCTATACTACCCATTGAGATTTGTTGAAATTTGAATTGATTATAAAATGATATTGTGGTTCCCTTGGTTAATTGATGTTATATACATATGAAATTCTTTATTTTGGTATCATTCGATTATGTGAGGTGGCCCTCACTGGGCTTTATGCTCACCAATCTCCCTAACATATTTTTCATGCAAGCAAGACTAGGAGGCTAGGCATGGACCCAGATCGAAGGATTATTAGTGGATTCAGTTTAAGAAAGTTAAATTTTCTGCCTTTTTTTTTTGTTATTTCAATTATGTAAATATGGAAAGATTTTAGGTTTCGTGAACTTTAAGTCTTAGCTTAAGGTTCATGGCAGATTACATAACCTGTCGAGGGGGGTGTAACAATTCTACAGACCAATATTTTTTAGGCATGCTCATGGAAGTTCATGTACATACATAGGGCGCACAGATATATATATATATATGTGTGTGTGTGTGTGTGTGACCCTATTGCATAAATCTTGTTTTGATGTATAAAATGGCAATGTTCTCTGCCCACACACAATGATGCATATGTTTATATTGTTTATGCATAACTTGAGGTTCACACTTCTGTTGGTGGTTTGTGGTTTATGGTTCATGTGATAGTTTATTTTCATATTGTCCATGTGTTTCAATAATTAGGACCTTAAATAGGGTATACCCCTTGACTTTAGTTACTATTTCAACACGAGGTTATAATTGAATGCATCTTTAGTTTACATTAATACACGGTAGATCAACATCACCTAGTAGCATGTAGGCACCCTAAGACACCCATATTCCCACCAAGAAGATGCCAAAACGTCTTCTTACAAGCATGTTTCATCCTTCCATAAGATCCACTAACATCAGGCTGGCAGATCCCCTCATGTCCCACGCCCACCTCAGGATCCATACCATGGACCCCACTTATCAAATCATGACAACAATGGTATGGATAATCCATAAATTAGGACCAGAAACAATGTCCTCTACAATTAAGATTTAAAATAACAAGGTTGTTCTGCAAAAACCTCCAACAATTGCAAGAGTTCCAAATGAAGTGAACAAACCAAAAAAAAAAGGAAGGAAATACAAGAAAAGGGTATGGGGTCTAATGTTGAAGAATGTGCTATTTGAGAAAAAAATGGTATTGGGTCTAATGTTCAAGCATGTGCCATTTGGGAGTAGTACCATTGCCATAAAAGCTGCCACAAAAAAGAAAAAGCAATGCGAATTTTCAGGCATGTGAGAGATGGGGTAATGGGTGAGTGACCAAGGTCAATCCATACCTGTGCCCCATATGCCATTATTCCCCCATAAGGTGGATCCGGATATGGATATGACGTCAACATCTGCAAGTATAACAAATAAAATCATGCCTCTGGTTGTATACACACAATTAAGCAAGCAACTGCCCCTTAATTGATACTTGCAGTGCTCGAAAGTTCACTTTTGAAGATCATCATAGGCAATGACTGTAAGAGACAGACCAGGAGAGGGCTCTTACAATAGAGTGGCCAACGAGCTCCATCTGGGAATTTGGTTCAACATGTTCACCAACAGCTGCTGATGTTGAAGATGGGAAGTGCTTGACATGTTGCTGTTCAAGCACACCATTACCATTCAATCCTGTAAGAATGATCTTCATCAGTCTGTGACATAATGTTAGGGGATGTGTATGTTTATCGTGTGACTATGGCAGAAGCATAAAAGGCAATCATACAAAGGGGTAGAGATGTTTGGCACATAAGCTTAAGATTTATGCTTGGTTCTTTGTTAGGCTCTCAGGGAGCTCTTCAGTATCAACTATATCTTTGAGCTGTTCAGCAACACAAATATTGTGCTGGAACTGGTTTGTTTCTTCTCAATTGTTCATGTGTAACAGGTTAAGCGAGTTGTGGGCCATTCAACGCTGCTTTCCCCCCATATAGATGCTAAGCACAAAAAATAATATGACACCACAAACAATAGCAGAATTTTATTCAAAGTGAGAAAGATCAAGCAAATGATATCAGAACATCAGACCAAGTAAATAGAAAACACAGAAGACACTGAAATTTTTGTTTTCCTTTTTGGTTGTCAAGTAAAGACATTTTCAAAAATTTTAATTAAAGGAAGAATTGATTATGAAGCGATCTGAAAGTAATTCTTTATAGAAAAATGAACCTAAGCTACACTTTATGATTGGCAATCCATGATATTAGCTATCAGCCACAGTAAGTGTTGGCAATTCTTGTTCTAGCAATTTCACCATGCATGCATTGGCATAAAAGGATTCTAGGTTATCTTCTTAGCTTGAAGGATAAGTGAGTTTTACTCTTAATCTCAATGTTCTCCACATTCTCAAACCAAACAGGTACATGTCATCATTTATTCGGTAAAAATCTAGTCAAGAGCAGCAGCAAGAAACTTCATAACAGCCAACCAGAGAAAACAATGGACATCCAAATTTTTTGACAATTAGAAGAGCATAAATGTTAAGGATAAAAGAAAAAACATATTATATTGGAAAAATTAATAAAACAAAAAAGTGAAAAGTGAAAAGCAAAAAGCTTTCTGATTTACTGTAACCCCTCATCTGGACATATGATTGAACTTTTGTGATGTGTTTGTCAAGCACTTGGTCTGACAGAGAACCTCATAGTGAAGAGTGCAGTTAGAGCAATAAAATCTGATCTTAAATTCTTACTGACCAGTCAGATCCTTTTCTCATAAATGCTTTCTTGTAGAATCCTACACATATTCCTCAGACAAAATAATCCAATGCTTTCTTTCTTATTCTGCCTTAGTCTGTTTTCTTGAAGAAGAGGATCAATGAAAATATATATTTGAACATGACAATAACAAATCAAGAATTAATTAACCTTTTTACCGATTAAAATTCATAAGTTAATTTTTCCTAATAGAATATGGCATGCAAAGATAGAGTAAACAAATATTCTAATACTTCAGATTCTATCTAGTGTAATGCTTATAGCAGCATTTTTCAAAATAACAAATAAATAATATTAGTAATCTTGTTATGCATTTATTAGGCCCTAGCATGTAATATAAGCACCTTGTGACAATCTCAAATGTTATGCCCAGCATGACTTATAACCATGAAATATGCCTCATGAAATAACAAATAATAGCACAAACTTCATGAACATTGCATTGTCCCTTTAACTAAAATGGGCATCTGCAATACTTAAATCACCAACATGAAACTGTGTGGTGACAAGTTCCCACTGATGAAGATAAATATTAATTTATTGGAAAGGACGACTTTTTTAGCAGTCGCCATGTCCATGTGTCCACACTGCATCAACATATGTATCTATGTTAGAAGCACTCGCGAATAAACCACAAAACCATCATAAATATCATATCATTCCTGGCTTCTTAAGTATGTACCGAAATGAATATGAGATTAGACTTCAGTTATAAATCTTATATAACCAGGAAAGTAAAATAAATAAAACAAAGCCAAAGAACCTCCCTATATCACTTGGTTTTCCATCACAGGGAGAGAGAGAGAGAGTTTTGATATTTGAAATCATTCTTTTATTAGATGATAGAAGACAAAAGAAGAAATACCAGGTTGCTCGGAAGTAGCGGCATGTTCTTCTTTATTGCTACCATCACCATTAGCTTGTGAGTGGAGAGCTCCCATTGTGGCAGTACCATTAATGTGTTCCACTGGAGAAGGCATGGCAGAATTTCCAGCACCACGCCACCAGGGTTGGGAGTAAACTATTGACGGTGAAATCATATGTGCCCCATTTTCTGGTTGTTGATCTTCACTTTTGGATCTTGTTGGCATTATTCTGAACTCTCTCAAGGTAAAAATAAATGGCTTAATCCAGACAATTACTGTACAAACCAAGTCATCAAGTTATGAGAGAAGAAAACCAGGTTATCTTACACAAGATAAAATTGCCAATACCAAAGCCTTTGGATAAAATATCGAAGTATTAAAATGCATGCAAATGAAGCAGATCAACAACAAACACAAACATTAGGGGCAGCAGAACTGATACTCCACTATTAGCTTTTGCTCAGCATTTTAAAGAAATATGAAACACACTTTTTACTGTAAAATAAGAAATGGTATCATGCAATATTGACTGTAAAAGTGGACTACAAAAGCAGCACAAGATGTGGGAAACATATTTGAGAAGTGAAAAAAGAGAGCAAAGGGAGTAGTTACTGTAAATATCTAAATAAATAATAAATCAAAAGGAAGAACTGGAGCATATATATTTCATCAAATCTACATGCTGAAAGAAAAAAATATATATCACAATCAGCCTAAATCCAAAGAAGGAATTAGGCAAATGTAAAAATCATTCTGTACAACGCATAACTTATTTAAACAAAATTCTCCCTTGCAATTTCCCTAGAACCAAATATTTTTGAGTTTCAAAGCACTCAGTTGACCACAGATGCAAATAAGAAAAGTAGTTAATTTCGCTAAGCTTGGAAGCATTTCTTATGCCAAGTAAACTACGAAAGAGATGAAAACTATTTCCTGAAAAAATAATGTCATGCAAAATGGAGACAGGATAAAGAATAAAAAAAAAAAAAAGTAAAGCAAACCAAACAGCCCAAACTCATCCAGTTCTCACCGCGGACAATAATTGTAAAGACATGCGAAGACAATGATCTTGTAAAACAACACAAAGAATGAGTTAAATCCAAAAATTAGAAATAACAATTACCTAATACATACACACGCACATATATAAATCCTCCAGATCACAGCCATCTTCCTCATATACAACTATATAAATGAACAGCTGAATTCAATTCCATTTCTCCGAAATACTAATCTTATCAAAATTAAGTACAAAAATAACAGTAGCCTACAAGAAGATTACCGCAGACCAACCTACCATTTGGCTACTTAGAAATATGAGCCGAGACGGAACAAGAAACAATATTATGACTAGTTACACTGTCTAACTCCCGATTAGACAATTGAGGTAGAAGAAGAACACGGAAACGAAATACACCCACAGCTCCGATTTTTATTCTTTTCTGTTAACAACCCTTTTCCCGAGCAACCAAACAGAGCTCGAAAACAAAGTTCCCGGAGAAATTGGCACCGAGACAAGTCGGATTGTATCCAAATTCGAAGTAAACAAAAAACCCTAGAATCGACGAATTGAGAGAAAATTGAGGGGGGGAACAAAAGAAACTCACTCTGCCGTGGGATAGAGAGCAGCGATGGAAACCCTAAGACCTACGCTTCGATTCAGAATTCAAAGCCATGAATCCATTTGGTCTGTGCAGAGAGGCCAGTGGCTGAGGACAGAGAAAATGCCAAGCTAATAGTCTATACACGAGAGAAAGAAGAGGAGAGGAGAGAGAGAGAGAGAGAGATGTACCTTTGAATAAAATCATTTTAATATTTTATTTTTAATTTTTTACTTTTTTTTAGTTCACGCCATTGTCGGCTTCTGCGTCGCAATTAAGGAAAAAAGTTTTAATTAATTTAGGAATTTAATTATGGGGATCAGCAAGTGAGGTTGTGTGGTCCGAAATACCCTTGGCTTTTCCGGATAATGATAATCATGTCCCATACCCTCTTTGGAATTTATTTTTAGCAGAATAAAGGCTAATGAGTTTTTTTCCATATTTGGAACATCAATGATAATGATTATGATTATCATCACCACAGCCGAGGCCTCAAAATCAGCCACGCGTAATTCCACCATACGGACCTTATTATTATTATTATTATAAGATTCCGATTATAAATAAATTTAATAAATATTTTTTCATAAATTAACTTGATGCATTTAAATTTATAATAATTACATATTAAAATTTATAGTAATTTTATTTTATAATATAAAATTTTTTAATAAAAAACGTATCATTTTATAAAAAGAATTATATAAAAGAATATATTACGTTTGCTTTCTTTATTGTAAAAATAAAATAAAAAAATCAATTTACGTGCTTTTAATTATTAAGAAAACTTATTTGAAATAGATTATTAATGAATCAAACTAAGGATTAAAAACAATTTAATTTGCTTTCAAGTGTTCTCAACATTTAGCAACTAATAATTGCTTATGCACCAAACATACTAAATTAACTACTCAAAAAATTCATAACCTCAAGCAAAATTATAGTGGTATATACTTTAGCTAATTAATAAAGAATCAATTGGTAAAGGGGCAGGTTGAAAGCTTGTCTGAGGGCTCTCAGTGTGAGTTCGATTTTTGGGAGAAACAGAATATTTCCTTTTGACAGAGGATCTTGAAGGTGACATTAGTAGTATCAAGACCTACCACCCTAATCATTCAGGCATATCCCTCGATTTATCTTTTTAGTGTAATTTTAGGAACGGAGTGATTGAGAATCTATAATGAGACGTAATTAAAAAAATAAAGAATTATATTTAAATTAGACTAAGAAAAAAAGAGAAAAAGGGAAATCTTTCTTCTAGAATGATGTAGGGTCAGTAATAAATAATAAAGGCATAAATCTCTTTAGAGTAATAATATAACACAATTGGCTCTGTCACCTTATTCACAACATTTTAGAAGTCCTGTTTGGTCCCTATCTCTGCCTTCATCAACTTTAGAAGAAGAAGAAGAAGAAGGAGAGGAGAGAGTTGAAACATCAGTGATTGATGGTGAGAGAATTTCAACTTTTCATTCTGCAAGTTACCCCAAACAACAAGCAAGGCCGATCGATTGGTGCTCACTGCTTAGAAGTGAAGAGATAGGACGAAGAAACGAAAATAAAACAAACCTTCAGGGGCAAAATCGTCAGGTAAATATATCCAAACAGGATTAAGCGATTGGCCAAGTACAATTATTGGGCGTCTACAAAAAAAAGTCGGCGACGTGGCAAGACATGAGGAGTCCAGTGGGGCCCGGCGGCAAGTGCTCGCCACGTGGTCCAGACAGTCTTAACAGCTAGCGGCTGATGTAGTTGAGGTCGTCTTCTGCGCTGACGCGCGGTCGAGAGTTGGTGCTTGTTGGGTTCCGAGGAAGCAGCGCAGGCTGGTGCCTCCTCCGGAATATGGAAAGTCGAAACGACGTTTGGCGATGACGTATCACGCGCCGCAGCCGCGAGCGTGCGGGACGAGGAGGCACGTGTTGGCGCCGGCGCATTCGAGCCACGTGATTGGTGCACACGTGGAGGGCAGAGTGTAGCCTCTGGGCCGGCTAGGCCGCTTCCAAGTGGTATAGTTCCGACGAAGTACAGTCCTGGCGATATATGTTAAAATAATAATAATAAAATAATATTTTGAACTTGAACTGAGCTCTGTGAGAGCTGAAGCCTGAAGGTTGGATCGGAATACTTTTTTTGATAAATAAATATAAAATAATAATATTATAATTAGGAAAAATTTATATAACAATGTTAATACAAATTTAGTATGAAAAGAGAACAGACTGAAGATCCTATATTATCTAAATTACATGTCACTAAAAGTGCTCTGCTTTGATTAATATTGAATCACCTAACATGTAATTCAAATAATTGATATCAATTTATTTTAAAAACATTGCTCTTGTTTTCTAACATTTTAAAATAAAAAAAATTAAAACGACCAAGTCTAAAATTTGATTTCTTTCGAACATTACGATATTTTAAAAATAATAATGATCTCTTATGTTATTGAAAAGAGTAAAACTATTTAGGATAAAGGCATAAAAATATCCTTTTACTATACTAATAATATCATGTGGCGCCTTGAAGTTTCAGAATGTCTTATTATTAAACATATTTACTCGAAAAAAATAAACTATTAAACATATTTTTTTATAGTCAGCAAACAATGCAAGAACATGTGCTAGTGAACACGCTTAGTAAGATCACTCATCATTCTTTCTCTCTATAACGATAAAATCACTTATTTTTCTTGGCTGCAAAAAGTGAATTCTCTCACTTTAAAGGTCCCACACACACTGCCCCACGCACGTGAGAGCAATAAATCATGGTACACGGCGACCCCCTAGGCAGGAGACACAGTACATGGTGCCCACAAGGAGCCACCCCCACAGGAGGGTGAAACTTCTACACTGCGGCTACCATAACTCGAACATGTATTCTTTGCTGCAATCTGCTACTCGGATACCAACCGTGCTACGCCCGTGGGGGCAAATCACTTATTTTTCTCTCTTTATTGGATCATTACCAAAGACACTAAATATGCAATAACAGAACCTTTGATTTGTCAATGCACTTGGAAAAAATCGGCATAGTTTTGGAGCTATTCATCGGAGAGGTTTGGGACAAGGGGCTTGGCTGAGGAACCGGGCGAGGGCATTGTAGTAGGCAGCTAAGAGACGATGCTCAAGAGTAAGGCTATAGTCGACGAAAATGACAAGTTGAAAACACCTAAAAAAATTAGTGTGGTTTTGGAGCCATTCATTAGAGAGATTCGAGGCGAGGGCTTGGGTGCTAAGCCAATTGAGGGTGTTATAGTAGACGGTAAGGAGGTTATACTCAAGGGCGATGAGGTAGTTGATGAAGAGGACAAGCACAAAGCACTTGGAAAAATCAGTGTGATTTTGGAGCCATTCATTGGAAAGATTTGGGGCAAAGGCGTCATAGTAAGCAACTAGGAAGCAATAGTCGATAGAAAAGACAATGGCAAGGATTTGGGCAGCGATGGAGGAGTAGGAGTCATGGAAAGGCTGGGAAAAGATGTGCTAAAGAGAATGAAGTAGCTACTGTGGAAGTAGAGAAAGAGCGAGAGTTTGGAGGATGAAGAGAAGTGGATGGGGGTGAAAAAGACAGAGAAAGATAGCGACGAAGGGGTTGAGAGGACAGTCTTTAAAGAGGAAGAGTTAGGCAGGGGCGAGAATGGAATTGGGTGTTGAACAAACAAAAGGCATTGTGGTAAGCCTAGTGAGTGAACCATCATGAATGGAACAACTCAATGGGTTCCGATATTTTGGTATAAGAAAAAAAATGTTGAAAGAAAAACAAAGAGGATATCCTTAACTATTACATGTCCATTTCAAGTTGAGCATTTATCCTTAATGAGTGTTTCATAATATTATTTTTTTAGAATAGGGGTGTCTAATGAGATGTTTTAAAAATTTAAGGTACTACATGATTTTTTTAAGTAAAGTACACAAAAAAATTTATGCCTTCACCCATCCTATAGACCCAAAAATAAAAAATAAAATAAAAACATCATTAGGTTCATCAATTGCCAAACCTTATAGATAAGAAAGGTTCATGAAACATAGCAAAATCTCTTGATTGAAATCATAAAAATTTAGTCATTTGAGATAATTTATTTCTTATATTTTTTTTTATTTGGGATCATTTCTCCAATAGAGAATAAAAATAAAAGAAAAATAGTGATTTAAATCAAGATTTATCTAGTATTCTATGTAAAATCATAAAACAAAAATAGAGACAAAAAATAACAAACCAATATTGTATTAGATTACTTGTCTTCTTGTAATTGGATCTCCAAATTTTTGGAATGCTCAAAATTCTACTTAAATATTTAAATATGAGTCAATACCAAAAAATATTTTTAAATAAAATTCTAGCACCATGCCAAATGTGTCCGAAGAAAAAGAGAAGCCAATGAGGCATGCCCAAAAATTAAACTAATTACGTGGACTATTAGAAAAAATACCATTGAATCTCAAAGCACAATTTAATTCAAAATTTTCACCCAATTGCGTACCATTCATGGGAGAGAGAAAGCAAACGAAGAAGGAGAAGAATGAGACGATGATGTATTGGGAGTAAAAAGAAAAGGGAAAGAAGAAAATGAAAATTCATCTCTCTCATATTGGCCAAAGATGACGTCCTCATCATTATGAATGGTAAGCCCTTATTTGCATGCGTTGTAAACATTGCAAATGAAACCCTATTGGTGGGTTTTTTTCTACTCTTGATTGTGCTTCGGCTTCAATAGTTGTTCATCAGCTTGGTTCTTGATGCAATGGCTCCCTCCCTCCCTCTTTCTCTACCTCTCCCTATCCTCACGATAGACACCAAAAAGTTGTGTTGAACGCCATCATGATAGATGTCACGATATTGGTTATCGAAGAGAAAGATGGAGGAAGAGAGACAAAGCTTCAATCCTTGAGGAAAATGAGTTTAGAGAGAGAGTGCTGATATTATTTATATTTAACTCAAATCTTAAAATAACAGTATTTAATCGGTTAAACCTAGAATAAAATTATTTGATCTCATCATTATTTAACTCCAATCCAAAAAAGCACGTTAGGGTTTTGTTATTACCATTGTAAAGGCAAGTAAATAAAATAATTAATCAAAGTAATAGTTATTATAATAATGTGATAAATTTACATTTATTAGTTAATTTTAGTAATGAATCATTATAGTAATTTATTATACGACTAATATATTTTTAAAGATTACATTAAAATATGAAATATTATGTCAAAGTTTATTTGAGAGAACAATTTCGTTGTCAAGCTCATTCATGAGTTAGTTAATGCTTCCTTCGTACAGGACAACTTTGACAACATTGCTGCCTGATGGCAACAACCCTACAAATTTCATATCGTGCTGTCTCTCAAATACTGTACTGAAATTTGGTAAACATCGGTATCACCAGATATTTTCCACATTAAGATATATTGGTTATGATAGCGATGTCCTTACTTTTCATAAAGCTGCCTGTATTTGGATCAGAGTTCTTCAGGATCACACTACTCACGAACTCATTTAGAAGTTATTTTCTTTTCTCTTCTTTCTTCCACTTTTATAACACAAAATTCTTCCTTTTTTGTGAATTTTCTGGCATATATGATCTAAATGTTTTTGGTTGCCCCACCAAGAGCATAATATGAATTTTGCACTGTAAAAGAGAGTCCAATAATAATGCAATAAAAGTTGCAGTTTGGAGCTTTTGTTGCCCTGCTTCATTCATGGGTATAGACAGTAATCATTCCTCGAGAAAAAACATGAACTTCATCCCAATCCCCTCAAAATCTTTTCTTCTGAATCTTTAAGTATCCTTTTAATATTATTCATGCACTTTTCATAAATGATTGCTTCTCTCAGGCATTTTTTTTCACCACTAACAAGCAATGTGGCCTGTCATTTTTCTCCTATCTGTTAAAAGCACAACCAAATATTCTAATTTATCAGTGCCAAACATGTCGCCTTATAAAGATTTAAGGCTTATGATTATTATTGTTGTCAGTGCATTTCTTTGCTATGCTTTAGATATGTACAACGACAGATCAGATTTCAGCTCATTTCATTATTTTCAAACTTTAACTGTCACAAGTACAAAGGCATTTTGAAAAGGTACAATCCGTTGCCCAGCCCAACTCAAGGAAACATCCCCTCAAGAAACTCATCGAAGTTTTCATCATCAAATTTCTTGTGATCATTTCCTGAAATTGAAGCCTTTTTTCCTACAAAATGTAAAATAAAAGGTAAGCTTTATTGGATGATCAAGGATGAGAATCAACAAGGAACCACTAGAGTACCTATCAGGCTATCATAAAATCTAAACCTACATACATTGAAGGGTACATATAGATCATTATTCAGTGCCACTTCTATTTGATTTACAAGTCTAAGTCTGAACTTACTGTGCAACAATAGAACTTCTCACTTGAAGTGTGATCAATATTGAAAAGCACATAATAAAGAATATAAATGAACATGGAGAACACCAGACAAATGAGCTGAGCTCCTGGAGCTTCTTTTGCGTAATTGAAAGTCTGTTTTAATGAATTTAACCAGAACCAGGGCCTCCTGTTGACTGTAGAAGTACTTATTCTTGGTTCAGCCCTACTCCCACATAAACTGGTAACAGTGGATACGCAGTTTAAGTTTCATCAATAAATATTATAGCGTACACAACTTTAACATTCCGATTTTAGCCATATTAGCAAGCAGCTTTTGTAATTTGTTTTACTTGCAATTTGCCATCACCAATTTACTGAAGCTACCGGAACCCCTAAATTAGGTATGGCATGTAATGTAATGACCTCACAGAAGATATAACCATGAACAAAACTAATTGTGTCAACCCCACCTAGGGGGATAAAGGCTTGCAATGGTAATGTTTTATCTCAAGACCTAAAAACCCACGGGAAACAAACCAACCCTGAAGTAACCTCCAACCTCTCCTCTCTGCAATGCATATTGAGCCAAAGGCTCCAGAAAGTAACCTCCAACCTATGATCTCTGCCATGCATATTGAGAAAAAAAGCTCTCTTTCGCATCCTTACTCATATCAACCAAGAAATGTTGCCTATATCACCACAATACTCCACACCTAGTGGGATAAAGGTGTGAAGTCTTTAAGTGGGAGATTGTTAAAAAGTCAAAAGGCAAACTTGCAATTGGAATTGAATGGAATGTGGCCTGCCACTTTAATTAAAAGACAAAAGTGGGCAGTCAGCTTTGTTAGGCAGCAACTGCTCATGCTTTCTGCCAAACGCGTTTTTTTACGCATGAGGGAAGCCTATAAATTGACCTCCCCAGCTCATTTGTTGAGCATCCCATTTCATTCAAGTTTCTCAATTGTAGAGAGAGAAAAAAATAAAGAGTTAGAGAAAAATAGTGTTTTCTCCTACTTTCAGGAGAGATTATTTTGTTGTTATCTCTTTGTGATCTAAAAAGAGTTATAACTCCTATTATTTCTTATAGTAAATTCTTCAATTCTTGCCCGTGATTTTTACCCTGATTTGTTTGAGAATTTTTCACGTAAAATCTGTGTACAATTATTTTTCTCAAATTGTCAGCTGCGACCCTACTCTAATCTGGTGTTATTTTTACAACAAGTGGTATCAAACCCGACATTTGGGTGTTGATATCTACTTATTGTATGCTCTGTGATTGCTATTGTAAAAGTGGATCCTCCACATCAGAAAATAAGTTAGATTATTAATCACTCTTTTGGAAGGTACTAAGTACTATTCACGTATACAGAAGTACTATTCATACGTACGGTTATTGTTCACGTGAAATAGTGGGAGCTAATTTTGTGCTCAAAATTAGTTCGTGATAGAAGCAATGGTGACAAAATTTGAGATTGAAAAGTTCAATGGGAGAAATTTCTCACCGTGCAAATTGAAGATGAAGGCTATCTTGAGAAAAAATAATTGCTTAGCAGCCATCAGTGATAGGCCGAGGAGACTTCACAGATAACGACAAGTGGAATGAGATGGACGAGAATGCTGTTGCAAATCTTCATCTGGCACTAGCAGATGAGATATTGTCTAACATCGAAGAGAAGAGAACAAAAAGTGATATTTGGGATCATCTTACAAAATTGTACGAGGTCAAAACACTTCACAACAAAATTTTCCTTAAGAGGAAATTGTATAATCTACGGACATTAGAATCTACTTCGATAACAGAGCACATCAACACTTTAAATACTCTATTTTCTCAACTCACATCTCTGGGTTATAAAATAAAGACAAATGAGCGTGCTAAACTTTTACTTCAAAGTCTATCAAATTCGTATGATCAACTCATCATCAATCTGACGAATATTTCCACGACAAAAATCCTAGTCTTCGATGATGTTGCAGTTGTTGTTCTGGAATAAGAAAATCGGCGCAAAAACAAAGAAGACAAGTTTGCCAGTTCGCAACAAGCGGAGGCACTAACGGTGGTGAGAGGGAGATCAACGAAACATGACTCAAGTGGGAGTCAAAATAATGGTAGGTCAAAGTCAAAAAGTAAGAACCTGAAATGCTATAATTGTGGCAAAAAGGGTCACCTGAAGAAAGATTGTTGGAATTTAAACAAGAAAAATTCCAATCCAGAAGGAAATGTAGTAAGTACCTGAGGTGAAGGTGATGCACTATGTTGTGAAGCAGTGACGACTTATGAAGGCATAAAAAGATTTGCTGATGTATGGCTCATTGACTCGAGAGCTTCATTTCACATGACCTCTCAAAAAGAATGGTCCCATCATTGTGAACCGATCTTTGAAGGATCTGTGTACAGTTATGATGATCATGCCTTAAAGATTGTCGATATTGGAACCATCAAGTTGAAGTTGTATGATGGTACAATTCGCACCGTTCGAGAAGTGTGGCATGTGGAAGGCCTGAGGAAGAATTTGTTGTCTTTAGGACAACTGGATGAACTTGACTGCAAAATTGTGATTGAGAAAGGGATTATGAAAGTGATTCGAGGAGCACTTGTACTAATGAAGGGAGAAAATGTGACTGCAAGATTGTACATGTTGAAGGGAGAGACTCTCTTGAAGGAGAAGCATCAGTTGCTTCAAGTAATCCAAGTGAAAGATCTACAACAGTATGGCATCAGAAACTTGGATATATGTCTGAACAAGAAATAAAAATTCTTATGGAGCAGAATCTACTTCCGGGTCTCACAAATGTATCATTACCCTTCTGTGAGTATTGTGTTACAAGTAAGCAACACAGGTTGAAATTCAACACATCAAATTCAAGAAGCAAAGAAATTCTAGAATTGGTTTACTCTAATGTATGGCAAGCACCAGTTATGTCCTTGGGAGGAGCAAAGTATTTTGTGTCCTTCATAGATGACTATTCTCGGAGATGTTGGGTGTATCCCATCAAGAGGAAGGTAGATGTGTTTTCAGTCTTCAAAGTATACAAAGCACGGGTGGAACTTGAATCTGGAAAGAAGATCAAGTGCCTAAGGACAGATAATGGAGGAGAATATTACCAGCAATGAATTTTCCAAATCCTGTAATCAAGAAGGCATTAAAAGATAGTTCACTACAGCATACACACCTCAACAAAATGGAGTGGTAGAGCGGATGAATAGAACCTTGTTAGAAAGAACAAAAGTAATGCTGGGAGCTGTAGGCTTAGAAAAGTTTTTTCTGGGCAAAGCAATTAATACTATCTGTTATGTGATAAATCGGGCCCCATCAACTGCAATTGAGTTGAAGTACACCGATGGAGATATGGACTGGGAAGAAAGATGATTATTCAAACCTCCGTATATTTGGAAGTCCATTATACGTAATGTACAATGCCCAAGAAACTACAAAGTTGGATCCAAAATCCAAGAAATGCTTATTCTTGGGGTATGCTGAAGGAGTGGCGGGGTATCACCTATGAGATCTCACTGCCCGCAAGGTTATAGTTAGCAGGGATGTTATCTTTGTAGAAGATAAATTACAAAGGAAAGAAAGTGATCCGGACACTAGTGGTACAGGTAGAAAAGGAATCTGAACAAATGATTCTTCTGAAGTAGCACTAGAGCATAAGGAACAAAAGAACCAGTTGTGTCTGAGGCACCAGAAATTCGTCGGTCAAGTCGCTTGACAAGATGGCCAGGTTGGCACTCGAATTATGTTATGGAGAGTAATGTTGCATATTGTCTTCTAACAGAGGATGGAGAGCCATCAACTCTTTAAGAAGCAATGAACAGTTCAAATGCATCTCAGTGGATCGCAGCAATGCAAGAAGAAATTAAAGCTCTTCATAAGAACAAGACTTGGGAACTTGTGTCATTACCACAAGGAAGAAAACCTATTGGTAACAAATAGGTGTATAAGATCAAGCGTAATAACGATGATCAAGTGAAGCGGTATTGTGCAAGACTGACGGTAAAAGGATATGCTCAGAAAGAAGGGATTGATTTCAATGAGATATTTTCTCCTATTGTTCGAATTACTACAATTCAAGTGGTCCTAGAAATGTGCTACATTTGACCTACATCTAGAGCAGCTAGATGTGAAGATGGCTTTTCTTTATGGAGATCTTGAAGAAGAAATATATATGCTCCAACTAGAGAGTTTTGAAGAAAAAGAGAGAGAGAACTTGGTTTGCAGGTTGAACAAATCTCTATACGATCTCAAACAGGCGCCGAGATGTTGCTATAAGAGATTTGATTCCTTTATTATGAGCCTTGGATACAACAGACTTAATGCAAACCCTTGTGCATATTTCAAGAGATTTGGTGAAAGTGATTACACTATTTTGTTGTTGTATGTAGACAACATGTTAGTGGCAAGGCCCCAACAAATATCGTATTAAAGAATTAAAGGCACAGTTGGCTAGGGAATCTGAAATGAAGGACTTGGAACCAACAGACAAGATTCTAGGGATGCAAATTCACTAGACAGAAATAATAGGAAGATTTGGCTTTCTCAAAAAAATTATTTGAAAAAGCTCTTGCGGCGCTTCAACATGCAAGATTGTAAGTCAATTTCTGCCTTACTTCCTGTTAATTTCAAGTTATCCTCCAGTATAAGTCCTAGCAGTGAAGAAGAAAGAATGGAAATGTCCCAAGTATCATATGCATCAACAGTGGGAAGTTTAATGTTCGCTATGATCTGTACAAGACCAGACATTGCACATGCAGTGGGAATGGTTAGTCGATACATGGAAAATCTTGATAGAAAGCATAGGAATGCTGTGAAAAGAGTCATGAGATACATTAAGGGGACCACAGATGTTGCATTATGTTATGGGTGATTAGACTTTATTGTCAGAGGATACGTTGACTCAAATTATGCAGGTGATCTTAACAAAAGCAAATTCACCACAGGATATGTATTTACACTTACTGGCGGAGCTGTAAGCTGGGTTTCAAAACTGCAGTCAGTTGTAGCCACGTCAACAACAGAAGCAGAATATATAGCAACTACACAAATTAGTAAAGAAGCAGAAGATGGTATTGGAGGTCAGGCACAATTAAGAAAAGATTTCTCTGTTATGTGACATTCAAAGTGCCTTGAATCTTGCAAGGAATCCAGTCTTTTATTCAAAGACAAAGCACATTTGAGTTCAGTTTCACTTCGTTCATGAGAAAGTGGAAGAAGGAACAGTGGATATGTAGAAAATTCATACTAAAGACAACCTGGCAGATTTCATGACAAAGGCAGTCAATATTGACAAGTTTGTTTGGTGTTGATCCTCTAGTGGCCTAGTAGAGATGTAGCAACAGGGAATGGTAGGGAAGAAAGAATGGTGTGAAGATTGATTGATCCTCATCAATCACAATCAAATCTTCAAATGGGAGATTATTGAAAAGTCAAAAGCAAACTTGGAATTGGAATTGAATAGAATATGGCCCGCCACTTTAATTAAAAGACAAAAGTAGACAGCCAGCTTTGTTAGGCAATAGCCAAAATTGGTTGTTGCTCATGCTTTCTGCCAAACGCGTTCTTTACGCGTGAGGGAGGCCTATAAATTGGCCTCCCTAGCTTATTTGTTGAACATCCCATTTCATTCAAGTTTTTCAAATGTAGAGAGAGAAAAATAGAGAGTTAGAGAAAAATAGTGTTTTCTCCTATTTTTAAGAGATTATTTTGTTGTTATCTCTTTGTGATCTAAAGAGAAAGTTGTAACTCCTATTATTTCTCATAGTAAATTCTTCTATCCTTACCCGTGGTTTTTACCTTGATTTGTTTGGAGGTTTTCCACGTAAAATCTGTGTCCAATTATTTTTCTCAAATTGTCAGCTGCGACCCTACTCTAATTCGGTGTTATTTTTACAATAGCCAAAACATTTGTAACATCCCGCATTGAGCGATAGGAATGACCGGAACAACTTACCCTGATAGGCCTATGCGAACTCCTCAGGAGGTCACCTATCCTTGAACTTCCCCAACTCAAGCATGCTTAACCCGAGAGTTTTTTTTTTCCTACATTCAGCCCAAAAGGTATCAAGTTGGTGTTGTTTCCTTCCTAACTTATCATTGATATATATTACCCTTTTCTGGGCTCTTAGGGTATTACATTCTCCCCCCTTTGTCTTTGAGCACATGACGTCATCGTCATGCAACCTTACAATTGGTCTCAGATCTTCTCCCCTTAGGGGGTTGCCATCCTAGAAGCCTGCCAGAACTCGTTCCTTGTACAAGCCCTCACTCCTTGGCGCCACTCCCCACCCTTATCAGGCCACCTTCTCCAAGGGTCAGCTCTGATACCACTTGTTGTAAAATAACACCGGATTAGAGCAGGGTTGCAACTGACAATTTGAGAAAAATAATTAGATACAGATTTTATGTGGAAAACCCCCAAACAAATTAGAGTAAAAACCACAAGCAATGATAGAAGAATTTACTATGAAAAATAATAGGAGTTACAACTTTCTCTCTAGATCACAAGGAGATAAAAACAAAATAATCTCTCATGAAAATAGGAGAAAGCACTATTTTTCTCTAACTCTCTATTTTTCTCTCTCTACAATTGAGAAACTTGAATGAAGTGAGATGCTCAACAAATGAGCTGGAAGGCCAATTTATAGGCCTCCCTCACGCGTAAAGAACGTGTTTGGCAGAAAGCATGAGCAGCAATCAATTGTGGTTGCTGCCTAACAAAGCTGGCTGCCCACTTTTGTCTTTTAATTAAAGTGGCAGGCCACCTTCCATTCAATTCCAATTGCAAGTTTGCCTTTGACTTTTCAACACTTGGTTCTGCATCATTATGCTCACCACCTTCTGCAACAATCCATCTCTCTCACAAGATAATTCAAAGCTATTTTCCCAGAAAGTTTCTTACAGCCTCTACCTTCTGAGCATCCAATCTCCTCTAAGAGACTTGCATAATTATTCCTCCCAAATGCCAACCCGAAGGAAGTCCTTTTGCATTAGTTAACAGAAACAGGCAACTTAATTTAATAGTAGTACATTGAAAGACACATTTATGCTTTTCTGCTCAAAAGTCAGAAGTAGCTTAGCCCAGTGCATCCCCAATTCATGCCTGTAACAGATGCACTAAGCTAGCTGGTGTATTTGGAAGTGATGTCATTAAATGCTCTACTTAGTATGCATGTAGTAAAATGTGCCATTGCCAAACCATGCCATTTTACCTTCTCCCACCCTTTTTTAGTTTTTGACTGCTAGTTCATCTCTAACTGTCCTTTCCAGTCGTGCTAATCAATCATCTCAACATCCACAAACCAGCAGCGCTCATTTTATAGGCTTGTATATATTCCCATCAAATTATATAAATAGTCGCTGTCTCTAATTGACTGCTTTCCCTTTTACTAAAATTTCACAAGAAAATAAAATCAACAAGAAATAGCACCACAATTCATGCCCAATCCAAGATATAGAGCCTAGTGCAAATTTAGGGAGACAGAAAGCCTAGCGAGAAGACATCTAAGTTGAATTACATGTCTGCACTTAAGTTTAAACCTGTAGCAGCACATCTGAGGGCCCAAGCTGCTGCACTATGGCCTATTCCCGAAGTGTGTGTCATACGCGGACAGTAGAGAACAAAGAATAAAGAATAGGGAACCACTAGCCACCTCCCCAGAGTATCATATCATAAAAGAAGAATGATAAATAAATAAATAAATAGCAACAGTACAAACATGACGCTTTCAGCAGAATCAGTAGTTAAACAAAACCTTTTCTCCTTTCCTGTCTCCTTGAATTTGCAGGATCAATGTCATCATCACTTTCTGACCTTTCCCTGAGAAGAAAACAGAAGTAAGTTCTGTGCAGCAGAGAATGCGGAATGCATCTTTTATTAGCAATTACACATCAAATGGTAGGAGACCTCTTCTTCTTGAGATCTTCTCTCTCTCTTTTTATCAATTCTTCCTTCTCTTTCCTCTTTTTATAAAGAAGCTTCTCAGCACATCTATGCATACATAATCAACCAAGCCGATATGGAGTTAAGAGGTTACCAAGGTAAATTTGATGCAAGTGAACTAAAAGAAGTTGGATTGGCGCACAAAAGTTTTTTCTCCAACTAAACAAATAGCTTAAGCACCCAAACTTGAATTTCCAGGAAATCATAATTGCATGATGAACTCAGGTTCCTATTTGGGAGATCCTGTTAAATTTAGTTCAGAAAGTATGAGATTTATGCCATGATAATGACGGTATTGGGACAGAAATCATTTAGCATGTAATAAAATGATGAGTGAATTATCCAGGAAAATTGTGGGAAAAAAAATGCCTCCATTAGAAATATCAAAGTCATAAAAGGCATCTCCAATGTATGAGGCCCCCTACTTTGATAGGGTCAGAAAAGTGTCATTTATGCATGCAACCTCGCCCTTTGCAGAGAGGTTATTTCCACAACTTGAACCCATAACCTTCATAAAGAAGCAACCTTTACTGTTGTTACCAAGGTTAGCCTTCAGAACAGACAATAATAAAAGAGACAAAATGGGAAACAAGCAGATAATCTTTTGAGAAGCAAGTAAAGAAAGGACAATAAAAGTATAGAAATTCATAACTTCAGATTGAACATATTAAACCCTCAGGTGACCAGTTATACAGCAAGAAGCATCTCAATGAATCATAGGACAGCAGAGAGGAGAGATGAGAACTTGGTCCATCACTGGTAGGCTAATTTTCTGCTAATACTTCTCAATGCACCGGATTGCCACTGTTAATCCTAGGGTCACTGGATCAGTTTTCTTAGACAAGAATTCAGCCACTCTTCAACCCGAAATCAAAACCAAACAACAGAAATAAGACAGAAATTTAAAGAATACAATTTAAATGAATGAAAACAATCAAACTACAAGAAAATACAAAGATTTATCCTGGTTCAGATTGCAATATGCAATCCTACATCCAGCAGTCAAAACACCCCTCGAGCAGCTTTCTTGATTCCATATGAATGATCAATACACAGTTGGTTCCCTTCCTTCTATTCCCGAGTACATCAAGCCTTCACTCCCCAAGATTACAAAGCTATCTATCAATGCTAGCCTTTCTCTCAGAACAAACAGTACTCGTTACAACAAAAATGAGAAATCTACTCTATCTCTTGGCTACCCCTTGCCTTATAGAGTAGGCAGATATCCCAATGAAGACATAAACATATTTACAGTTTAACCCCCCCCCCCCAACTATCACTAATTACAAATTGGAATATAAACTCCTATTTAATTCTTCATTGGCCCTCAAATGCACTGCTTTCACTGATCTTCTTATCCTATACTCAAGGCAACTTTTTAACAGCCACCTATGATCCTTCAAATCTACCAGGTTACCAACTGCTATTTCTAACTGAAAAGCAAATTCTATCAGTCTTAACCACCACATAAAATCCTTCAATAAAGATAAAAAATATTTGGATACAAGAATCCATGAGAAAATTTCGCAAAAGTCGCTTCACACTCCTCACATGCATAAATATTTTTATTGAAGGTGACTTGACCTCACAGTTCAACTGATTGGTCAAAGCTCCAGTGCTCATGTTACCCTGGGCAAATTAAATCACTCCGAAATTTTATTAAGTTAGGTCAACATTCACCACATCCACCTAGCTTAAATTGCACATGAATAAGAATGGCAAACATACTACCAATAACATGCATACACTTAATGGGAATGCAAGAGAGCAAACTTGATTGACTAGTCATCATGGACTGAATCAGGTTTTGAAACTCAACTCTTTTGTTTTTGTTTTTGTTTTTTTTTTTTTTTTTGGGGGGGGGGGGGGCGCGCTAGATAACTTTTTTTTTAACCATCTATTTGCCATAGTATATATGACCCTAATGGAAGATTGAGTAAGAGTAGATAATTAAGAAAACCAAGATCGCAAGAGAGTACCAGGAATGGTTATTTATTAAATGGAAATTATTCTTGAATAATCACCAGATAAAAGTCAAAATTTGGTCATATAGAGGGTTAACAGACATCATTGCTGATTACAAATTAGTTTTTTATTCTGTGCACTCTCTATGAGGAATTTTACTGCTCACTTGTTTTTGCATAAATGAGATCCACAGTGATCATTGGTAAAATTCACTAACTTTTGCAATAATAGTTTAGTCCAAAGTAGGAGACGCTATATTTTATATGTTTTGAGCTTATTTATTTGCTTTTTGAAGGGCATTTAGAAGTTCATTTCCAAAATTACCATGCAAAATGTTATCTTGCTCTACTCAGTCCTTCAATAGGGTACATGAGATTTTAGAAAAAAAACAAGTGTTCATTAATTAACCTTACTAAAAAATAAAAAGAATGGCTAGTATTTTTTTACCAAAGAAGACATTGAATGGATGATAAAAATAACATGACCTTTTATTGCTATCCCTCATTTTGGCCAGCTGTTTGCCCTAAGCGTTACTAGCAAAGTCAACTTCCTCAGGGCAGTCAGTCAACTACTCCATGTGTTGTAGGTTGTAGTTGGCCTCCCTCATAGATTGAGGAAGAGGGAAATCCCTTGAGGAAGGAGGATAAAAATCTTGAGTAAACCTTGAATTCTAAACCCATACCCATAAGTGGTGGACCTAGTTGATGCATGAGTCAAATTGTTACAAGAGTCACATTTTTATTAGGAAAATAGTTTTATCTGCAGTAACTATATCTTCTAAATCTTGGAAGTTATTAGGGCTTTAATGATCAACCTCTTGAGCCTTAGACAGTTACATAATAGATAATATTAGTTTATAGAAAAATTAATTGTTACTTAGGATAATAGTAGTTTATAGAAAAATTAATTGTTATTTAAGTTTTTCTAAGATTCAACAAAATGATCCTCCAAGCAGTAGGATAAATGATATTTATAAAAGATGGAAAAAATGTGACTGCTGGGAGATTGAAGTGCTCAGCTTTCAGTATTCCCCCCTCCCCCATTTCTCTTTCTATATTCTATCTGATGCCTTATTCATCCTCCTATTCCATTCTTATTCTAATCCCCACTTGCTCTTTCACTATCCCATTGCATTCATCCTTCCTTTCGTCTCATTACCCTTCTCATTGTTTATCCTAATCTCTCTCACCTCTAATTGTTCTTTTACTCTCTGTCCCAACAGTCTCTCCTCTCATCATTATTATATTCTCCTTCTATAACCCCCACCCCCCAGTTCTTCATCCTAGCCAGGTTGCTTCTTTCTTTGGTGGTTCTCTCTTCCCATGCATAGATTCATCTCTGCAGGTTTCCCCATACTCTCGGCTTCTGTATCTCTTTATTCCTGCCCTTGTTTCTTCTCCTCTATGCTTTTCAACCACATCTTTTTTCTCAAGTTGTTGCTCTGGTATTTGAATTGTGAGCACATTTCTACAGCTCTACAGGCCACACCTCCTGGTATGAAGATTTCAATGTACAAAGATGCCATCTTGCACCACTTAGGGATAGAGAATGCACATAAATTGTAATATCCCACAAACTTTATTAATTAGAAAGTATATGCATGTGTGAGTATAAATTAATTTTGGTATATGAGAGATAAGAAATATATGTGTGTGAGTGCGTGAATGGAAATAAAACAATAATATATATATACACAATACATTTGTACAAAAAAAATAAAAAATAAAAAAGTTTCCAAAGGAGGCCACGTGGCCTCTCAAAAGAAGCCACAACGTGGCTGCCTAGAAACCAAAGTGTTTTACTTAGCAATCAAGTAAAACAAATGATCTTGTCACTTCGGAATTAAAGAAGATAAAAATAAAAGAAAAACATGACTTATCATATACATACTTGCCCTTTCATCCCACCTCCCAAGCCAATAAAAGGGAGGTTCAGTGAATGCTAAAATGAGATATAGGGGTGGGAATGTCAGAGAAGAAAATTGGGAAGAAACGGCATCCGAAGGAGGGAGTTTTTGAGGCTCAACTATTTTGATAACAAGATATTGTCACGTAAGATATTAACCTGTATTTTGTTTGCTTGCATATGATTTTGTCAGTATTTTATTTTGACATGGCAACTGAACTATGTTGTGTCATGTACCTAAGGTTTAACCTAGGGTTTGGGTTGGAAATCGGAAAAATCCGAGGGAATTAGGACCAAGAACAGAAGGATTGGAGGAGAATTGGACAAAAAGAGGGAGATAATAGACAGAGATGAGGGAGAGTTGCAGACAGAACAGAGAAGGGGAGAGATTAGAGAGAGATCAGCAGGAAATTGAGAGAGAATTAATGAGAGAGAAATGATTGAATTCAATTATCATTCAAAACATGCCATTCTCTAACTACCTTAGCCTATTTATAGGCTTTACCAATGAAGGTACTAACAGTTACAACATAAGAGTACAACTAAAAGAGAAATACATGTAATTCATATTACTAATCTATCATTGGGGATTCTTAGGATCGGGACAAGTTGCTACTATGATTATGCAACAAAAAGGTTGCTATTCTGGCATTGGTGCAAATCTGTGAAATACTGTGAGTAATCATGCTGCATATTTATAGGGATCATATGTGATATCCATTATCTTACTAAACTATTATGTGACTCCCCCACACCATCACTTAGTATTTGCCTATATGCACATTTAGATAGATATCATCTTACTGAGTTTATACAAAAACTCACTCCGTTTGTTTGTCAGAATTTTCAGGTAATGCATGTATAGTTCTCAAATAAAAAGCATACGTTGCGGACTTGAATCTGTACTTGCTATACAGCCCTGTGAAGTCTGATAATCGTGGCAGAATTACCACAATATCTTTTCCTCGTATACTTTCTTAAGACTTTGTCAAATTTGTATTTTAAAATACTCATGGGTTGTAACTCTGGTAATTTGTAGAGTTCCTACTTTCATTATGTCATGCCATTACAAGTTTGTATTTATGTATATGTGTGTGTAACTCAAAACCATCAATTGAGTATGATCGAAATAAGATCATTTGACTTTGTCTCAAAAGAAGACCAATAGAATGAATTAAGAAAATAAATTAAAAATGAAAAACACAAATTCTCAATCCCGAGACTTGGATTTTGGGTCATGACAAAAATCCATAAGCTAGTTGCAATCATGGTAAACCTTGTGATAGCTCAAGAGGACAAGTTGCAAGATCATAGGGAGTTGTCATATAGAAGGTTTCCATGTGGCAATAGTCAGTGGAGTACCCATTAGTAGATACCTTCACCCATATAAGTACTTTAAATAACAAACACCCCTCGTTGGAGGCACGCCTTCCCTTACCTTGCAACAGAAATGCAATTTTATTTGTTTTCACCTGAAGATTCATTGAACAGATTTTGCAGGGTTTAGCTGTTTTCTGTTTTCTAACTCCAAATTTACATATCGAAATTCATGTGCTAATTATAACATCACTATAGGGTTAATCAGTTGAGATCACAAAAACTCAAAACATTAATCGAATTAGTAAAGAGATATCTCACAACTGCAAAAAATCAGTAACTCAATCACAAGGCGCCATCAAATGCATATAGAAATCAACAATAGATAATATCCACAGAGCTTTCCATAGTAACATGGCAATACATTGACACAGCAAATTCAAACCATGTTCACTCTCTATACAGAATGACATGGTAATTGAAGAGAATGATAAAGTAAATCCAGCAAAAACATCAGCAAGAGAGAACCTTAAAGAACAGCAAGTAAAGAGAGAGGATATCCTCACAAGTCAGAGCTTTTCTTTTTTTCTTTTTTTCTTTTTTTTTTTGGGGGGGGGGGGGTGTTGGGGGGCCTAAACTTATCAAAACGTAATGCTAGGACAGCTGCAATAAAGGAAACATGCATCAAGGAGCTGCAACCACGTACCTCTCACATGTTACTAGTTTCACAAGGGCCTGCTTGTTTTCCCCCGCTTCAAAATAAGAAAAGTTAACCTGCAATGTGGCAACCAAATTAGATGCAAAGAAAACAAGAAACTGGTGTAAATTATAACTTTAAACCTTTTGACAATTAGCATCTTGAAATGTAATAATATTTTTATGTGCTTCATAGTCGACATGAGAAAAATTGTCTATTGTTCAAAATTCATTGATGACAATCATTTCATGAGGAGACATTCACAAATTTTACAATCACTACCAGCACATTTTAGTTTTTCTATCATGCCAAACACATTTAGTTACGCCTTTTGCAGTTAATTTCCTCCTGGGATTTAAATACACTAAATACTAGCTTAACTAACTCTAAAAGAAGTATCAAAACAGGAACTAAAGAACAATTTCGTAAGATAAAATTGGCCGTACAGGTTTATAAATTCAAGAGCAAGAGAAGGAAAAGCTCTTGTGTGTCAATCAAACAAAGGACACTAAACTAAAATTAGCAGCTGAGACTTTGTACATCATAATATTTAATATCAAGGCAAGAGAATCAGCAATCTTGTAGGTAGAGGCATTGGAGCCTTTGTGTTCCCACTGAGATATTGCTGAAAGTGTGTCCAATAGAATTTACAAAATAGAAAACAATGCCATTTAGCAGGCATGGTAACAAACAGAAGGTTAATATGGTTAAGTTATTCTGGGCAGATTTATATAACGCATTCAACTTGGTTTCAGTAATATGAAAACACACTAAAACATGATCATAGACATCCCCAGTTAACGTTTGTGGAATTAGTTATCAAATTGGTCCTATGCAATCAACCATTTTCATTTATCTCCATTTTGTCAAGGAAGGATTTTATTGCTCAGGCCAAATGGTACAAGGAGGGAAAAGATGTCCTCTAGGAGGAACAATGACTACATGAAATGCAATCAATAACCATAAACTTCAGAAAGAGTTGTAACGATTTTACTGAGGTAAATAAAGAGAAAAGACAGTTTCTTTTCCTACAAATCCAAAATTCAGAAAGGATTTGAAGATTCTTCTCAGGGATTTAAGTGAACCCCAAGATAGCAAAGACAATATAGAAGTCTTCATATTCGTAATGCAAAAAGTTGGCAAAGTTTCAAAGATAAATCTCATAAATAACCAATCACTTCGGCTTGCCTTATCTCAGGTAAAATCAAAATAATTAGAAAGCAAGCAGAAGAAATTCTCACCTCATAGCTTGAAAGTCCATCTTTTTCATTACAGTGCTTGTTACCACACACAAACTGCCCTGACACAACAATAATGAGTCAATCCTCACTTCCATTGCCATTAAAACAATGAATTTACAGACAAGCCGGACCAAGAGCAGGAAACTGCTAGTATCAAATTGACAAGAAAACATATGCTATTTTTTAATGTTTAAAGAAGTTCTTTTTCTTAACTCTTCAAATATTTCACTGCCAAATAATGTAAAGCTCCTCAAAGATTTAATGAGAAAAGTAAAACCACAAATCAGTGGATAAAGTAAGATTTGTTAAAGCCCAGAAAACAATGAGAATAGGACAGGCCATCTATAGTCAAGCAGACCCAAAATCAAGAAACTGGCAGTGGCCAGTTGTCAATATTTGAGACAATGGCTTCTCTTCTGAACATTTCTTCAAATATTTCAAGTCTAATAATGTAAAGTTAATGACTAGAAAGAGGACAATAAGAAACTTGTAGAGTATGTAAAGTTTGACCTAAACCATCTAAAAGCTCCATTCCAATTTTCAAATCATCAAATTTGTTTTAACTCCAAAAAATGTGGCTAGCTTCAAAAGAGCAATATTCGTAGTATTCCCAACCTACCATCAATTTTGAGAGATTCTAATTCATGAAGGGAAGAGAAATCAAGCCAAACCATTCAAAGTACATATTTAATATAAATAAACAGAAAATTAAGAAAACAAGACTCTATCCTGTCCAACTACCATGGATCTAGCAATTGCACATACTAAGCCAGTTCCAAGTAGTTAGGTAAGTTCCATAATGACAGGAATCTATCAATGAACCAGGATTCCTATCAACATAAAAATGAAGATATAGCTGTCTAATGTGCAGCAAAGCTGACATGACTGGTAGATAACTGACTTTAATGGCAGGTCTAACTATGCAACAAAATCAATAAGAAAGAAGAGTGCCATCAGCAAAGAATAGATTGGAGACTAAGACCAACCAGGGTATTTCTACCTCAAAAAAAAAAAAAAATCCACATAGCCAACCTTTATTCTCAACTTTCTGCAACGTGAGACTAAAACCTCAATAAAGTATAATGCAGAGAGAATAAGAAAAAGGATCTCTCCACCACAAATATCCAGGGGCAACATTAACTAAAATGGAGATTATAACTGTAGAAATAGACTAAATGACCCATCTCCTTCACCTAGTACCACAACCCATTCTATGTTGTAAAATAGGGACAAAGCAAACATGATCATAAGCCTTCTCTACATCAAGTTTACATTTTAACCCAGGATTCAAGTTATTGAGGAACGAGTCCACATTTTCATTAGCCACACAAACAGTCCTATAAAATGTCTCCCACGGGTAAAGACAAACTATAATTTAATGGTGATCCTATCAATCATCCTTTCAATCCTAAAGAAAGGAACTTAGGATCTAATGCCCATTACCATTACCAAATACATCTCTCACCCATGATCTAAAAGAAATATCACTAACTAGAATGACAAGGCATTTATATAAGGAAGGCTAAACAAAGTATTTATGGAGAATAACAATACCAATAACAAGGGCAGCAGTGCTGAAGAATAACAAAAATAGCTTACTGAAGATAACAACTTTACCTTTCCCAGATATGACTTCCTTTTCAGTCCTCCATCTCAGGCCGATCTACAAGAAAGAAGGTTGAGTTAAAGAGGGGGTAGGGGGACAAAAGAGAAGACTTCAATAATAATACACCAGCAGTAAATTACAAGAGATAGTAAATTCTTCAAATCATAAAATCAACCTCCGATGACCAGAATTTATATTGGGCATTTACACAAGTGACTCAGATTATCTGTCCTTTTTGATTCATAAAGCACCTATACTGCCATTGCATTGGATAACAATATGGCATATAAAAGTGGCTCATTAGTCTTTAGCACTTACTAGCAAGGATAAATCCTATTGAATAAATGTATGAAAATTTTTATTAAAAAATCACATACTGAACTATATCGTATGTTACATAGCACTATATGGTCCCTATGGTAATGTTAGTTGCTCATTAAGAATCTTCACATAGAAAGGCTTACTGCCAATAAGTCATAGCAGGTATGTACCTGTAAGAATACATGCATATAATGAGAAAAAAGAAGAATAAACTACAAGAAATATTGTTGAGAAGAAATGGAAATTTTGATTAAGTGCAATTGTTGGTTATAATGACATTCCATTGTAAGGCCCCATCTCCACTTGTGGATTTCACAAATTTGATTTTGAATTCACATAAATTTAATGATGGATTCGAGGGAGAAAATTAACAAAATTCAAATACTTGTTGGTTGCTGCTGGAGCATTATATTCACAGATCCACTGTCAATTTAAAAGTGCAAGATCATCTACATGAACTTCCCCCACCTGACCTACACCACTTGGTTGCAATACATCACAACAAAACAATCCTCAATCTTCTATTCTCTCCAAATCTAACTACGAATTTCAGTTTCTTAGAAAACCCAAACCTTCATTGAGATTCCAAAGACCAAAAAAATATCAATCTCAAATCAAGATCCCCCAAAACAATTTATTTCAACCTTTAAAAGGTCCAAAACATTATGATTTGAATCTAAGCCACATATTTAAAATATATAACCCAAATCAAAATCCAAATTTCAAAATGTACCAAATTTATATTAAATCTACATCTGGTAATGCAGTCCACTTATACAAAGTGAATCTAATAATAAAGGAAGGAAAAGAAATCAAAGAATAAAAAAGAGACCTAACACTTCATAGGAGGACTTTGAATTTACTAATTTGCATCAGCATTTGGTTTTACTATCTGTCAGGACCCTACGTGGAACCTGGGGTAAAATTGTATTTTGTTTCCTATGGTTGTAACAGTAGGTGGGTAAATGCTGTAGATTGTAACAATAGGCAGATAGGCAGTTAGTAGGCAGTTAGGAGGGTGTAGTAAGCTGTTAGTCTGTTGGAGGATGCGACCATCAGATTGTTAAGGTTGTAACCTCCAAGGATTGGTGGGAAAGGGGCTGTATAAGAGCTCCCTATTCAATAATGGAGGTAATGAATTTCATAATCAAAATTAATACTCTGTTCTCTCTCCCATTTTTCTCTCTTGCAACTCCCTGTTCGTCTCTCCCTCTCGTTCTGTTCCCTCTTTTCCCCTTCTTCAAACCCGAATTTCCCTCTCAAGAGGAAAAATTTCCATGTCGGGACCAAGGTCCTGACACTATCGCTATGTAATTATTTTCAAAAATATGCAAGTCCAGTTAGTTAGCAGCGAGTGCAAGCAAGCTTGAGGTAGCAGTAGCAGAGAAACAGAAGGACAAGGACAGATTTGAAAAGCCTTGCTACAACAACATATCAAGCCTTTGTCCTGCTGTGGGGTCACTACATGAAATTTACACCAGTCATTTCTACCCATGGCCTTATTATTTGTAAGGCTCTTATAACTCATATCATATATAATATAAGTATCTCCCACCAAGTTTTTCTTGGTCTTCTTCTACCTCATTTCCTTGATACTCATTCCATTTCATCAACTCTCCGCAGGAGCCTCTATTAGTCTTCTTCTCAAACAACCAAACCATGTTAATCATGTCCTATGCATATTATCTTATTTGAAATGCCTTGCTAGCAGAACAAAATACTTCCCACTCTCTATCAAATCTTGTCTGTAATATTGTAAAAATAATCTTTATTGACAATCCATTGAATCAAAAAATTTCTCCCTTCCAACTTTTTGTTTAACTTCACATATATCAGTCATGTGGTCTTCAATATTTATCACTGCATGACCTTATCTTTGGTCTTTCAAATCCATGCATGCCCAAATCTAACCAGAGGTCAAGTTTTTCTATCCAGATAGAAAGAGCGCAGTAAGAGCAGAAATTATAAGAATTCAAAAGCCCAGCTATTGATCATTATCAATGACAAAAAGGCATATAATCGAAGTTTATTCATCATCTCTAGCCACATGCCTTCCCACTCTTGTATTGTGACATATCAGCAATGCAGTATCTTCAATGAGTTTAAGGAAAGGTACAAGATATTTTGTTCATTTCTGCTACCTGCTAGAAAGCCAGAGAATGACAACAAGAACACCAGCACATTGAATACATGCCTACAGCAATATTAGTCATCCATTTTCCAATGCAAAGGCAGGTGGTGGTACAATATGCAAAGACAGCACATACTGGATGACAGGAGTTACAATGCTTCAGTCATTCTGATAACTTCCATTTTTTAATTTCTTTTTCCAATTCCAACCTCCCTTTACATCAACTTCTTAAAAAGGGAAAAAAGAAAAGAAAAGAAAAGAGACACCAAGAGGCGGATAAAGAACTTACATGTGAAAGTAAAGAAACAAGAAAACCAGATGGTGGACTCACTAATGGAAGACCAGCATTGCATCCCATCATATCTTAAGAACAACAATGACAGGGCTTGTTGCCCATTAGGAGCTATCTGGTGGATTTACAAACAAATGCTATCTGGTATCATGATACCCTTGCAATGTAAATTTGCTAACAAGTGCCCCGCATTGGAATGATGCTATTGGGTGGCCTTTATGCACTGAATGCAATGTGTGAACTATCAGTGTATAAAGGTACTGCTATAGTCCTTGGCATACAAAGTACATTTCAAGGGCAGAAGTTGGCCAGTAATGAGCAAACTCAAAGAGAAATATAAATTCATTGAGACTATGAAAGCAATATGATGCTCTCTCCTAAACAAGGGCCAAGCTCATTACAGTGAGAGGAATTGAGGCCTCCACCAGAAAGGCAACAAATGACTTCATTAACAAAACCATCCTGTGGAGTACAAATAGGAACTCTTCCACTGTGGTGGCATAAGCATTACAGTCTTATGATGTGCACATAACAAATCAAATTGTGCTCATCAAGTCAAAAGTCATCAAATTAGAGCTATCTTAAGGGAAGGAAACAAAACTGGAACTCAGGTAGCTCATTGAAGCATGTTATATTATAAAAATGTGAATAACAATTTAATGACAGTGGCCAGAATCAAAACATAAACAACAAAAGCAACCTGCTATTCAACGAAGTACATATTTGAAAAGGAAGAAAAGAAACGCTAGAACCCACTCAAAGTCATCATCATGGATTTGGTACTCAAGCACTTCCCTAATATACCATCCAAGATAAAACAATAATGGAAATTTGAGACTTATTTGCAAAGGATACTCTTTGAAAAGTTTATCGTAGTAACGCTTCACCAGCTTTTGTTCCCATGATGGATTCATATCATCTTCTTCAGTTCGTATAAACCTACATAAGGTGGATTTTTTGAAAAGTTCAGGTAAATATGTTTTAAAGAGGAAACATCAGATATTATTCATGTGTTAAAAAAATAAATAATCAAATTATTCATGTGTTAAAAAATAAAAATAATCAACAAAAAGGAGCAATACTCACTGAGCATCATTTACTCAAAAAGTAAATCATTTAAATCCAAAAATTGATTCAAAGACAGATCAACCCTTTCCGAGAACCAGCCATACTAATTATGATGCATCATGGAATTAGAACATACAAGTTTGTCTCCACTGTACTGACTACAAAACCCTCACAAGCTATGGAAAGATCACAAACTCTTCTCCAAAATACTATGCAAAACCAAACTAACAATGAATTAAAACATGAAATCCTTGAAATCCTAATATTAATACTTTTGAGCAATGACCCCCAAAATCTTAATCATCATTCCCCAAATCCTTGTTAATACTATAATCCTTGAGTTCATACAAATGAAAGCCTTACAAGTATTGTAACATTCTCCCACCCCCACCCTTTTTCTTCACCATCTTAGCATTTTGTCTATCCTATCTCTGATCCTCGTATTACCACCACAATTAGTTCATCCCCCCTGTCCACACAAATATTATCATGAAGGGCCACATTATATCAATTTCATGAGATGCTATCAGTCAAGATTGTCCAGAAAAAAAAATGGCATACTTAAAAGATAGGATTGTACTATGTTCTATAATTTTGTTATGGTTTTTTAGATCAAATTTCATGGTTCCTAGGTTTTCATCTTGTTGGGCATTTATTATCACATGATTGATTTCCTATAACCTACAAGGAGGCATCAAGATGTAAAAGAAAGAATACAGAGCCCCAAGTTTGGAAAAAAACAGAGAAAACTAGAATAATATCTGCTCTTCTTGACTTTCCCACTTTCTGCTCTTCACACCTCCCCCCCCCCCCCCCAAAAAAATAACCCCAAGAGGACCCTCCCCACTTCCTGTAGTTATTGAAGACTTCTTTGTTCTTCCTATATTTCTTCCTCTATGTTGTAATTTTCTCTCATCTCTAACATTACTCTCTATTCCTCCATGGAACTCTTCCCTCCCTCTCCCACCTTCCATTGTTCTTATCCCTTTGTCTCCCTTTTCTATTTCTCTCTTAAATTTTATGTTTCACTTCCTATTTTAACTTGTATCCATTTCTCTTATACCAAAAAAAAAAAAAAAGAAGAAAAAAGAAAATGGCTTTTATTCCAATTGTTAACCTACAAAAATATTTCTTTCTTTCAGATGATTAACTGCCCTCCCATTTTATCTATATTCTGGTTTTCTCATTGCATTAACCAGAACATACATGGTTACTGTCAATATCAAAAAGCCATCTTAAAGAAATTTTAGCACTGTGGCTAAGTTGTTTGGCACAGTGGCCATACCAGTGACCCAAAGATTTTTCTCGTTGGCCATCCCTAGTCTGAATAATTTGTTGGAAGCTTTAGTAATTTGCTTAAGTTCTAAGCCAAATAGGAAATTGAGGGCCCATTCAGTTACCTAAACTCTAAACTTCTAACTAGAAAACCCCAAGACAACACTTCTGTTGAACTAGGTTTAAAACTATTTTCGAAGAATTTTCATCACATTATCCCAAATTCAAAAACAATAGAAAGATTTTCACTTGTACCAAAATCATTATCCTATGAATACGAAAACCTACGATAAAAGAAAGGTGCTTCAAAATTTAAATTTTCAGATCCCAGATCAGCATAAACAAAGAAAGAAAAACACAAAAACTACAACCAATCAAGCACCAAGAATTTGGAAATCATTCCTGCCTTAATAGCAGGTCTTCCATACCAATTGCTATCCAGGATCGTATTTAATAAGACATGACATTCATAAAATGAGTGAGCTTCTTCCAATAATAGAAACATTATTAGTTAAGGTCTACACCAATCTAGTTCAAAAAGCCTAGCAAGAGGTAAATTAAACACAAATAGAAATTTTCAAAAAGAATACCAAAGGCAATTGACATTTGAGAGAAGATTAATCCACCACAACAGAAGCAAAGTTGATGCTATGCAATGATTAACATACCGGTATCCTTCTCTAAGAGTATCTTGATCAGTTTTAACAGGCAACTTTTCTTGTGTATATTGTTGCTTCCCATAGAAGCCAACTGTAAACGACATAATATTGGTTCAACAAATTAGGTATGGAAAAAGAGATAAAAAAGTAAGCGTCAAAAGTAATACAACACTGTAAGCATAAGCTTTCTGGTTTTCTTCACAGATGGTTTGTCCACTTAAGGCAATTCTCTTTCCATACAATTGTCAAAAGGCTGGAAGAAGACAAAGAACTAACCCCATGATGATGTTATTCATAGAATTAAAATGTGATGGTTAAAGTGGAAAAGTGCATCTATCATTTTATGTGATAGTACCATTTCATTAAAGTTAAAAAGGGATATTTTATAAGAAATACTAGCTTTGTTGTTTGGTATAGAATGTTGGACAGTAGAGCACCAACACATGGATGCTAAGATGGATGTGTGGCCATACAAGAAATAATAAATTAGAAATGAGGTTATTCATAATTAGGTTGGTGGGCCCCCTATTGAAAATAAGATGTGTGAGACTCAATTAAGATGATTTGGTTATGTGAGAAGAAAACCAATAGAGGCTCTTATGAGGAGAGTAGTAGAAGTGGAACAAGTATCTAGTAAAAGAGGTTGAGGAAGACCAAGAAAAACTTGGTGAGAGAGACTTATGTATGATATGAGTTGTAAGGGCCTTATAAAATATAAAGTCATGGATAGAAATGAGTGGCTAGCTAGAATTCATGTAGCCAACCCCACATAATGGGACAAAGACTTGATATGTTGTTGCTAATAGGTTAATTTTTTTTAATTTATCAAAAGATTTAGATAAATAATTAGATCCTAAAAAGTACAAAACACAAGTTGGGCCCAACCTAGAATTAAACCCTTATTCAGTTCTTAGAAAAAAAATAAAAAATAAAAACTTGGAATCTCTCAAGATTAGTTCAGTTAGTTCAGACCTGACCCAACCTTATCCATGCACCATCCTTTTAAACAGATCGAAATATTCATGTCATAACTCATAAAACCATGAAGCTTAAGAACAATTAATAAAAAGTAAACAAAACATAATTGCAACTTTTCTCTTTTACACAAACGCAACCCAATCTTATTATCTTATGAATATGAATCATTTACTGTCTATGAATTTAATCCTAGGCTATCCTATCACTCTTTGCATCTGATACCAGAAAGCAACGACAACTTTTTGATAAATTTATCAAATTTTACAGCATACATGAGCAGCCACAATGATAATCGAATGAAGTACTACAGTGTGAGGACGATTGTAGCCTCCGTTCTTTCTCAGCAGAGAAGACTGTTCATCATCCATTTGTTTTAGGACATATGGATCCAACAAATATAAAAGCTTACTATTTGTGCGCTTCCATTGTGTCCAATTTTAAAGTGAAAATCTAATGGCCACATGCCCTCAATATCCACTTTATCAAATTTACACTAAGCATCACCTAGCTGAAGATATATGATCAGTGGATCATTGGTATGGCCACTGTGCTAAACAACTTAGCCAGGACATCAGAAAATATCTGTTTGGCACTGATGCAGAGTGAGATTGTATAACATCAAAAAAATTTACTATTGAAGGTTTTGACAAACTTCACAATAAGGTTTGGTGGCAGCTAAAAGGTAGCACATCCTGTTTACAGCCTATTTAGAAAGCCAGATAACAGAAGGTCCCTACCATTTAATAGAAGGCACAATCATCTCTTTTCCTCTTTTATGCCACATTTGTTAATAAACGTAATGCATGCATGTTAATTATGTCAGGTTCAAGAAGTTCATACACAACCACAGAAAAAATGAACATACACGCATACCACTTCCCAATGAGATTAAGTAATCAAGATTCATTAATAAAAAACAAGAGCATATATTAGTACATAAGATTAATCACTTCAATCATTTCTTTTTTACCCTTTTGACAAGCATAATTATGATAAGTGAATGTGTATGGATAGTAGTAGTCTCCCGCAATCCTTAGTTGAGGGGATTGTTGATATCCATTTGCTTTGGGACACTGGGAACATACAAACGTATTGATCATTGTTTGCATACTTTCGCTGTGTCCATTTTTCAACTCAAGATAGTGAGTTGCCATGTCCTTTAGTTTCATATCAAACTTATTAAGCCAACATTAGATGCAATCCTACTCAAGTATCAAAATTGACGAAATCATTTATTTTTCGCAAGAACTGGTACCAATTAGCGTCATGTTATCATAGCACGCAGAGGAAGCAGGACTTAAAGGGCAATGTAATTCCGACCGCATAAAAATGAACCAAATGGAAAAATTAAACGACTGTGCGCTTACACAAAATCACAGTCGCCATACATCATTTTCTTTTCAAAAGATACAAGTTGACAAACAGATTTGAATGAAATGGATCGAACGGTAGGAATTTTGAGGAAAAGTGAAGAAGACGAGAGGGAAGAGAAGAAGGAATATTAAACAAACCATAGTCGTTGAGAAACTTCTTGTGGCGATCGTAAGCGTTAAGGCCTCGTATGTGAGCTTGGTACTGCCTGCAAACACAGAATTTACGAGGCTTACAACAGGGGGAGCGGGATGAGGGATGCGGTATAACTAAACAAATGATATGTGAATAAACGCACTGCTTTCTCTCTTCTCTGTCAAATATTGCAGACTTGAGGGAAGCTAAAGACGCCATTTTGCCCGATTTCGAAGAGGGGAATTCAGAACCCTAGCTAGCTTCGCCGACCGCCTTTGTTTCTGAATCGTCCGAAGAACTCTAAAACGACAATTTAGGGCCGGGTCGGCCCGGGCCCGCAAGCCTCAAAGGCACAGCCGTGGGCCGATAAATAAAATATATTTTTTTAAATGTTACAATTATATATTATATTTTTTATTTGTCAAAATTTTGAAATATTGAAAATGTATTGAGATATTATTTGGCATAATTTTTATTTTATCATTTTATTTTTTATTTTTACCTAATAATTTATAAATTGTAAATTTACATATGCTTTGTAATTTTTTATTCATTAATATTTTAAGAAATTAAAAATAATTTCAAGCATTATTAAGTAGTATTTTTAGATAATAGTTAGTATCATCAAAACGTGTTAATTTAAAATTTTGTATTTTTAAAAATTATTAATTTAAATTTTTATTTCCTACGTGGTAATAATATATCATACAAAGTGTATAAAAAATAAATAATTGGCCCCCAAGTTACAGTAGTCTGAACTCTGGACTACGAGGGCTTAATAATCGGACATAAAGTGGCCAGGAAAAGGTAAAGCCGTGTGTTTGGATGATGTGAATTGCTTGAATAAATAAATTGACACAACCCAATGTAACATAATAAGTTATTATTGTTATCTTGGAGATGATGGGTGCACCTACCATTCATGGCCAATCATTATCATTAATGATAATGATAATAATTGACATCATTTTAACTCTTAATCACGGTTGTAAAATTATGTCACTGACAATAGATAAAAAATAATTAAAACTTAACATAAAATCTTAAAATTATTGACATTGTTATTTTCAAACTACAATAATAAATTTATGTACAAAAGATTGTCTAAGAGGGTGATTTATTTAGATAATAGGTGATTGTCTAGAATGATTGATGACTCTCTATAGATGAAATGATAGCGATGAATGATCATTCCCAAATGAATGATATGTTTGAAAATAATATCAATTAGAGATACAAGCGAGAATTTACGCGCAAACCCTCTACTATCTAAATTAGTCTCTCGAAAATATAAAATAGTTGAATATAAAAAAGAAATATAAAATGGTTGAATACAAAAAAAAAAAAAGATGAGTGTGAGAAATTGCATACTGAATGGGAAAAAATCCTCATATTTATAATGATTGAAACGACTATTAGGTCTCAGGCAATTTGATTTTCTTGATGAATAGTTCAAAGATAGTTTTGATTGGGTCTCACAAATACAAGGCACTCCCAAGTGAGGCTCACTTGGGGATGTGAACGCGCACACGGCCACTCCCAGGTGACCCTTACCTGGGGTTCAAGGTGGCTGCTCAAGCGGCCACGTGACGCAGTTTTCCTTCTCCGATTCCTTTGTTTATTTTTTGTCAATCTATTATATATCTTTTATTTTGCATGACATATCAAACATTATTATCTATTTAATATTTTTTTAATAAGATTCCCTCAAAAAAAAAAAGTTCAATAATAAACAAACCTAGATAATAAAATAAGAAATTACAAATAATCGATGGATCCATTCATATAAGTTTTCCAAATACCCTCCGAAAGCAATTTCAATTGAAGTATATCAATTAACTTCCAAAATTGATATCTTAAAATTCTAAACAAACGATCCTGAAAAAATATGAATACTCTCATATTTGTCAATTTCAACATCTATAAATAAGGCTCCTATTCTCTAGGTATATAAAAACTCATGAACAAACTATTTGTATATTTTTTTATTTTTCAATTAAGATTGACATTAAGTATTAGAAATTTTTTTATGAGAACACCTGTATCATAATTATTTTCTTTTTTATAATTTACTACAAATTATAAAAAAAATTGTAAGTATAAATTTATACTTGTCTATGCTATAACAAAAAAAAAAATTTAATATATATATTTTAGATGAGCATGGACTTAAAATTTTATTAAATGAGATGGGGCATGAATGAAAGATAAAAAAAAAATACCCACGTGAATATACAAGCCCTTCAGTCATACCCAACTCGTAATATTATTTAATATATATTTATTTTATTTAACAAAATACTAATGTATTATATATAAGACTAAGCCAAGACAATTAACCTAAGTCAAAGGTTGGTTGTTTATTACTAATTAAACAAAAACCTACTCTAATTAAAAACTCAAAATTAGGATCTAACATATCCAAATAAACAATTAACATTCAACAAATAAGTCTACCCTAAAAATGTCACTAAAACTAAATTTAATTGAGACTTTGAGATAAAAAAAATTATATTTAAATTAATTGGATATAAGTATATTACATGAGATGAGTATGCAAGACAAATATAATTCAATAAATATAATTACAAATGTTGGGAGAGAGCATAATACAAATATAGAAATTGTTCAAGTAATGTAGTTAATCTGTTAAATAGGGAATTTGGGATATTATGAAGTCGTGAGTTTGATTTTACTTTCATGTGAAACTATGTATCAATTATGTATTTTTGAATGGTCAGATCTTAAACTTCGACTTGTGATTGATTTGTTCGTTTACTCATATCAAAACAGATGAATCACAAGTTTATATAAAGAGGAGATGAAATACCCAAGACCTTAAAAATATATGTTAGATAGCATTTATTAAAACGAGTCAAATAATATTGCATCAGAATAAGGTGAAATGCTTTTCGGATTAAAATATGAAATGATCAAAATAAAATTAAAAAGTATTCTAATATTTTTATTAATCTATCTATTAAATTTTTTAGAATACAGTGAATAATATATATATCATTTTTTTTATCTGTAATATTTAAAATGTGTTTATTTGGAGGGGAAAGTGATAAGTTTATATGAAAATTGTTAGATAATATATCACGTGATTTATTTTTTAATGATCGTCAAATAAATTTAACAAATATATTAAAAAATAAAAATATATAATACTTTTAATATATTGTTTTTTTATTTATATTTTAATTAACAGTAAAAAATAGCTCAATCAAAACCCTTCAATCTACCGAGTGCATATTTGCTTTACAACCCAAAATCCTGTCGGTGGCCACATCGCCCAACAAACTTCATGACATTGGAAACGAGAACGACCCCACCCGATTCTAATTCTCCATTTCAAGGGTTTGTTTGGCAGCAAAAAATTAACTTACCTTTTTTATTTTAAATATGTTAAAGTAAGATATCATATTCATTTTATTTTCCAAACAATTACCAAACATTATTTTTAACTCTTCCAAGTTCTCTCTAATATTTTATGTTGGCGTGGATAAAGTTTAATGCATTCTTTTCATTTTTCAATTGACATATGATCTGTCCTTATGATTCAAATATTTTTTATGTGCAATATATGTATGTAATTAAACTTAATATATTCATTTTCATTTAAAGTATAAATATATTTGTATTGATTTTTTTCATGTATAAAAACTTAAAAATATTGTGCCTTTTTATATATGCCATGTCATATTATGCAATAATAAATATTATGTAAATTATATTTATGGAGTTATTATAAACTTTATTTGTGTTCATACTATGATTTAGATTTAGTGTTATGTTAATGCAATCTATTGTTGTTGGTATTAATGATGTTGGATCGAAAGCCTAAGTATTGCCTCAAACAAGTACTTACAAGATGAGTGTTTTTATCGTTCAGAATAATTCTGACATTTAATTTAATAAAAAAAAGATAATCAAATATGGAAGAGGTTTTATTTTCGTGTCCATATTCTTAGGCATTCATTCTTATTTATAGGTGGTGTGGATTGACATTTGAAGTATGGTTGTTGGGGCAAGGTTATTGAGTGCTTGAAAAAATGTTCAAAATAGTAAAAAGATTATTGATTGACTAGATCTAGTAAAGAATTTAACAATTGATAAAATATAAAGGAATAGACTAACTCTGGCTTAATCTTCCATGATAACAATTGTTTCGAATCTAGGTCAATACAACAATTAATTTGTAGTGTGAGAAAGAATGATCTCAAATAGTGATCCTATGAGTTTTAAGTATGAGTGTTGATAATTAAGAAATATAGGGATTTGAATGCAAATGATCTAGAAAGTATTGGGGATGATCAGATGCCTTGATGAATGAGTGGGCTACTGATGATTGGGTAACCTGCTAAGATGAACAACCAGTTAGAGCGGTGAGTAGATGTCCATGCATAAACCCTTCGATGTTTAAATTAGCTTTTGAGTGCTTGAGAGCAAATAGTGGAGTTTGAGGGCGGAAATGAACTTACTCGAGAGATAAGGTTGCTTTCCTATTTGTAGATGAGGGAGATATGACACGTGACAAACATCTCACATTTCTTGGACGGTATATTCTTAACGTATTCCCCGCATATTTTTAGTATATTATGTGAAATCTCAAAATATTATTGTGTGACCTAATGAAGGTCTTGGAAATAGGCTCTCGAGCTTGGTTTGAGAAATGTCCCAGGAGGGTCTTTTGGCCATAAGAAAGGTTTATAAAGGTGGCGAATTGCATGATTAAGCTTGAGAAATAATGCAACCATGGAAACGAAGAAATAAGTATGGGTACTTGGTCATGACTGAGTAGCAAGGCTCTATTTGGCTTTTCCTTACTTATTGATGATATTACTTATTGTTGATATTCCTTTTTGTTGTTTAACTTGCTAGGAGTTTGAGGTTACTAACTTCATAAATGATTGGGTAGGGTACCATTTACTCGGTCATTGCCAAGCGATGAGACTCGTATGGCTATTTTGTATTTTTCGTTGCTTGGTTTGTGCAATGGTGTGTTATTTGGCAAATTCATCTTCAAATACGGGTCGATGGTGCATTTGTAGAGGCTAAGATCATTCATGATCGGGGACCGATTGCTTGTTTTTTAATTTGTTGTGCTTTTCCCTTTGAAGTTATTCTCAAAGATACCTATTTCCAAGTTTCTGGATCATTTTAGGCCTTAAGATCGTTTTAGGTCTTTGGATCATTTCATGCCACCTAATCGTTTGTAGTTCGTCATTTGGATACTTGCTCATTTATAGCTTTACCACTTAAATTTTTATAGACTATTCTCGATTACTAACCATAATAAGATCGAATAAAATCTAAAAGATATGTGTTGTTGCTAGATGAAAACATACAACTTTAAGTTAGTTTTCCATGACACACATGTCACTTAGTGATTGATGGGCCGTAGTGAAATAATTTTTTCTAGATGGGACAAATTTTGGAAGGGAGGTTAATGCAATTTTTTTACTACATAGTGGTATTTTGTGTAATAATCCTAAACATTAGGGGTATCTTATGTAATTTATGTCTTTTATACATATTTTAAATATAAAAAGAAAAAGTCAATTTACATTATCTGTTAATGACGAGAAAAATATGTAAGTTTTAGAAATAAAAATGATAAATACATTTTAAATAAATAGAAAGGGTGAGATGTGAAATGTGACAAATTATTGCACAAGGTTAATTATATTTAGTTATTATATTTGCATCACAGCATTCCATTATATCAAATATTATATTATTTTATTTTATCTAAAGATCATATTTTATCTGGATTTAAATCAGTGCAGTGGCCTAAAATATAGAATTATTGTTAGAAGATAACATTTAACTAAGAAAATATTTAATATAGGAGAAATTTTAAGATTCCTAAGAATATTAGGTTGAGAATCTGTATTCCCATATTTTATAAAAAGAATTATGAGAAATAAGATTCTGAAAAATAAATTTTAAGCAATTTTCTCACAAAAAAATTTTCATGGGGGTTGAGAATTCATGTTTCAATAGACTTGAGAATGTTTTTAACAAAGAAAAAGACTAAAATATCCCTTATCCTTTTATAACTCTATACAAACATATTATATATATGTAATATATTTATATTATTTATTATAAAATATTATATATATATTAAAATAGATGTTTATATAAACATATATATTATGTATATATATTATATATATACACATATGCATATATATAATGTATAAAAAAAATATTTTTTTGATTTCCTAAAGATGTTATGAGTTTTAATATTTTATATTGTAAAAGGAATTTATCATTTTTAAACAAAAAATCAAACAAGGTTAAATTTGGAAAAATAATATGAATTTATAAGAATATTACATTTAAATCAAATATAAAAATGTAAGATTTCAAACATAAAATTGTATAAATTATGAGAATCAAAGATTTTCAAAAGTATTTACAAGAATTATGAATTTTAGGAATTTAAAAATTTTTCCTATACCAAACGCCCTCTAAATACAACAGTAAGAATGAAAGGCAAGTCTCGTATGTATTGTGTCGAATATATAATTTTCAATTTTTATAAATTGTGTCTATATTTAAATTTACTTGGGTACATCATCAAAGGGAAAGTCATCCATTCTTAGAGATTAATCGGGTTGAACTCTAACACCCAAAAAAAAAAAAAAAAAAAAAAAAAGTAAATTCGAGAGTAATCCCCCTTACCGTTTGCTACTTAGCTTGTCGAAGACAATATATACATGTGTAAATTCCATTTCTGCTCGCGATCTATGATCTGATAGCCACTCGAAGCGTTTACTTTCAATTTCCGCCATTTTCGTCTTCTTTCCTTTCGTGCGATGCGAGGTGGTTGCGAAATGATTCCACTGTAAATCCATATATTACTCTTCCATAGATACGTATACTGGTCGTATACGGTTTCGTATAATAGCAAAGAGCAGTGTCGGTGGAGTGACAGTCGTGTTGAGCTCACAGCTGCTCCGTCGCTTTCCGAATCCCCCATTTTTATATCTTTCAAGTCATTATACAGCTAATATATCACCGATACAAATTGCGTGGATATGTAGAGAGAGACAGAGGCAGAGAGAGAAGACAGCTGTTGCTTCATCTTCTTCTTCTTCTTCTTCAGTCAATACTCTTCCAACTTTAATCTCTCTTCGGCATTGGCTTGGATCTCCGTTCTGGCTTAATCGAATCGGCTCTCTGTTTACTATCGCGCTGGATTTTAAGGCGGTGGCTGTGAGATCTGGCGGATTGGTTGTTTGATCGGCCAGGCCTCGAGTTGTGGAGGGATTTTGCGTTCCGAATTCGGATTCGGAAAGCATTTTATTCTCTCTCCGGTGGAAATTGCGGTAGCGGCCGGATCTTGAGGTATTTTCCCTCTCTTTTGTTGTATGGTGTTTTTGCTAAATTTTTCTGCTTTTTGGTTACTGAGGAAATTTTGAACGGTGTTAGATCTCTTCCCAAATTGTGCTAATATGTAACAGGGGAAATTTTTTCTTTTGCTTCCATAAATTTTCTAGGCAATTTGGTCGCGTTTCCCCCTTTTCTACGTTTATGCACCGGTGTGGGTTTTCGGATGACTTGTAGACGGAGGTAATCTAATTCTAAGTGTGCCTTTTCAGGTGGGTTGTCGCTGATCTGAGCTGTTATTTGACCAGATCTTAGTAGAAGGGTTTCTTTTGAACTGAAAGACTGAAAAAAGCAGATTCCGGTTGCTTTATCTGCATCTGGAAGGATATCAAACTTTGGGCATGATAATTGGCTATATATCTTACAAAGACTGAAGCTTAATTGTATGCCATTGATCTCATCCAAAGAGAAGTGACGATGGAGTCAGAAGGAGAAAGTGGGGTTAGTGTTTATACTGCAGTTTTGTAGTTTAATTCGATATAAAGAATTTAAACTTTGATTCTTGTGTGAATTTTCTTATAAACTAGTTCATTAGTATTCTGGTTTCTCTTTATTGTCCACTTAAAAAATTGTGCTACATCGAGTCATCAACTATCCCTCACTATGACACTCGATTAGCATAGATTTATCGACAATTTAAACTTTATGAATAGTTTTTTTTTTTTTTTTTAACTTTTTCGTGTCTGTATATTTGTTTTGTTTGAAAGTTTATATGATATTTTTCTTGTCATTGTACTATTGGGTTTCTGATTCAAGTGAACTGTGCACATTGCCTTCTCAGGGCAAGTCCATGAAGAACCTGGGTGGTCAGGTCTGCCAGATCTGTGGTGATAATGTTGGTCTGACTGTGGATGGTGAACCATTCATTGCTTGCGATGTTTGTTCTTTTCCCGTTTGTAGACCATGCTATGAATATGAGAGGAAGGATGGAAACCAGTCTTGTCCTCAATGCAAAACCAGATACAAGAGACATAAAGGTTTGCTTAGAATTATTTAAGCATCTAAATTAAGTTTTTATACATTTTGTGAAGGAACATAGCTTTTATCTCCATATGTACACAGGTATATTAGGGCATGTGTGTGGTAAAATACATACATTTTAAAAATTACGAGATGGTGCCAACTAATTGCATGACATATGTGGTTTGGTAGTGTTGTCAGTTACTAGTAGATAAAAAAGAGTTTCACTGTGAATGGGAGATAACTTATGGAAATGATCTTAGAGGGGAGATAACTTATGGAAATTAATTACATTACTCGAGGTAGATTTCCTCTTCATTATGTGTTTGTCAGAACTTGGTACAGCAGTTGGCTGACAAACTTTTTAGGATCGTGAAGTTTGTATGTCTTAACTTACTTTCTCCTTCATTGACTTTATTCCAGGAAGCCCACCTATTCATGGCAATGGCGAGGAGGAGGGTGATACTGATGTTGGAGCAAATGATCTTCATTACACTTCAGAACATCAAAATGAGAAGCAGAAAGTACAAGAGCGCATGTTGAGTTGGCACATGACTTATGGGCGGGGTGAAGATGTTGGGGCTCCAAACTATGATAAGGAGGTCTCTCATAACCAAATTCCTCTACTCACTAACGGGCATGAGGTGTGTCAAGAAACATTCACTATTCTCTCTTCTACTTGTATATGACTTGTGTTTCAGACTAATTTTTCCTATTTTTCTGTTGTAAAGGTTTCTGGAGAGTTGTCTGCTGCTTCTCCCGAACGTCTTTCTATATCATCTCCTCCACCAGGTGGTGCTGGAAAGCGAATTCATCCACTGCCTTACTCTGGAGATGTGAATCAATCTCGTAAATCTCTTTCTTGTGTTTTATGTATTTCATTCTTTTATGTACCCCGCTGTTTCCTGTTTTAAGTCCAGTTTCCTGACAATATTCTTTCTGCAGCGAATATAAGGATTGGAGATCCCGTGAGGGAGTTTGGGTCCACAGGATTAGGCAACGTGGCCTGGAAAGAGAGAGTTGATGGCTGGAAGATGAAGCAAGAGAAGAATGTTGTTCCCATGACCACTAGTCATGCTGCTTCTGAGAGGGGAGGTGGAGATATTGATGCAAGCACAGATGTACTTGTGGATGACTCTTTGTTGTAAGTTCACACTATTCTAAATCTCATAAATCTTTTGCTACATCCTGGGGATTAGTTTTACTTCTGTTGTAACTCACTGTCAAAGATAATTAATTGGTTCTACTTTCTAGGCTTCCAAAATAATTATATCTTGAATAATATGAATATCTTAAGATGCTAATAGCTGTTTTCTGATTTCTTTGTTATAGGACAGACATAATTTTATGTATAATTTAATTACAAGTGCTTGGCTTGTGTTTGATGAGAGTTTACAATGTGAGACATTTAGATTTTTTATGACAATCTACAGACAAAACCAAATCCAGTTTAATATGTTATTTAAACATTTCTAATATTTTATTTTGTTGACAACAGTTTCCTGTGCCAGCCAGATTGACAATTCTTATTTTTTTTCTAACTTCCCCCCACCAGTCTCTATGCAGGTATGGCTGTTTCTAATGCTAGATTCCTTTATTTTGCAGGAATGATGAAGCTCGCCAGCCTCTTTCTAGGAAAGTTTCAATTCCGTCATCCAGGATAAACCCTTACAGGATGGTTATTGTTCTGCGACTTATTATTCTTAGCATTTTTTTGCATTATCGGATAACAAATCCTGTTCAAAATGCCTATGCTTTGTGGTTGTTATCTGTGATATGTGAGATCTGGTTTGCTATATCCTGGATACTGGATCAGTTCCCTAAGTGGCTTCCAGTGAACCGTGAAACTTATCTTGATAGGCTTGCACTAAGGTGAAATAGCTTCTCCAGTTAACCACTTTTACTTAACCAAATGCCCCCCCAAATTTCAGTGAGTTCGCTTGTCTGTCTAACTAGAAGTTGCATGGTACAGGTATGACCGAGAAGGAGAACCATCACAACTGGCTGCTGTTGACATTTTTGTCAGTACTGTTGACCCATTAAAGGAGCCTCCTCTCGTCACAGCCAATACTGTCTTATCCATTCTTGCTGTTGACTACCCAGTTGATAAGGTTTCATGCTATGTCTCTGATGATGGAGCTGCTATGTTGACATTTGAAGCTCTGTCTGAAACATCAGAGTTTGCAAGGAAATGGGTTCCTTTCTGTAAGAAGTATAACATTGAACCAAGGGCTCCAGAATGGTACTTTACTCAGAAGATTGATTACTTGAAAGACAAGGTTCAACCATCATTTGTCAAAGATCGTAGGGCAATGAAGGTGGGGACTCTACTAATGAAACAGATGTGACTTCTCCTCCTTTCTTTAATACATCCTTTTGATGTTGCTTTATACACTTGGATTGCAGAGGGAATATGAAGAGTTCAAAATTCGTGTCAATGCACTTGTGGCAAAGGCCCAGAAAGTCCCAGAGGAAGGATGGGTCATGCAAGATGGCACACCATGGCCTGGAAATAATACTAGGGATCATCCTGGCATGATACAGGTAACCTACTACTTTATCACATTGGTTGTTGTAATAGAAGCTTTTTATTCTCTCTCTCCTTTTCAATTTATTCTTCTTTTTTATTTCATGTTGTTATATACTCTGGGCTCATTTGGGGTTATTCTCTTTCTGCTTTCCTTCCTTTTCACTTCATCGTGTGATTGTTATTCATTGTGGCGAAAGTACCATTGGTTTGGCTTTGCTTCTATTATCATGATGATTATTTGCCTTATTTTCAGGTCTTCTTGGGTCAAAGTGGGGGCCTTGACAGTGAGGGTAATGAGCTGCCACGATTAGTCTATGTTTCTCGTGAGAAGCGTCCTGGCTTCCAACATCATAAGAAAGCCGGTGCTATGAATGCCCTTGTGAGTACTTAAAAACATCAAACTCAGTGTTATTAAGCTATCTATGTGATTGCCAACTGTAATGATCAATGAGTTTCCATGCAGGTTCGAGTATCAGCAGTCCTTACAAATGGGCCCTTCTTGCTGAATCTTGATTGTGATCACTATATCAACAACAGCAAGGCTCTGAGGGAAGCTATGTGTTTTATGATGGATCCAAACCTTGGGAAATATGTCTGTTATGTCCAGTTTCCACAGAGATTTGATGGTATTGATAGGAATGATCGATATGCCAATCGTAACACTGTTTTCTTTGATGTAAGTTCAAAATTTATGTTCACATATTGAGCTGTATGAGGGCTTTATAGAACTTATTTATTTTTGGGTTGGGGGGGGGGGGGGGGGGGGGGGGGGGGGGGGGGGGAGGGGGGAGGGTTGAGAACGGTACTCCCAAGTGGTCTGCCTGCATGTTCCTTTTCTCCTTGGGCTAGAACTCCTCTTATCTATTATTTTCTTGTGGATGTCAGATCAACTTGAGAGGCCTGGATGGCATTCAAGGCCCTGTCTATGTGGGTACCGGATGTGTCTTCAATAGAACAGCTTTATATGGATATGAACCTCCTGTGAAACCCAAGCATAAAAAACCCGGGGTTTTTTCTTCCTGTTTTGGTGGATCACGGAAAAAGAGTTCTAAATCAAGCAATAAAGGTTCAGACAAAAAGAAATCAAGCAAGCACGTGGATCCTACTGTGCCAATATTCAGTCTAGAAGATATAGAGGAGGGGGTTGAAGGTATGGCTATTATGTTATTTCGTTTATCTACGTGCTAGATTCACCAACTGAATATATTTTGGTTTCGTGACATTTCTTTGGATAGTCAATGTAAAGCAAACATTGCATCTATCTTTTGATTATCATTGTTAATCCTAACAATAAGGGTCTGTAACTTGATGGCCACTTGACATTTCCACTGCCAAATGAAAAATCAGACCTTTTGAGTTCCACTTTTATTCTATTCGATTACTGGTACTTGTTAAATTTTTTGACATTTTTGCTACAAAAGTCCATACCTCAGATATGCTTATTGCTTATTATTATTAAACACAGTTTAGTGAATTTTGTTTACGGGTTGGCGTGATCACATGACAATATAATCATGATCTACTAGTACTTGCACATGTAGTTCTGTTGTGACCATGCAAATTTGAAGTAATTTGAGAGAATCAGATTGCTTCTTGTTATCACACAAAGTTTAATAAATTTTATTTACAGGCTGGCATGATCATGTGCCAATATATCATAGCCTACTTGTGCATGTTGTTCTGTTGTGGCATTAAATTGAAGTAATCTGAGATCAGATTGTATTTTGCAATTATATAGTTAGCAGCCAATATGACAACTATAAAACCCGTGACTAGTCACAACCATGTGTAGTGTGTATGATGAATGATGATGACTGTCTAAAGTTTGTATGCCTTGGTTGAACAGTAAGAACCAAGATTCACTGCTTGAGCTTGGTTTCATGGGTTGTGGGCTTATTGATCTGATGGTGCGGTATTTTGCACTGTAGGAGGGAGTTGAATATGAGTGTGTGGCCTCCCCAAGGTCAGACAAGGCTAATATGAAGTGATATTTGAGTGCTATTTTCAGCTAAAGGAATACATATTGATAATTTTCATCTCTTTAACTGCTTTACATCTCCTAAATATTTTTATGCCAGATACAGAGAGAACAGTAGTTTGTTCATGTCGTTATTATGTTTACAGTCATATCGTATTTATGGACAGAGTATTACCGAGCTGTTTATTTGTGAATAAGCAGTTATTATTCTGTAGGAGAACCTGCAATATCAGGATTATAATAGATGGACTATTTGGGTGAACTGCCTTTATTCACAGAGTTGTCCTTTCTTTCTCACTCATTTCATTTTTCAATTTAAAAATCAGGAGCTGGATTTGATGATGAGAAATCATTGCTCATGTCACAAATGAGCCTTGAGAAAAGATTTGGTCAGTCAGCTGTTTTCGTTGCATCCACGCTTATGGAGAATGGCGGTGTACCTCAGTCTGCAACACCAGAGACTCTCCTTAAAGAGGCCATTCATGTTATAAGCTGTGGTTATGAGGATAAAACAGATTGGGGAAGTGAGGTATGTACGTTTTGTATATTTTTTCCTCTTAGTCTCTTGTAGTTTTAAATTTTATTATTTTTGTTCACTGTGCTAAGTAAAATACTTTTCGTGGGTTCTTTCTTTTTTTTTGGCTAAGGAATTACTTGTCTCTTGAAATATCACTTGCTCTTATGCAGTTAGAAAGTATCATCCAATGGTTTAGGAGATGCACTAGCATGCCAGCTCTAATTCAGTTTTTTTTGGATGAGGAAATGAGTATTTTTCTATATAAAGTTTGTTTTACTAATTTTTGATTGGGCTGTATTTGAAAGAGAGCTTTTGTGATCTTTGAATTCTCGTCCAATCTCTTATTGTTCCCCCAGTTGCTCTCTTTGTGATTTTCGATATGCAAGCTATATTTTTTAGTAAACCTGAGATATTTGCTCCCTCCCTCTCCTATATTTTACTGATCCTCTTTGAATTCTTTTCGAATCTCTTATGTGTCTGTTCTCTCTATTATCTCTTCTATTTCCTTTATTGCTTCAGATCTTTGTATCTCTTCCTAGCATGGACTATATTACCTTTTCTTAGGCATTTCGACAACTTTAGAAATGTAAATTACTTTAGATTTAGAGCCCAAAAAGTGTTTACCTATATTGCTCATTCATTTTGCTGGTCCTCTTTGAATTCTCGTCCAATCTCTTATTGTTCCCTGCTCCTCTCTGTGTCTGTTTTCTCTATTATCTCTTCTTATTTCCTTTATTCCTTCAGATGAATCAGATCTTTGTATCTCTTCCTAGCACAAATTATAGTACCCTTTCTTTGGGATTTTGAAAACTTCTGTGGAATGCAAATGACTTTAGATTTAGAGTAGCCTGAAAGTGTTTACATAGATTGCTCATTCAAAATGCCTCTCCCCCCCATGCGTGCACCTGCCTGTGCATGCACATGCAGCCCCGTCCGTGAGATGTGCATCATCATAACTGTACAATACACATGTTTTGGGATTAAATTGGACAGAATGCTAATCTGTACTACTTAAAGCCTGTTTATTGTTGTGGGAGTACTGTGGGACTACTCCTAATAGCCATTATATAAATAAATTGTCTTATTTCATCAAGAATATATTTTCATTGTTGTGGGCTCTTATAAAGTTTCAATTGTTGTTATTGAATCTTCAGATAGGGTGGATTTATGGTTCTGTCACAGAAGATATTCTTACTGGGTTCAAAATGCATGCTCGTGGTTGGCGGTCAATTTATTGCATGCCCAAGAGGCCAGCCTTTAAAGGGTCCGCGCCAATTAATCTTTCTGATCGTCTGAACCAAGTGCTTCGGTGGGCTTTGGGATCCGTGGAAATTCTATTTAGTCGGCATTGCCCTATATGGTATGGTTATGGGGGAAGACTGAAGTGGCTCGAGAGATTTGCATATGTAAATACAACTATTTATCCAATCACCGCCATCCCTCTACTTATGTACTGTACCTTGCCAGCTGTTTGTCTGCTCACTGGAAAGTTCATCATTCCCCAGGTTCGTTATTTCAACACAGCTCCCATGTAATTCTCATGTTAATTTTAATCCCATAAAGAAGAAAATATTCAACTGCAAAGGGATGCTGTTCTGTAGAACTCAAGCCTTTCTGCAGTTGCTTCTGTTCACAGTGATCGTTTATATGTTCAGTATCATAGTTTGGTGCATCTTTATGTGGAAGGGTGTGTCTAAACAGATTTCTATTGATGAGAGTTCCCTAGTATGCCGACTTCTTATGCTTTTATTTGCAATCTTTTCAGTCTGCGATTTAGGAGTGGTTTCAAAATCTTGTTTTGTTAAACCTTCACTAGAACATGGAAAGAGCATGAAAATTGTAGATATATAGTATACTGAATCTCTTGCTTTGTCCTGGTGCAGATTAGTAACCTTGCTAGTATCTGGTTTATATCCCTCTTTCTTTCTATCTTCGCCACTGGTATACTGGAGATGAGGTGGAGCGGCGTTGGAATAGACGAGTGGTGGAGAAACGAACAGTTCTGGGTCATTGGTGGTGTTTCATCCCACCTTTTTGCCGTTTTCCAAGGCCTGCTTAAGGTGCTCGCTGGAATCGACACCAACTTCACTGTCACCTCCAAGGCATCAGACGAAGATGGGGGCTTTGCGGAGCTCTACTTGTTTAAATGGACAACCCTTCTGATCCCGCCCACAACTCTGCTCATAATAAACTTGGTTGGTGTGGTTGCAGGCATCTCCTATGCCATCAACAGCGGCTACCAATCATGGGGTCCCTTATTTGGCAAGCTGTTCTTCGCATTTTGGGTGATCGTACATCTCTACCCCTTCCTCAAGGGTTTGATGGGCCGCCAAAACCGAACCCCTACCATTGTGGTGGTCTGGTCGATTCTCCTGGCTTCCATTTTCTCTTTGTTATGGGTGAGAATTGATCCCTTCACAACCACGGTGACAGGCCCAGATGTGGAGCTGTGTGGAATCAACTGTTAGTAAAGACAGATGAATATCTGAATAACTGGATGTCAGTGTCTCCCTTCAGAAACTGTTAAAGAGTTTCACTCCTCGTTAATTTTACATATTTGTGCAGTAAGGGAAAAATGGATGTCAAAAGCATGTTGTTGTAAAAGAGTGGGTGTGGTTAAGTTGGAGAAAATATTTATTTTGTTCGTTGTAATGATGCTATATTTGAGATTACAGGTTCCTCCTATTTGTAGTGTCTTTCCTTTTGTCTAACTGCATTTTTGACTGAAATTATATATATAATGGGCCAAAACCATGTCACCTGACCTCCTGGGGGGGGGGGTTGAGTCTGAACATCTAGCATTATTCTATTAGTTTTTTTTAAGTGCAGTTCATGTAATTAATAGAGTCGCCTTTTCTAGAGTTTTATTTTCGTTTAAAATAATTTTTGTCTTTAAATAATTTTCTTAAATTTTTTATATTTTAACAGAGTAATTTTTCAAATAATTAATTTATTTTCCACAACTAATAATTTAGATTGATGCATACTTTTCAATTTTAATCTTTTTTCATCAATATTCTAAGCATCAGTCATCTGACTAAGTCCATTTAAATTACTTAGGCGATTGAAGCGTGGAACGAGTGAGTCGTCCCAATCCGTCCCGATTGGACCCCTCCCCTTCAGTTGCAATCCCCCTTTCCTTGATGGGCTTCCTTCAATCATTGCAGGGTTAAAATGAAATTGAATAAACACAGAGTATGAAGAGATTGGGTATTTGAAATCCAATCTCCTCTCTATTTTATATTGCACGAAAATAGAAACGGAAACGAGAAACGTTTCTGATAAGAAACGAAAACGTAAAAACGGATATTCTTTTAAAAAAATAAACATAAATAGAGTTTGAAACAGAAATAAGAAACGTTTTCGAAACAGAAAAATAACTTCTATGAGGTATTTTCGTGCAACATAGTCTCTATTGTGGTGCATGTAGAGAGAAATGAACATCTCCTCACTGATATATTTCTAATAAGCTTTTTATTTTTTTTTTCATGTTAATCTTAAATACTCCTAATTACAAAAGAAAAAAAAATGGATCATAATTTTAGTGTCACCTCCATCAGTTGGTTTGTTTGGTCTTAAAAATAAAAATAAAATTATAATTTTATCTTAGTCAAGCGATGGGCATCATAAATGACGCACTAGATTTGGCGGGAAGGACATTTCAAAGGCTAAATGACATCGTTTGGTTGAATTCTTCTTTGTTGGGGGGGGTGTTGAAGACTACGAACTTTCCAGAAATAGAAGTCTGCTTCAGTCTTCCAGAAATAGGAAGTCTGCTTCGGGCAGTTGTAAATTTGTAATCACGTGACGATGTCAGCGTTATCCGGACGGGGGCACGACACGTCACACCACCACGTAAGACGTGTCGAACGCTCAACCACACAATTCAGTGCCACGTGCCCTGCCTCATCTCCAACACATGCCCTTCTTTTTCATGACACGTGTCACCACACGATTTATTTCACCACCCCAATCTCTCCAGCCTCTACCTTCAAATATCTCTCGCGCTCCATGCTGCATGCGAAGGTGAAAGTAGAAGCTGTTTGTTTCCCGGGAAAAAAAGGACCTTTTTCTTTTCTCTATTCTCTCTAGCGGAAGTATTGCCGGAAAATGACTGCTGCCGAAGAACCAATCCTCTTCAGACTCGACCGTCTCGACAACATCGTAAGTTTCTATCGACACTTAAATTAAACTCGAGGGCGTGGATTTCTTCCAGCGCTTCTTGAACTGGCAATTATATACACAACATGCATCACCAGTTGAAGCATTTGGAGGAACTTAGAGGAAGTGTCAGATCTCCAAGAAGCTCTTTCGCATCAACTACGTCGAGCACCGAGGGCCATGGATCATCAATATCGGCCACTGATTTCTCGCCGAAGAGCATGGAGAAACACTGCCGTCCGATCGACGATGTGATCCTGGAAACCGAGCACAAGGGAACAGTGATTGAGAGGTTGGTCCACGTTGAGAACCAGATGCTCAAGGTAACTAATTAACACAAATAATATTAATTAATTCTGCATGCAATTTCGTTTGCCTAACTAGCTAGCTTGCTTTGCACGGAATACCTATTCTACTTTGTTTGAACGCGCACAACATAAACATGATCCTCTCTTAATTTTTTTACATAAAATAAATATTTTTTTCAGCTGGCTATAGCTTTCTTATTAATGCTCATGATGGGAACCCTTGATACACTGGAAGACGTTTTCTTGGTATGCACTAATTTTTATGTAGGGTTATTAGCTGTGCTTGCAGCTTGAGGAGGAGGTGGAGGCTGAGAAGAAGAGGGAAGAGGAGCAATCAACTCGGACGAAGAAAGCACACAAGAGGTGGCTCAAGCAGTTCCTTAAGTGTTGCCTGAAAGGCAAAAGCAAAAGCAACCTCTTGTAGTTTACAGTTAATTCGGCGCTTCCTTTTTCTTGTGCTGCGGTTTTGTTTGTGTTTGAAAAGTGAGAGAGAATGATAAAGCAAATGCACCAGCTTTTAAATCTCAACACTCGCAGTAACTATTATTATTTAATACAGATGCTAATATAAGGGCATAACCAAGTAATAAAAGAACACCCAAAAATGCTGTTCCAGTACAAAACATCTGAACCCAACACTAGGGAAAGCAAAATACATGGACAAAACAACGTAAGCCAATCATAAACATATATAATATATTTATAACTTCACAGTGTCGGACTGGCCTCGCCTGAGAAAGCGCCACGGCCCCGTTCCAGTCCCCATCCTGTACGAGCATGCCAAAACAAAGATGATCAAAACAAAAGCATCAATTTTGCATTCCAATTTGTTAAATGATAAATACATTGAATAAATACGCCGCCTGCATCTACGATGTTTGAACACAGGGTATTGTTAAAGTATATACGTGTAAGGATGGTCTCGATGTTTCATACACTTTGGGCGAATTTTTTTATTTCACGGGAGGTCAGTATATTAATACTAAAATGGTGAAACTGGTTTACTTGAAGATTAAATAGGGTTGTAGTGACCATTAGAATTACCTCCAAACCCCAGCAAGTGCACGTAGACCCATGTAAATGACTAAAGCGATCCAAATCCCAACATAACCATGGCTCCTGGAGAGAAGGAACAATGATGCGATGCTTACTCCAGCCACTAGAACCTGCTCATAAATAGAAAGCAATTTACTAACAGGGAGTTTACATGGACGAAACGTAAGCTCAACTGATCTCTTTCTCTATAGAGCTTACCATGGAATATGCAGAATATGCGAAATCGGATGCTCCAAAGTTCACTCCATCAAAGACAAAGGCCAATGTGTTGATTGGTTGTGTAGCAGCAACGAACTGCCGAGGGTATGACAGAAAATTCGGCTTAGTGACATTTGAAAATTCAGTAATGTTTCTATATATATATATAAATATAAATATAAATGTTTTGAGACGAGTTAAAATTCATGACCCGAATAACATAATAATAAGATAAAAATTTGATATGTTAGTTACTGTTATTACACGTGAAGAATGTTTCTTTTGCTAGGGATATTGGAGGTACCGGAATGCCAATGCCGATGAGGAGTATAACGTTTTTGTCATTTGAAAATATTCCAGATCCGAAGCGCAAGCCGAGTCCAACTACTACTGCGAGGCCCAGGCCTAGTACAAATCCCATCTGCAAAATGATACTTCTCAATGTTTTTAGGAGTTCATAAAAGGGAACAAGTATCTCGCAAGAGTTATAATGGCGGCCTTGTAAAAACGAGTTGAAATTTTTGAAACCGATCCCACTAGTGGAGATGTGGCAGAAATGGAAGAAAGGATTAAAGTAATTCTGTCTTGGGGGCTGTGAAGAAGTCATTGTAACTTGGAATCAAAATGGAGAGGAGGATGGGATCTTTCCTCCTGGAACTGATAAATGGTTACCTGTAGTACTCGAGCTGCCGCAGCCGTTGCTTTCTTATAGTCCTTCTCAGCAAATGCACAAGCAAGGATAGCCTAGAAATGTAGGGAAAGGACCTAGGTTACTGGATCTGGATGACACATTGATATATTTGTGACACAAAACATAAATGGGGATCAAGAACAGAAATTCATGATTAATTGAGAGGGGGAGAGATAGACCTGTCCAGCAACAGCCAAACCATCAGCAAGAAGGGACGATGTCATCCAGACCTGTAAGCAAATCTGAAATGCAGCCATAGGTGTAGAACCCAGCCTTGCAGCCATTGATGCTGCCAAGGTTACACAGAAAGTCACAGCTACTACCCTTGCCAATAATAAAAACCCTGTTCCAGAGAACAACAAAGTTAGAAAAGGAATAGAAGGGGCTTGGAAAGGGGCAAACAAGGAACGTGTTGAAGCATGAATTGGATTCCTTACCATTCTTAAGAAACCGACTGAGTTGCAAATCTTTGAGACTTGGAGGTAAGATATCCACTTTTTTCATTAGTTTACACAAGAGGATCAGTGAAATTAAGTATCTGCATAAAAATTTAAAATTATGAGTAATCGGAGAGACTGGTGGAAGATCTCGAGACTGGGAAAACTAAATAATTTCAATCATGATTTGAGACAAAATTAAATGTGCACTTTCTGTTGGATAGTTCTTGAATGTGACTTACTGAGAAAGAACGTGTGCAATGGCTGCACCAGTAACACCCAAACGGCAAGCAAAGATAAGAATAGGATCCAGTATTATATTCATAACATCTCCAGCAACTGCATGAGACAGAAACCCGGATGGGCAGAAGTTAGTTGCATTATCTACAAACCAAAAGCAACATAGCTCGTGGTGTTCCATTTCCTTGGTACATAGAAGCTGAGAACACAATATGTTTACTCTAAGAATATAACCAAGCATTGGTAACTTAAAAAATCAGACAATATTCCTTCCCAAACACTTGCACCACCCATAGAGTTCCTTCATCTAGAAACCAAATGGAAGGAAAAGATTATTCTGGAATCACCATATTGCATGCATATGATATTTATAGACTTAAAAAAAGCCCATGATAAGAGTGCCCAAAGAAGTCTTGTGTCAGGTTTTAGGAAGAAAGGAGTCCAAATTACTCACATACAGGACATGTATTATCAAGCAAAAATGAGTTATAGGACTTCCAAATGAGATATTGAGACTTTTCCAATTATAACTGGTTTATTTCAAAGATCTGAATTGAGACCTTGCCTCTTTGCTCTCGTGATGGATAAACTCACAAATCACATCCAAAAAAGGTGCCTTAATGCATGTCATTTGCGATGAAGTTGTCTTGGTGGGTGAAACAAAATAAAGCATAAATATTAAGCTTGAATTATAAATGAACACCATATAATCCAAATGTTTCAAGTTGAGCAGGCTGAAGTTAAATATATGGAATGAAACTTCATTAAAAATGGAAGAGTGGATGATGTTGTGCTGAAACTTAAAGATCAAACTTATTACTAGAAAAAAATCAGTTCAAATGTCTTGCATCAATTACTCAAGGCGGGAAGAATATTGAGAATGTTGCTCAGAGAATCAAAGCACGATGGTTAAAGTGAAGAAGTGCATCCAACATTTTATATGGCAGTTAAATCTACTCAAAGTTAAAATAGAAGTTTTACTACATGACTATATATGGCCATATTTGTTGTATGGATTAGAATGTTGGGCAATTAAATACCAACATATGAAAGATATGAACATAACTAAAAAGAGGAGAAGTTACTAATAGATAAGTAAATAATAAATACACCAAAAAAGATTTTGTCTACCTGTGGCATATAAAGGGGTTTTGGTATCCTTGAATCCTCGAAAGACCCCTTGCATAGCCAGAGAGAGAAGAACAGCAGGAGCACCGAGTGATCTTAAAGTTAAATATTTTTGTGCTGGGATTAGCATGGGAGAGCCCTGTTCAGATAAAGAAAGGAAGCATTATTACTTCTTGCTTACAGCGGCACACAATTAAGAATGCACATAAAATGATGATCCAGATCTAATAGAGAACAAGTCAGTAATAGAAGTATTTTTCTTAAAAATATAGAAGTGCATTACAAAATAGTCTTTGCCAAAATTTTGTGAGTAAATGTACTTAGAGTTGTATCGAAACACTCGAATTGTATCATAGTTGAATTTGGAGATGTTAAGAAGTCAAAGCTGCAGACAATTTGGAAATTGAAGGTCAACAAGAGAAAATTGGACAAGTACATATGACATAGTGGTCTACCTGAGCCTCACTCAGTGAAAATTTCTGAAATGCTAAGGAAAGCTATGGCAATTTTGTTGTAGTTCTCAAGCGTCCTGTTTTGATGCAGTGGTCTACCTGAGAGTTCTGTTTTTGAAAGATCTCAAATTAATTATATTATCTCCCTTGCACGATTTATTCCATATTTGAGTGTGTGTGTGATATCTCGCATAGAATGAGTCACAAATGCATGTGCATATGAGCAGGATAAGGTTTTGTTATCTCAAAGCAGTTCATTTAACAGCCAGTTAAGCAAACTTGTGATTTCCTGCTTTGGCTAGAATTCTGTTTTCTGGAAGATTTCACATGGATTTGGATTGTACTGCCTGAATCGGTATCAGAAAACCTGATAATGCCCAGGGAACCTAATGTAATGGATTAATGTGCCTTAAACATGCAATGGCTGAATTTGGTATCGCCCTTTCCTGAACAACTACTCCCAAAGCACTTCTAGCTTTTGTTATCTTATAGTTATGAACGAGTTAGTAAGTAAGGTTATGTTAAAATAATGCCCTTTCCCAAACATCATTGCACAGGATTATACTGCCGAAACAATATGTTAACTACTGCTGCTCTACATTTTCTAGAAACTCTTATGCACAATTCCAACTAAAACTCTGAAAAATTGTTTAGTATCCTTCTATATATGTTTTAACTATTGCAAAAATTATTCAAGATACATCTAAAACTCATCTACACTAAGACACAAGAGAAACAACTAAGGAAGCCATTAAGTGCAGAGAGGCAATGCCCATATGAAATAAAAGCAAAGAGGATACAGAAATTGTAAATGGAATACTTACAGATTTTACTCCCATGAAACTCAAAAGTGGTTTCACTAGACATATAAGGAATATGGTCTGAAGAAGGCCAAGTACACCACCCAAAAGAAGTGCAGTTGATGCTGAAGCAATATGGCGCTTCTCATTTTTCAACTTGGTTGCACTAGGACAGTAACTGGTAACAGTTGGAGACTTGCACGCAGCTGTTTTAAAATCTGAGGAAGAAAAAAAGGAGTGTAATTGATGTTCCAAGTGATATTTTCATTCAGAATCAAATTTTCCTACAAGTTATCTGCCAGCTTAACTTCATAAGAACTTTAGCATGTGTTCCTATTCAACAAAAATTAAATACATAAAAAAACTTAATATGCACAATGATAATAACAACACAAAGGTCTAAGATTTTCTTGTCAATACCTTCTTCTGGCATCGACTCTTTTGTTCCACTCTCTGAGGTTGAACCCTTTTCCAAGTTCTCAAGCACATCATCTTCCAGCATCAATTGTTTCATCTCACTTGCTGAGGTTGAACCCTTTTCCAAGTTCTCAAGCACATCATCTTCCAGTATCAATTGTTTCATCTCATTGTTTTGGGCTGAAGTCTTTCCCACATTCTCTTCTTTGGAAGCTCCATCCCTTATCCGCCCAACAGTATCTTCTTCAGCAACAAAAGAGGTGGTAATACTAACAAGTGGAAATATGGTTATTTTTGAAGCTTGATTGAAAATAGCAATGGAAACTCCTACTGCAGCAAGCTGCACCGGACCTGCAAGATAATAGAAAAAATTTAAAAGCTCAATTTACTCCATAATTCGAATTCAAAAAGTTATCATAGGTCACAAAAGCTGATGGCTGGAGAATTAATCCATTGATAAACATTGACAAGTCGAAGAAATGCATATTTCTGTACATAGAAGGCCTTTTTGCTCCCATTTATCTGTATAAGATAGACACCCTCCTTGCAACTATAACACTCACAGAAGGCACCTAAGATGGAATAGATGACAACATCAAGGAGGCTCTTTTGTCAAAGGAGGTACTAGAGGTAGGATGTTAAGAAGGCATCTAAAATGGAATAGAAGACAGCATAAAGATCTGCAAAAAGTAAGTCCACCAAACAGAAAGGTTAAGAAGAGTCCAGATTCAAGAGAAGTTAGAACATTCGTTGAAAGTATGAGATCCTACCCTACAAGAGGAAAATATGTAAAGGCTGCAAAATGAGTTTTTTTTTATGAGAGACTGGCCAATAAAACATGCTACAGGAAACAGGGATGAATTGCCCTGAAAAATGGGGCAATCTAGAATATTGTATTTAGCTATTTTATTTTAGGTAAGTATTTAGCTAAAAACTTAGAACGTCCTCGTTGTTAATCCCTGTTAGGCAGAAAATACATGAAGCACCTTGCTGCAGAAACAAATAACCATAATGTGGGTTTCCAAACTTTTAGAGTTCGTTGAGAAAGCGAAACTACTATAGATCAAATAAAAGGCAATTACATTTTCAATAAAAGCAATACTTCAAAGTTCAGAACCACTGAACCAGTATTGTTAGCATTTTGTTGGTATGATATGACCTATATCTGCTTTTAGTCATTGATTCTATAGCCTGATTAGAAAGTACATCATCAAAAGGCAGTTCACTGTTTGACAGACCCAAAACCAAAACAAAAAAGGGAAGGCAGAACATGACAGCAAATTGCTACTGTTGCATCCTTGGCTCACCAAAGAAATGCAGCTGAGGGGAGATATGAATTCTATATGATTAGCATCTCCTAATCAAACTTACCCTGTACAGAGGTTAAATTAACTCAAGAAATTACTAAATGTAGGAGCAATAAAGAAAACTTCACAAATATATAAAATATGCCAGACCTAGACGGCCAACAAATGCTGTGTCAATTAGAGAAGCAATTGGATCAGCAGCTAAGGCAAGGGCTGCAGGGAAAGCAATCTTCATTATCTCCAGCCCAAGTGCATCCAACTTGAAAACAGATCTGACAGATATTTCAAATACAAGAATGAGCTGTTTCAATCAAATTCATTTCCCTACTTCATTTTGCAAACTTATAAACAAAGGAAAATAATAGGCCAATCAAATCTCAGTTGCGCTGCCTGATTGTATGAATATCATCCATTTAAGAAAGAAATGTGTTTCCTATAAACCTAAAAATTATTCTGCATCATAAGTAGTAGAACTTGAAACCAGGGTTATATTTACAAATTCAATATCATATAGAAATACCTAGCATCGCTGAAGAAAACAAAGAGTGGGAATTTCCACTTCCTTTCCTGGAGAGGTAGATTATTATCCTCAGCCATGACCAAGTAAAGAGAAATTTTATCACCAATTAAGCACTTTTAATGCAGCTGATTCAACCTACTTTTGGTGACATGCCAAAACAGCAATTCTCAAAGGCCTCAACCTGGATCCTGTAGGAAGCACGATAAATTAGTATGCGCCACAATAGAACCATGAAATATAAGAACGATCTTACTCAACAAAGAAAAAAGGCTCATGACAAAGTGTACTCGTATCATCAGATCATGAAAGGTTTAAGTCATGAAAAGCAAAAATTTATATCCCAGTCCAGGATTCAGGATAATGGGGGCTATGGAAATATGACCAATTCAACCAGTCAGTCAATGAAGCAATGATCAAAAGCAATGTTGATAACTTGATATGAGTTGAAAAACTAACCTTCTTGACTGAGGAGTAAAGTGTAAAGATACCAGAACAGTTTATTGGACCAAAAAAGATAAAATATGTATGCCATACAAGTAACTTGAAGAGCATTTAAAGGCTACTTCTCAATTAAGTCACAGTATAAACCTCCCCCAGTTCTGGAAGATTACATACCGTCAATTCAGGCCCATCTCTATAATCTAATATCATGCAATATTATAGTAGTTTGCAGACTTTGCCGGCAAACATAGACACCTACCGAACGAGAAAAAGAAAAATAAGGCAAAAATCTCTCCAAATCACAGGAAAGTTTGACAGCCTACCAACAAAAATTCAGTCATCCACTACTCACTTTGTTCTAACTAAAGAAAATATCACTTATTTTCCCAAAATTAGACCACGGATAATCACAACGCAGAATCGGGCACGCTGATTAGTAAAGTTAGGAGCATGGCGAGGACAAAGTTGTCAGGAAGGCACCGGATGCACTTTCCTCAGTTCTATACTCCCCTAATAGCGTTCTAGCAACAATCTTTAATTCACGTGCAAACAAACCTTAAAACTGTATAATTCAACATTGACGCAACCAGAATTATAAAATAGACCAACGAGCTGTCCGTGAATGTACGAGCCTGTCTTCGTCACAGATATTCGTCCCGTCTCTTGCATAGACGAACCCGCGAGAGTAGGATGCAAGTAATAAAATATTGTCTCATGCAATCCAACCAATCCTCAAAAGTCCCACAAAGAAACGAATTCGAGAATTCAGAGAAGAAAACATCATAGAGACATTTCGGAATGCATAAAGAATAAACAAATTATCCAGCTAGAAACTCCATCCCAATGATCTAGGATTGCCAAATGTCCATTAGTAGTCAAACTGACCATAAAGTTGGAAAAAGCCCCGATACTAACAACAATATATTGTATACCTTGAATTCGGGAGCTTCCACGCACGTTCCTCGTCACATTACCCCCCCCCCCCCCAACTTAACTTTTTCCAGAAAACTAAAGTTCTTCACTGCCCCAGATGAGCCTGTTCAGATGCTCGTCGCCAGTGGTAACCCAATCCACATGTCTTATGCGATAACGATGATTACAGATACCGAAAAGCGCCAAATGAATCGATCGCTCACCGCGTGAACTCCTAGGAGTGTGAAAGGGAATGAGAAACCGGAATTTGCGATTGCCGCAAGAGTCTTGGTCCATACCCGAGCGACACTTGTCGAAGATTAATTTGGGTTAGGTTTGTTAAATTGTCGAATCGTTTGGGAATCCGTGTCAATGGCAAAGTCCCGTGTGTAACTTTTCCGACAGACTGAAGCCTTTCCTGCCTGCAGATGATTGTGTCCGCCATTGAAGCAGGCTTTGGTCCAGGCAGATTGAACAGTGACACTGAAGACTCAATTTTGAGGAAAGAAATTCGGAAAAAGAGAAAGAAAAGGAGGAGGAGAGGGAGAGGGAGAGGGAGAGGGAGAGGAGGCCTGACGCAGGGCAACCATTGAAGCTCGAACACTGCCAAGGCTTTGAGACAAAGCAGGAATCTTTCTGTTTATCTTCTTCTGTGACTCAGAGTCAGTCAAGCCAATATCGTTCGTTTGATACCTCACTGGTTCTCGTCTGTTCCACCATTTTCCTTTTTTTTTTTATATTAACTTTTTAAAAAATAATAAAATTACTTACAAAAATAATGGTATATTTTAGAGAATATGCCCTATTAGAAGTTACATAACAGGTAAAAAAAAAATCATTTATTTACTTCAAAATGAATTTTGAAAAAAAAAACAAGGAAAATGGCACATAAAAGTCCCTCACTAAAATTGAGTTATCTTCTTTTTCATTCATCAATTAATTATCCATATAAATTAATCAATCACATTATTAATTATTCTATATAAATTGTGAAACATTAAATTAATTCAACTGGACTAACTCAACAAGGATCATAAGTACTGATCACCTAGATAAATTGGCACTATGAGTGAGTATTTGGTTAATTAGTTATTTAATTGCTCAAATTGAATTGCAGACGGTCAATCAATCCAAATTAGGGCCAAAGACAAAGAGAGAGTAGGAGGGGAAGGGTTAATTAAGATCAGTTAGAGGGCAAAGAGGAAGGAAAGAGTCAAAGGACTTGTTCTTACTTTCTATTGAACAACTTCTTGTTTTTTTGGTCGAATCATTCCTTTTCTAATTTGGTCAAAAGGATATTATTTTTGATATTTTGATTGTTTAGTTTTTTTAATAAAAAAATCGAATCGAATTGAACAAAAAAAACTTCAAATTAAAAACTGAATTATTTTACAAAGAATCATGTTAGATGTACATCATTTTTGTACATCTTGAGTTATATAAGGAGGTATTATGACCAAATACCCCTCGCTTCACATGTGCCTCATAAGGGACTTTTTTGTCATTGGTATATCTTTATGTAGCTCAAGGTGTACACAAAGGTATACCAATAACATTTTTCTATTACAAATTGAACTAAATTGAACTGAATCATTAATTTCAATCAATTTTATTTAATTATTTTAATTTAACCAAAATTTTACTCACTTAAATCAACACATATTAGAGATTTTTTCAAGTGTGATCATTAATTAGGAGTATTAGTCGTTCAAGAACTGAAAATTTTTAAGCAGAATATATATATATATATATACTCAAGCATGTAAGAGAGATGGAGCAAAACATTAAATATTCGTATCAAAGGGGGTGCATGGTGGAATGCTATTAAAGTAACTAATTAGAATGAAAACGAAAAACACCAACTATATCCAAACAAATTCTATTTTTTAAAAATTAATTTCTAAAGTCATAATTTGAGATTTATAAGAAATGAGGTTCAAACAATTATATATATCATCTAAATATCATATGTCTTATTATTAAAATATCGTTGTAATTTTATTATATATTTTTTAAAAGATTATATGATCAAGGTACGCGCTTAATAAGTTAACTTCATGTAACGTAAAATTTACAAATGCGAGAGAGAAAACGATACGTTTCACGAATGATGTAGAAAAATTTGATGAAATACCATTTTATAGTGGAAAGAGAACAAGAAATAAAAGCATAATTAGATATAAAGGAGAGGGAAAATGATGATGTACATATATCTGAATCAAAATGGCAAGAAAATGGAACCGGCAAACTCAAGAAGAACCTAAGATGAGAATATAAGATGCAAATTAAGCAAGCTTGCGAGAGCTAGGGAGTGGGAACTAAAGCTGACCTCTTTAATTCAGTGGATCCCCGGAGCTCTTCCTTAATTTCCAACTTCCCTACTTTGAGCCCTTTAAGTACCCTTCTTCCCTCTCTATCTGCCCAATATTATAAAACATTATAAAAACTAAGAAAAAAAGAAAAAGAAATTAAAGAGAGCTGGGAGAGATGCACCAACGTTCCATGTTCCCTCACCACGAGAGCCACACACTGATTAGGGTTTTGACTTCAAACCCTAACACTTGGGGCCAACCTACACACACACATGTATATATCGGGAAAACATTTCTAGAATGAGTGGTTTTTAAAACTGATACAAAATTTAATATTTATTATACGTCACGTCACCAATTTAAAAAACTCTCAAATGACTGTAGCAAGGTTTACGTAGAAAAGAGTCGCACATGGAGCAATGCTGGATGGGTTGCACAGAAAACCATGTCCTCGGCCCTCAGGTGTGAGGATGTAGAAGTGGAATTCCACTAACCCACATATGTAACACTTTTATCTTGTCTGTGACTAATTTGATATATATGTACCTGGCGCTACTAGTACTACAAAATTTTTAGTGCTTCAAGTTGGTAGCTTTGGAGGTTTTCTTTATTTGGGCCACGTATGATTCCCAATAAATTAAGATGAATCACCTTCTTGGTGCTGTCCACTCCTCTTAACCTAATCTTCTTTATATGCATCGCGTTCTAATTGGCTCCCTAATTTTCATTTCATGGCAGCCTATCAGCGAATTGGGTTAATATATACAGTCAAAAAATATAAAACATTTGAGTTTTAGATATTTCAAAAAAATTCTGGGCACGAAAAATGGTCCAAAGGAGAGGCCATGAAAGACAAGATAAAATTAATTTCTGGTTTTGGGTTGGTAAGGTATTGTTTGTTAGGTCATTTCAAATTTAATTGAAAGAAAAAGGGTAAGAAGGAGAGTCGAAGAATGCAGGATGCATATCACCAGAGTAAGAGTTTACAAGAGCATCACAAATTTGTCGTTTTGGGATGATAAGCCATTGTTTGGAATTAACCCACCAAATTAATATCGATCAGTTTGGAAGGACGGATATGGCCAAACTCCTTTTCAGTTAATTAGGTGTCTACTTAAGATCAATGCCTTGATGTTTGCATAACAAAGATGCAAGCAGAGTCTTTATGAATTGCAATAGGGTGGGCGTTTGTTTGAGATTAACTGGCTTTGCTGTACTGCTGTTTTTGGTTTAAGATATTTCATCACATTCAGTCAGTGTTCATGTTTGAGCACCAATTAGTGGTGGGCAATTCAATTAATAACCTCACCTTAAAAAATAATGAAGAAATTATTGTTTAACTTATCATCCAGAACCTTGTTTTTATTGTACTAATTAATGTGAATCAAAGTAGGGTTAATGTTCATGTTTCTGACGATAAGTTAATTAATTGTGGTGGATTAGTAGCTTCAAGAGATTAACCAGTCTATATATATATATATATATACATAATACAGTCGTATAATTTTTTATAAGTTGATCCCCTTATCTTCCTTTTGGCAGTAATTTTCAAACAATTGGCCCATATCCTCTTGTTTAAGTCGTCTCCACCTATACGAGTGTGTTTGATTGAAAAAAAAGGTGAAAAAAAAAAATATTTTTCAATTCTATGCATGTAAAACAATTCCCCACCTTCCTCTAATTACAATTTTTTTATAAAAAATGAATCAAAACATGCTTCAATATATTATATCATGAACTTTTTTTATAAAAAATATTAAGCAATCAAACATGCGACTATAAATTTTTTTTTATTGATGTGATATTTTTTATTAAAAATAATTTCAACCAAACACCTTCTAAGGTTTGTAAGAAGGAAAGAAAATAATTAGTTTTTATTTTATTTTATTTTTTGCATACAAAAATAAACGAATGAATTTCTATGCACATATATATATATATATTTGCGTGCGGTACAAGAATTTGCAGGGCGGTGCGTCATGCAACAACATCCCATCAACTTAATGCAGGAAACAATGTCCCTGAATGAACACAACACCATGGGAAATGTTAGTACAAGACAAAATTAAATTCGTGGTCAGTGAAAATATCTAATGTTTAATTAAAAGCAAGCCAGCCATAATTAAGAGAGCCATGAAATGGACAGAGAGAGGCATCGGGATCGTCAAATATTGTTGCCCTAATCTTGTCTTCTCCATTAACGTTGCTCCCCTTCATCTTTCTCAGCAAAACATTAATCTCTAGTTTAGTTGCCATGTTCATGCAGTTCAGATTAACGCCTACCATTCCCCCTCCCCCACCTTTGCTTCAATGCGCTTCTTATAATTTTCTATTCCATCTTAGTGGGTGCCCAATTATGATAAAGTTAATTTGGATTTTCTATATCCACCCACTTCCCTCCTCTCCAAAAAGGGAAATCTTAATTAATTCCCTTGATTCCAGCCATTCATTTCTCTTTTATTAATATGATAATTTTTTGCGTTCAGCCCATTAACACTAAGCTTTTACAGACATCGAAATGAATTAAAAAGAAAAAAATGTACATTTCCTACCAGAAAGGGGAAATATATAATATTTATGTCAATCAATAAGGGCCACCAAGAATTAAAAAATGAGGTGCGCGTGGCAGGCACAAGCAAATCTTCTGTACTTACTTGATAAAGCTGGTGAGAGCCGCCCCAGCAATACTGAATTGCTTGCTGTGAGTGGACGTGATGAGTGTGGTGTTGCATTAGAAATGAAGGTTGGTGATGATATTTTAGTCGCTTAATTTCTTTAATAAATTGAATATTGTGGCCTGTTTGTCTTTGAGCGCTTAGATTCCATCAACAATAACCCGCAAATTAGTTTTGTCTATTGGATCATCTTTAATCGTAGAATGATCGATGGATGTTTGTGGGTTTAGGTAGATCTATGGATCGATTTAAATTAATATAATTAGATTTGTTTATTTTAATTTTCTTAAACTAATTTGATTTTTGTTATAAAAATTAATATCAGAGCCCTATTATTTATTAATATACTTTTTATGTTCCTTTTTTTTACTTGTGTTATTATTTTTTTTATCAAAATTTATTGTAAAAACAAATTTTAAGGGATTTTTATATTATGGGTTTTTATAAGTAATTTTAATATTATGGTTGATAGGATTGGTTATATCCAATTTGAAGGGTCTCTATAGAAATTAATATAAGAGTTTTAAGAGAGATGATTTGTATAGGAAGAGTTTTACGGGTATTGTGAAATAGCTGAGGCTTCATATATATATATATATATATATGTGGTCAAACCTCCAAAGGGGAACACTGGCTCGAGGATAGTTCCTCGCAACTAACTAGCTTTGCATCTCACACTAAGTGTCAGTTTCAAGCAAACCCCATTTAAGGACAATATTTGCTGTCCTTTTGGATAGATATAAACACAAGACAAATCTTGGGCTAATCAAGCGGATGAAAAAAATTAAATTATATTTGATTATAAAATGTTACTAACCCCACTACGTTAAACAAAGACGAAAAACAAAAAGTCACAAGACAAGAATATAGAAACTCTTTGTCTCTATCTTTGCCATTCGTCCTTATTTACATCTTTCCTCAAGAATCATCCTTCCCTAATTTAATTTAAGTATCAAGAGCCGCCCCTAAAATCTATCGATCAATGTAATTTTACTACTTTCTTTAGTTACAAGACTTAAAATTGACATTCCTTTTGAACTTTTCATTCCCCTCAAAGATACTTCTTGATTGTGACAACACCATATGCGAAGTCATTAACAGTGTGTCACGTGATTTGGATTATGAAATTTTGCTATAATGGTATAAAGTTTATAATTAAAATTCAATCCAATAAGCCAATATATAAAAGGCAGAGCCCCGGGAACCCTAATGAACCCTTCTTTGTGGACATCTATGTGCAAATATATAAGCCAATTGACGAGAATGTTCAAATCAAGAAAAACCATTCATACACTAGCTAGCTCACTGCCACATGACATAAATTAACTTCTCTTGGTGTATAATTAATTAGTCAATTATCTTTGCTTAATCATGAACTGAGATAAAACTTTCAACTCTCAAGTGGAAGTTATAACGCAGCTGCTATTATAGGCTTGGCTTCGACGCTTCTTGTCGTACGCTTTCTGGAGGACTAACAAGCAGTCGGCTGTGTGATGAAACTCAAGCTTTATAAGCCCCCAAACCACCCGAAAGCTCGATCTCAAGCTCACGCGAAGCCCCAGCGGCAGCCCCCCCTTCATGTCCAGCATGTCCTGCATGGCTCTTCCGGCTCCGTACATCGGCTTGTTCGTCGTTGCCACCGACAGTTGAAACGAGGTTGGACCGTCGCTCTCGGCGTATAGTTTCGGACCCTGAACCATCGACAAAGTGGGTCGGTTGACTCAACTAGTTTCTACTAATTTATTAGCATACACGTCTTTGATTTTTATAAATAATATTAACTTAATAATCGACTCGTAATTATATCCACTCTTGACTTAACCTATCAATTGACTCGGAGTTTAGTGACCATGCATGCGTATAATTAAGGTAATGAAGTAAAATAGAATGGGCTTACGTATGAGATAGCCAAAGGAAGAGTGGCAAAGGCCAATTGGATGAGCGGAGGCTGAAGGCGAAGGGCGAAGAGCTTGGATTTGTTGTCTATGAGAAGATCAATGGAGCAATTACAGGTGAGGATTTTGGTTGTGACCCCAGACCCATCCACTCCCTCCCCTAGTCGGAATGGCCTTATTCTTGCCACCTGCAACAACTAATTCAATTTACAACTCTACAATTATGGAATAATAATAATAATAATAATAATAATAATAATAATAATAATGGCAATCAAATCACTATTTTCAAGAATGTTTGTCATACGTGAAAAAAAGCATATAAAAACAAAATTACAGTTTAAAAGTTTTCATAATTTAAGATTGCAAAAAATGACAAAAAAAAAAAAAAAAAAAGACAAAACAAATAGGAACATGAAGCCACAAAAATCACAAGGCAAATTAATTAACGGAAGGTAAGATTAAAATTGCTTGGTCCTAATCCAGGTTTGCTAAAGTTAGGGTTGGGATGTGGGTGAAGTGACGCCACCAATTTTATGTACAGTATCTGGACGCGACAATTTGGTACCACATGGCCACGCCTTAAAAGGCTCTTATGGCTTCCATGGTGGACTTGGACTTGGCAACAAATAGGGACAGTGCAATCTCAATCTTAGCAATGTGGGTTGAGTGCATCATCACCCAATAATGGTCCATGCCATATGTACATATATGGCTTTATTCATTCATGGTTTCCTCATTTATAATGATGGTGAAGGTTGTGACTTGTGAAGCCGATATTTTTGATGATATGGCTTCAACATCATGTGATGATAATGATAATACATTGAAATGACAACGATAATATGATTAATTTAAAAATAGCCAAATGCAAAAATATACCCCCCTCAATTTTTGTAGAACTGTTAGATTGTTTAGTTTCAATTGGACTCTTGAATCAGCTAATATGGTATAAATTTACCTTCCAACTTTCACATTTTATTTGGTTTCAATTATATTTTTGAATCAATTAATTTCACACCATATAAACACTTAGCTAGTTTGGAGCTATAAAATGATATTCAAGCACTTATAATAACTTGAGGTCTGTTATCTCAAGATTTGGATTGACAGTATAATCTATTGTCGATGTTAATGGAAATAGAATTCAAACTTTCAATATCATTTTTGTTTTGGTTTTAAAGCTTCCTAATTTGACCTAATCAAATAACACTGCTTCTATTTTTGTTTTGTCTTCCGATGAATAATTAAGGTGACAATGATAATGAAGGCGGGGTGATTGGATTAGGAATTGGGTTGGGGATTTGCTTAATTCTTTTGGTTTTGGTGAGTGAATTTTGATGTTACAAAGATGTTTTGTTTAAAAAGAAGGAAAAGGAAAGAGAGAAATTGGATTTATCTCTTCTTTTGGTTTTAGATTTTTTAATACAAATAAAATTCACATTATTAATGCTAATAACTCATTATTTTCTATCAAGCAAGTGCACATTGAGAATTGTGAGTCAAGCTGGCTAAGTGTTCATATAATGTGAAATTTGTCAGTTCAAAGGTGCAACTAAAACTAATTAAACAAAGTTAAGGTGATACAATTAAAGAATATAAAAGTTGAGGGATGAATTTACGCCATATTGACTGGTTTATGGATGCAATTAGAATAAAGTAAAGTTGAGGGTGGCATAATAAAAAAAAAGATGAAAGTTGATTAGTGAATTTATACATTTGGCGTTTAAAAATTAATTCATTTTATTGTTAATTTTTATCTATTTATTTAAGATGTGTAAAATGAACCAATTGAAAAGAAAATAAATAAAAAAACTAATTATTGATGACATACCATATTAGCTTGTTATACATTGTATTACTAATGGTACCAAATAATAATTGTTTCCTTGTAATCTAAATATTAACTCGTATTAACTAAAATTTAAGAATATTGGGGGTATTGCCTAGTACTTCCAAGTAAAGCACCAAATTTTATTTTTGATTTAATTAATTTTATATTTAAAAAGTTTTCATTTATAATAAAAATTTTAAAAATTTTGATGAAATTTAAACATAAAATTAATAATAATTTGTTATATTTCAATTAACCGTATAATTAAAATAAATAAAGCATGATTTTATATTTATAACTATAAAAATATTCTTACATGTTATATTATTTATCTATTTTTACCATTACTTTTATAATTACTTAGTTTTCTATAATAAAAAATAAATAGAGATCTTTTATTTCTTTATAAGTACCTTTAAAGTGTTTAAGCAATTTTATTTTTGATACTTCTATATATATATAAATGATTTTATATAAAAATTGTGTCATAGTTTGTAGTAAATATCATGATAGTAGAAATATCAGTGTTACCAAACGAACATGAAGTGTGTTGGAGAAGATGAAAATAGAAGAAATTGAAAGAATAAACATAAAAAACACAATTTTTAAAAAAATGACTTTTTTTTATTTTTTTCTAAAATTTTAAAAGCAAGAATAGATAACTTAAAACAATGAAATTAAGCATATAGTTCAACAATGAAAATAACTTTCATCTATTCTAAAAGTTATTTTATTTGGGACAAAAGGCATAAATATGTCCCTTAACTTTGCTCTTGGAGTCATTTAATCTCCTCAACTTTAAAATGGATCTCTTATACCATGAATTTTTTATTTTGGAACAATTACACACTTAACTTTTGATTTTGTAACAATCACACACCTCTTGTCTAATCAGCATAGTGCGTGGTTTTCACTCGTGGTTGAAGAATGTGTAATGACTAAATTTTTCAACTTTTTTTTTTTCATTTTTCCTCGTCGTCGCCAATTGACCCTTTGTTTTCCTCTTTGCTGACCGACCTCTTCCATACCTTGTCGCTATCGTCGATCTCTTGCCTTCTTTATCGTTGCCAATTGACCTCTTGCCTTTCCTACTTGCCTTCCTGGTTGTCGCCGACCAACCTCTTGCCTACCCCACCGCTATTTAACCTCTTGCTTTTCTTGACCCGATTAACCTCTCGTCTTCATCGACCCTTTTTTCTTATCGCCGACCAACCCTGATCTATCCTTCCTTGAGATTGTGCTTCTTTTTCCTCATGCGGACGAATTGACTAACCTCTAACTTGCTACGCAAATATCTGTCATTGTCGATCAACCAATCTCTGGTCTTTCCCACGCTAATCAATCGACTGACCGACCTCCATTGTGACTGTGCTTTCTTTTCCTCACACCGACGAATCGATCAACCTCCATCACGATTGTGCTTCTTTAATTTTTTATCACAACTGTGCTTCCTATTTCTTACACCAACCAATCTATTGCCTCCCTACTTCCTCTTTCTTACACTGACCAATCTCTCGCTTCCCTTGCCATCGGTCCACCTCTAACTTCCCTCGTTATCGACCCAATTGCACAGAGCATGTAACTCACATGCACCCAATTACAAGGTGAAGGGTGTGATTGTTCCAAAATTAAAAGTTAAGGGTGTAAAAAGTCAACCTTAAAGTTAAAGGGGACTAAATGACTCCAAGAGTAAAGTTGAAGAGCATATATATGCCTTTTGCCTTTTATTAGGCCATGGCCCATGGGCCTACATGCTGAGCCCGGCATCCTCCTCCAATTTAATCAGAGTTCATGAACGGAGTTGGTCCGTTTGGAGATGGTTCAAAATGGGCCTAGGCCCGGCCCATACACTCCCCTCTTCATGGGTTAATTGGTAACAACAATTTCCTATTTGTACGTAGCAATGGTACAAAATTATTGGTCCTTTTGGATACAAAAACACATCCATAATGATGATGTGATTTCTTTAATTAGCACTTGTTCAACATTAATCATTTCTCTTTTTCCAAGTAATTCAAAATCATTAATCACAGTATTATAAGCGTAAAAATATTGACAGTATTAGACTCTTATCTCGATCACATGTTCTATAAAAACGATTTTGGCCCACTAAGATAAATTATGCAGCATCTGCATCTTGTAGAAATTGATGTCCATTTAACTTCGACAAAATAATGGGTGGGGGTGGGGGATGCAGATGTGTCATGTGCATGCGAAGCCATAATGAAAAGAATAGGAGTTTATTAACCAAAAAATTAAGGAACAAATCTTGGAGCCACACCTACATATGACATGGGATAGCTTTTTCTTTTTCTTTTTTTTGTTCTTTTTCTTTATCTGACTGCTATATTATATCATTTAATATATGACAGATTTTTTATCTTTTTTTTAATATTTAGATATTTATTTATAATATTTTGAATGATATTTTTGTATTTTAATGTATTATATTTTTATGCATGTCAGATAAGATGATGCTGAGGTTGCAGTTCTATGTTACGTACCGTAATGGACACCTTGGGAGGCGGCGGCTTGGTGGCGATGTAGAAAACGAGCACAGCTACCACCAAGCTAGCCAGTAATCTCCATAGCAGCTGCAAACAAATCCAAGCCAACGACGACGACCTCCGGAAAGAGAAGTATCTCTGCCACCCGCCTTCCCCTTTCCTTCCAAAGTACAAACCCCCTTCCTCCTCATCCTCGTAATCGTCTTCTTCATTACTGACCCTACCCACCAGGCGGCCGTTTTCCCCGTTGTCGGTTCCGGCTCCCGTGCCCTGGCTCTGGAGATCGTAGGAAAGCTTCTTGCAGTGGTAGAAGGAGTTGTTGGAGCCGCGGGAGGAGGAGTACCTGGAGAGCTCCAGGCGGCTGGCATCTTGGCCCCCGCTGGCGGCGGCGGCGGCTGCAGCGGGATTGTGGGGAGAGTGGAAGGCCGAGGAGTCGTTGGCGGCAATGTTTCGGAGGTCCGAGCTGTTGGCGTGGGAGACCGTCGACGGGCTCTGCACGAAGTAGAGAGCCTGGGGATATGCCCGGAACAGTGCCTCCTCCTCGGCGTCCATCCGGTGGTTAGCCATTAATTCTCAGAGACAGTGATGAAGAGATGTTCAGACATGGGAAAGAGTGGGTTTTTAAACCATTAAAAGGAGACGTTGCTTTTGCGGATGGAGCTAGCCGGCTGAGCCAGCCAGCTGCATTGCGGAGGGTGGTAAGTGGTGAGCCGAGCTGAGACGAAGCCATCCGAGAATTACGGATTAACTTAACTATGCAGAATTTGCTTTACGCCGAATGTTGGTCCTTTACTCCTTTTGATGGCTCTCTCACTCTCAAGGAATCATAGCAAAGCTAGCACTCTTTAGGCTTCTTTTCTTTTGTAGCTTAGATTAGATTAAGATATATTTATATATATGGTATCTTTACCAACAAGGCTGACCCAAACCTCTCACGTTAACTTTACCTATATTATATTATATTATATAAATTTGCTAATGTTGCTTGCATGCTATTGCCGGACGTCGGTTATAGGGGTGGTGTGTGAGCCCCCCCGCCCTCTCTCTCTCAAGTTTGTGTCCAATAAATATCATATTGTTCTATATGAATAATAATATTTATATTATATATAATCTCAATTTATTTGTGTGGAATAAATATTATATTGTTTGATATAAATAATATAACAAGATAAGACGTTTATATTATATATAAATTGCTTTTAATATCTATATATACATATTATTAACTTTAATTTGAAAGGAAGTGATGGTTCTATGTATTAAACATCATAATTTGTGTGTGTGGGCTGAATACAGGTGCCACTCGACCCAATTGACTTATTAAATCAGCATTCAAATCATTTTTCATGTATTAATCGCCCCTAAAAGTTTACGTTTTGTGAACGGAAGGTTTGGAAAAAGGTTTTATAAAGTGTAATGAAAATAATATAGTAGAACTGGAGACTCTACTGGTGTTTAAGTATAGAATGCTTGGATCTTAAGAGAAGATGGATTGAGATGGAAGGGTGGGCAATGGGCATGCAGTGATGATTGAGAGGGGAATGGGTTGTAGAAAGAAATAGTAGTATACAGGAGTGGCTTTCACTTATACAAAAAATAATATATAAATGAAGACAGACAATGCATGATGAATTCCAATTTGGAATTCTTTTACATGAAGTTGAAGACATTTCATGATGAATTCCACCACCTCCTCTCATTCTCACAATCATGAAAAACCCCGGTCCCCGCCCCCAACGTGTAATTGCATTTCGCATTCCAACGCCGGAAATGAATCGTAAAAGCCTATGGCTTTAATTATTGGAAAAACAATTTTATGTAATTATGAACTACAATAAATTTAATTAAGAGACATTTAAAAAAACTCTAATATATAATTTATTAGGATATTTTAACTATTAAGATGCTAACAAAATACGTCATGTAATCATACCACAAAATTTTATTAAGACACTTATAAATATTGTGTAAATCCATCAAGGTATCCCCTTAATTTACATGTAATGATATTTAAAAATATCTTGAAAACAACGACAAATTTAAGTGACTCGTCTCTTTTAGAGCATTTTAGAGTGCCTCGAAAATAATTTATCATATGTGATTTTAAGACATTTAAAAACGTCCCAAAATTTCAATTTCTTTTTCCATGAAGGGTAGAGGTGAATAACAAATTTATGAATACTAAAACCTGATATCAATGAATATAATCATAAATATCATCAACTAATTTACTTATCCAAACCACGTAATAAAATCATTTCACATATACATATACAAAACCAATACACTTCATGAATCAAAATGTATTTTGAAAATATAATAAATCATGTACATTTTTAATAGTATCCCATACATCTTAATGACAAATCAATCTATAACCCAAGACACTTCATGAATTCAAACCCAAGACACTTCACGAATTCAAACATCATTTAAACTAAATTTATATTGAAACAATGAACTTAATCTTAATACACAAATAATCAAAAACCAACCATAAAATATGAGTTGGTACTTAATCTAGTCAAAGTCAATAGTCATTAAACAAAATACAATGTATCCACCATTGATTTGTCACAAAAAAGAGTTACTTCAAAAGTCCATAAATGTAAGGACCGTTCTACTTGTACCAATGCGATGACAGAGCTAATGATCGAATCGAACTTAATCATCGATCATCAAATCGGGCTTCATCTAGAGGCAGTAGCGACGAGGCAATGAGATGGTGCAGTAACGATCAGCGTGAGGCATTGTGGCGAGGCGAGGATAGGATGTAACGACAATTGCGCTAGACGCTGCAATGGGGCGATGACAAGATGCAGCTGTAGTCACGTGAGGTGTTGCAGCAGGGCAACAAGAGGATGCATCGACGGTCGGCGAGGCGATGAGGAGAGGCGAGGTAGAGCTTGCCAGATGCAACCATGGCAGATGAGAGAGGAGACAACCAAGGGCAGGGGTGGTGAATTTGCAAATTAGGTGAGGGCATTTATGTCATTTGGCATTTTCGATCATCCTCTCGATAACACAACTATTTATACAAATAGTATTTTCCTAAATGTAACAATCACCATCATTTGTCACCCTTTATAACAAAAAAAATAACTAATCTTCATGGTCTATTCAACTCTAATCACTTTCATCATGTTCAACCCACACAAAGAGAGTAAAAATATTTTAGTAAAATAAAAATAAATTTTTTTTAAAAAAAAGATGAAATCTACAATATAAAAGTATAATTGTACCAAGGACAATGACTAAGCAACATGTGCTCCAATGGCGTCTCTAATGGTTTCAAACATTCTATATCTTCTTATCAATTCTACATCCTACTCCACGGCCACTTGAATATCTACTTCACACCAATTAAGTCCTAGTCATGATCCACCAACTTGTGAGAATGGATCAATACTTTAGACAATTCCCTTTGTTACAATTTGATTTGTGTTGTTTATACTTTTCAAACAAATTCTATTTTGAACCTATCCACAAAATTATAGTTCAATATGTAGCAGCATCCTTAACAAAAAAGTAACATAAAGCAAAAATGCAAACAGTTGCACACTACTTGTAAAACTCATCATAAATAGAAGAATGGAAAACAAAAGGAGAGAAAAAGAGAGATGAAACTAAGTAGAAAGAAAAGACCGTCGGATGGGTCAAAATCTAAAGTTAGAACGTCCCCAACAACAATTTCAAGTTTTAGTCCAATAGTAGGATAGTTAAATCATAAAGATACTAATTAAATAAATTTTAATACTTAAATTATTTTACTCCATTTTTCCTTCTCTTGTAAATGACCAACATATTATCAAATGTACATTCGCTTACAAATCGATAAAGACATAAATCAAACTAAATTATTAAAAATCGGCGAACAAGGAATGACTTGTTCAACCAATTTCCAAGAAATTTAATGTGAAATAGACGAACAAGGAATGATAACAATGAAAACTTAAAACTTACTCCCAAGGAAGAGTTTTTGTTTAACTTTATGAAGCAACTTATAAAATGTCTCATTCGTTTCATTAGGTTCTTCTACAATATTCATTGGGTCATCTTCATTACAATATTAATTTACATGTTCATTTGGGATGCCAAATGCATCATGTAATAGCTCATGCATCTCATCATTCATAAAGAGGTCATTACGTGCATGTGTTTCAAATCCCACAAATGATGAACCCTTCTCTATGAGTTGTCCATTTTTTATATCCTTTAATAAATTCAAACCATATCAAATGATCTTTTGCCTCCTCCCTAGTTGCCCACATTCCATTTCCACTACATGGGCATGTTATTTTTCCTTTGATCCTTGCTTTAGTAAATTCCGAACTTAAGAATTCTTCCACTCCATCTATGTACCTTCTATTAGTTCTATGTTCATTCATCCAATTTTTATCATCATTTTTCCTTTGAAATAAAAGGATTTTCAAATAATGATATCTACAAAAAAGACTAAGAGATATTAAATAGATTCAATACTAATATTTTGAAGGATTCTACGTACATAGAATCTATTATTATAACATATTTTTATATATATAAAAGTAGGATAGTTTTGAAAAAAGAAATTTTTCCCCAAAACTTGCATTAATGATTTGCAATTAATACTTATTGCATTAATAATTTGTATTTTATAATTTGTATTAATAATTTAAATATTTCAATTGCTTTGAAATAATAAATAGTAATAAAATTTTCCCCCAAAACTTGCATTAATGATTTGCATTTAGTACTTATTGCATTAATAATTTATATTTGTAATTTGCATTAATAATTTAAATATATTTCAATTGTTTCAAAATAATATGTACTAATTATTATAAAATTAATGATGAATTTTAAATACACAAGTTTTTCAATGCTAATTATGGATTTTTCAATACATTATTATGTAAATATTAAATATTTAATTAATTCGTCAATCAATAAAAATAAATACTATTTATGAGGAATATGAATAGACATTTAAACTATTAATTAAGTCACAGAAAATTGTTCATTTATATAAAATTCTATCTTTATATAATATAATATAAATATTATATATAATCTTTATATATATATATATATAAAAAAGTAGGATAGTCTTGAAAAAAGAAATTTTCCCCCAAAACTTGCATTAATGATTTACAATTAATACTTATTACATTAATAATTTGTATTTTGTAATTTACATTAATAATTTAAATATTTCAATTGCTTTGAAATAATAAGTAGTAATAAATTTTTCCCCAAAAACTTGCATCAATGATTTGCATTTAGTACTTATTGCATTAATAATTTATATTTTGTAATTTGCATTAATAATTTAAATCTTTCAATTGTTTTGAAATAATATGTACTAATTATTGTAAAATTAATAATAGATTTTAAATACATGAGTTTTTCAATACTAATCATAGGTTTTTCAATACATTATTATGTGAATATTAAATATTTAATTAATTCGTCAATCAATCAAAAATAAATAATATTTATGAGTAATATGAATAGACACTTAAACTATTAATTAAATCACAGAAAATTGTTCATTTATATAAATATTGTATATTATATATAATATAATATAAATATTGTATATCATATATAATATATAGTAGAATAGTATGCAAATATTTTTTCCCTCAAAAAATCTGCTAAACTATTTTTTACATCTAAAATTTATATTAAACTTGCATGAATTTTTCAATGTTATTAATTAATCAAAAAAATATTTTATGTTAGATTTTTTCATCAATTAATCAAAAATAAATACTATTTATGAAAAATATGAATAGACATTTAAAGTATTAACTAAGTCACAGAAAATTATCCATTAAATAAAATCTTATCTTTGTATAATATAATAATATATAATATATTATATTAAAGTAGAATAGTTTGTAAATTTTTGTTTCCTCCAAAAATCTGTCAAACTGTTTTTTGCCTCTAAAATTTGTATTAAATTTGTATGGGTTTTATGAGAAATATTAACAGACAACTTAAACTATTAATTAAGTTATAGAAAATTGCCTATTTATTTAAAATATTATCTTTATATCTTTATTTTATATATATTTATATAATATTAAAATATGATAGTCAAACAAAATATTTTGTCAAGTGTCAATCAATAGTGAATTTTTTCTCTCAAAAACTTGCATTAAATTAAATATAGTGATTAATTAATTATTAATTACTTTAATAATTATATTATAGTCTTGAAAATGTGATATCTTAACAAATTCATAAAAAATTATTTAAAGTTGTCAAATGCTAGGGTTTTTCAATGCTAATATTTAAGGTATCACATTTTTAAGATTACGAAAGAAATCAAAATTCATATTTTTAAAATTTTGTTATTATTGAAAAAATTGATTCTTACTTATAAGAGTTTTAATTTATATTTATAACTATAATAAAATAAATAGAAAATAACGAACGTCTTTGAGTGGATATATTATAGATTTTATAATATTTATTTATAAATAAATATAATATAATAAATAAAAAAATTTATAAGTATTTTGTCAAATGACCTACTTAATGTGTTAATTATTCTTTAACACATTGAATGGTAGTATATTGAATTAAAAGTATTCTCCATTAACATATTAAGTAACGAATAATTAATTAAACTTAAATTTTGATAAATAATTAAAGATTAAAAAAAATTATAATCATCAATTTTATTAAAATTATTTAAAATAATAAGTTTATTTTTTATTTTTAAATTAAACTCTCTCGTGTGATACACGAGTTCATCACTAGTATGTCTTTAAAGCTAAGAACCATATTTTCCAAATGGTTCAAATGTTTCTTGAAAATTCTACTTGATAGTAACAAAAAATAAAAAATAAAAATTTTATAACAATGAATATTTAGAATAAAAATAAGAATAAGATACTATAATCAGAATCAATTTTAGAATATACTACTTAAGAAGAAAATAAATGAATTTTATGAAATTAAAAGGAAAAACAAAATAAATGAATTTGGGTAATAAATGAAATTTTAAGAAATTTTTTAAATATTTTTTTTAGTAAAAAGATATGTATAGATATAGAAAACGTCTATACAAAACCCAAATCAGGACATACCCTAACGCACAATGACATAACAAACTAAATAAAAAAAACACTCAAGATCTCTACACAAAACGAGATCAAAACAATACAGAGAAACAAAGAAGCAACATGAAAGAAATACTAAGTTATAGCTCCAAATCAAAGTGTCAGCTCCAAAACCATTGGCACTTTAAACACATCATTCAAATCAGTAAAGCTCCGTGAAAACCTGGATTATGCAGTGAACACGTAGGCAGCCACAGATAGAGCCACCAAATTGACAATGTGTACAAAGTGAGAAACTAGGATCAGACAGATGACACAGTAAGAGTCACCAAAGATTGCTGCTGAGTAGCCAATCCTAGGGCACGAACTGGAACAAACACTCGGGGCCTCAACCGTTAAATCGAATCTCACTCAGGAGTTATCATTTTACTATAGAGACACACAAGGGCTTTACCTGTTCTAAATTACTAAATATGCTGACATACCATTTGACTATGGAAATGTACAGGGGGTTTGCCCGCTTCAAGTTACTAAGTAGGCGACAAACCTAAGCAAGCAAGATCAAGAGGCATCGAAGCCATTCTACATGAGATACAAAGTAAAAGCTAGGATCGAATGAGAGTATTAGCTTTGGTCACCAAAGTTTTGCAACTCCAGGATATTTACTGACACAACACAAAGATCCAACACCGCCAATTCATGGCTAATGTTTGAAGTCATCTATCATTTGACTAAGGTGACGCATAGGGGTTTTTCCCACTCCAACCTACTAAGCAGAATGATTTATCTAAGCTAGGAGTGTTAGTCGGTTGGAAGTCGCCAAAAATGCTGCAATGCATGGCTATTAAGCGAAAGGGGAAAATGGATGGTGACCAACTATATATGTTCACATGGCACACTGTACTTGATGGACGAGCTAGTCCGTAGACCGCTTGGTACCTCACCAGCATCGATTGTTGTGCTCACACCGCAAGAAGTAGACCATTACCTACAAAACTAATTGATTAGACACATGCCATGGGCTCTTACCTTTTCATCGAGCCGTTACCCATAGAACTCTTGTCTCAAATTGATGCCAGGGCCATCCAAATTTCTTTGAACACCGAAAGAATGACAACACCTGCTTAGAATATGAACACTCAAAAAATAGATGGTTGTACCGCTCAGAATTTACCCTACAAAAAAAACATCTATAGGGAAAAGATAAGAACAAGTTAACACGGTCAAGAGTATATAATCACCCTCTAATTGCTAATCATAAAATAAAAGAATGGGTAGGAACTCCATACTCAAACCAAATCAACCGATGCCATAAAATTCGTTTATGTTGCTCCAACAAATTTGCCTTGTAAGACAGACCTAACCCGATCCCTTTTAAATGTTGATATTTTGATTTCAGGTACTCATAAGGTGGCAGTGCCTACACCATTGGTGAAAGGACAGTGGACATCATGTTGGAAATATTAAATTTGGGCAATAAGGAGACCATATCAATTGATGCATAGTGATTACTGGAGGTGTAGAATTTATGTAGGCAACCCATCTAATAGGATTAAGGCTTATGTTGTTGGGGGCAGGCTGCTATGATTTTCTGTGGGTACTGCTACAATCTGGAGGACCATTTTCACTTAGATATATGTAATTTTATTTATGTGGCTATATGTTCTCTCCATTAGTTTCTAACTGAATAATCAACTCCAATCCAAGATGGAAAGAATCACATTAGTACTTTTAAATCATGAATTCCACAAGTCATTTCACTTCTTTATTGGAAATGAATGCATAATGGTTAAACTGATCACCTTTTACTATTATTATTTCATGAGTAAATTTTATTATAGGCGTGAAGTCTAATCATCGTTTTGACCAACAACTACTATATTGGTCACTGCTTGTTTCTCAACCCAAACTTGCAATACTATTTACAACCAATGAATTTTTTCATCATATTTACTTATTGGTGCTTATAAAAAAAGAAATGAATTTTACTTGTTACTGATATACTATTGAATTATTTACACCTCTAGCAATGTTTTCTTGATGCGTGTTGGGGTTAAAATTAATGGAAATATCTTCTTCTTTTTTTTTTAGAGCCATGATATCTTTCACAATTGTTTGAGCGTCCTTGATTGCTTTTTTCAAGTGTATCAATTAGAAGCATTTGTTAATACATAGTGACACTTTACTTCTGTGCATGAATGGTTTATTTTTTACTCATATTTTGGTAACCTGTTTTCGGTTCGTTATTCTTTTCCCAAGATGAATGCAGACAATTATGTCAAAATATAAAATGTGGAATTCTTAACCAATTAACTTTAGTAAGTGCTCTTACTAGTGTTACTTTTAGTCTTTTACAAGTTTTTTGGGAACATCTTTATCAGCTCCATATTACTTTCTACATATTTATTAAAAGTTATACAGTAACTTCTAAGTAAGGAGATGCATACATGGTTGTAGGGTCAAGTGCAAGAGAAAACAATGGTACTTCAAGAAGTGAGGCTTAATGATTTAAGTATTTTGTCTTTCACCTACAATGCACAGGCAACACTATGCGGTCCCCATTTCATATCAACTTCTTTACTATAGCTAGGGGTGTTCTCGTGCGGTTCAGGCGATTTAGGAAATTTTCAATACATCAAATCGTATGTGTAATTTGGCGTTAAACCAAACCACGTGATCTAATTTAGTGTGATCTAATTTGGTGTACAGAAATCACAAAAATGCAGTGTGGTTTGATGTGATTTCCATGGTCTGGTGCTTCCTCATATCAAAATCAGATGCAAGCAGATGAAAATGGGAAGGAACAAATTGAATCAAAAGAATACCTATTGCAGCTGTCGCCGTGAAAGTCACTCTCTCACTAGGACTGCAAATATCAACTGCTGATCTCATTGTAACAGCCACATGATCATGATCAACCCCGCCAATTCAGCATTCTCGATGCAATATGATGCGAGGAGCTTTGTCACCAACACCATAGTTGCCCCCAATTTTGAGCTCAAGCCTTTCGAGTTCTCCACCGCAGTCATAGCAGCCAACGCCACCGCTAGTCCCACAATAAAGAAGGCGACATGTATCTGTGCATTTTCTTCTTCGACGTGCCATTTTTGAATTCCTTCTTCGGGAACCAGCGGCCATTTTTTAATTTCAGCGAACCTTTTATAATTTATTTTTTAAATGTTTTATTAATACACTACTCAGCCAGTTCTGTAAAAGAATCAAATCGAGAAATCCTCGGATCACAAACTGCATAGTTTGAGAATTTTTCAATCATACCGAATCGCTCATCCCAAAAAACTGTTTGATATGGTCGATTTTTGCGATTTATTGATTTTTTTGAACACCCTTAATTGCAGCTTTGTAAGTTTAATCTACCATCATGATTTATGTGGATTAACTTAATTTCTGAACCTTAACGTTTTATAATGTTTTTATATTTGTAGATTAAACTTAACGATTTATGTGGAGTGGTCATTTTATTATTCTGTAAAGCTTTCTTAATACTTTATTCTGTACAAATAGCTTTATCCATCTAAAAAACATAATAAAAAGCCCTCACAGGATGGTGTAATGATAAAATATTTAAAATTTTACATAAAGTATCAGAATTCGAATTTGTGTGGCGACTTGAAATGCAGCAATTAGTTAGAAGGTAATAGTAAGACTGGAAGGCAAGTCCTGCATGGATTGCGCTGAATATCCAGTTCTAAGTGTCTATAAACTGCGTTTGCATTTAAATTTACCCGAGAGGTGCATCAGGAAGAAAGGTCACCCGTCCCTAGAGATTAGTCTAGCAAAGTTTGAACACTCTAGGTGAAAAAAAAAAGCATAATAAAAAATAATGTACACGATATTGAGAAAGAAGATTATTATGTGTGGTAATTATATAAAAATATATTTAAACAAATAGATGCATCGTAACTAGAAAAATACCATTAGCGTTATTGCGGGGCGGAACTTTCTGTGAGTGGATATTTGTAATTTAAGACAGTCCCCTGTAAGCGTGAGCGTCGCTTTGGCCGAGTGGTTAAGGCGTGTGCCTGCTAAGTACATGGGGTTTCCCCGCGAGAGTTCGAATCTCTCAGGCGACGCTATTGCTTTTAATTTTTTTGTGTTGTTTAATTTCATTGATTAATTACAACCGCCGTTAACGGTAATTTTTGCATGTCTCTTTATATAAGAATTCAATTCAGTCACCAGCAATAGTTGAAATTTGATTTTTTTTTATTCTTTTAAACAAATCATTCATCGACGAGGGAACATTAATAATGCTGAGGTCCCAAAAAAATTTTCGGGCCGTTTCTATAAATTGCGAAACATTCTGGGGTCGTTTCGCAATTTATAGAAAATTGTGGGAAACGTGTTTCTTGTTGGAAATGCGTTTCTGACGAGTGTGGTGAAGCAATCGCCTGCAGCAGGGAAGATGAGGGTCGTCGCTCACCAGATTTACAACGACCACTGAGAGGCTAGGCGGCGGCCAGATCAAAGGATGTAGCAGCGAGAGAGGTGAGGCGGCGGTCGACAGACAGAGATGAGAGGCGGCGGTCGACGACGAGAGACGAGACGGATCGACGGTGAGAGGTAAGGTGGTGCCCAAAGCGGCGAATCGATGTGTCGACAACTCGATGTTAGGCGTTTGGCGACGAGTGACGAGATGGGTAGGCAGTTGGCGGCAAGGTGGCGAGATGGGTCAGCGACGAGACAGGCCAGCGGCGAGAACAATGGACTCGAGTCGACGACGGCGACAATCGCTCCAAACCTTCAGCTTCAACAAACAACTGCAACCTGCAAATTTGATTAGGGTTTGCAACTTATAATAATATTTATATCATATAAATTATAAACTAATTTCATATACACCTTTATTTATTTTTTTCTAACACTTATATTTTTAATTATTTTTCATATATATCCCTATATTTTTTAAATTTACAGTTTACCCCTCATTTTCGTTTCTTACTTTTTTGAAAAAAATACTGTTTTCTCATTTCTATTTCGTATCGGAAACATTTCCCATTTTCGTTTCTTTACAATCTAAGACAACAGTATATAAAAATGGAGAAAAAGTAGGAACTCTTTTACAAATAAAAAACAAGGTATGTCCCAAAAGAAATGAGAATCAAACTTAAAATTTCATACTTCCATCACCCTCTGGTTGATGGTTAGAACATAAATTAAATAACAAAATCAGAACAGAAAGTAAATAAATCCCTGAAACTCATGTCCCAATCAGAAGTAGACGTGGAAGGGAAGGTAGAAACCATTCAGGGAGGGGATAGTCAGTTTAGGGGTTTTTAAAAAAATAATAAAAATTATTGAAAATTTAATTTTTATTTTATTTTTTGAGATGTAAAATTATTAGTTAAATTTTAATCTTTTTTAATTGATAATATATCTAAATTACTTAATTTTTCTTTTGACATAGTTAAACATAAATAAGATTTTATTAATTTTAATTTTAAAAAAACTTCTTTCTGCCTAAACTATAATAACATGAATGATTAATAATATTCTATAAGTCATCCATACATTTGGAAAAAAATTATCCTTTTTTTTATAAAATTTAGTATCACAAGTGGTGTCTTTATTTCAATGGTTATAATCTCTTTTAAAATTTTTAATTCTAAAAATAAATCTAAATCATCAATATTAGAGAACATATCATGTTTTAGAAAAATTTTAAGATTTAAACAATTTTTCTTCAAATTATCATTATCAAGTAATTTTAACTTTTATAAATTATAAAAGAAACCAAAATTATCTTTGTAAATTTTAAATTGTTCAAATCTATTTTGAAATAATTAATTTGTTTTGAAATTTTTTTAACAAAATTATAGAAAATTTAAAATCATATTCTCTATAATTTGTTTTTTAAAAAAATAAGACCTTTCAAATAATCTATTACAATAGTAATATTTATATATATTTACATTATAAATATTATTAACAATAAATAATATATAATACCAAATAATCATGAACGGGTGAGTGTGAGCCTTAACATCTTCTCTTCTTTCTTTTATTTTTAATTTTCTATCGTTGCGCTCTTCTCTCTCGTCAGTTGTCACTCAAAAATCAAAGTGTCATACCTCACCTCACTCACATTTATCGCCGTCAAAAGGCAGATAAAGGAAGGGACTCGCAGCGGTTGGCGTCGGCAAGGGCAGCGACCCAGGCTCTCTCTCACTCTTGCGCCCGCGCGCCGGCGACTGCGTCCCGTCGATTGTCTTTCTCTCGCGCTCGTTGTCTCCTCCGTTTCCGTCAGCTGGTTCGGTCGGCGTCTCTCCGTCTCTTCCTCGGCTCTGCCTCCTCCTAGTCTTGGCTCTTGGGTGGTCGACTGTCAATGGCCTTTTTCAGTCCTTCTAGGCAGGCTAGTGGCCTCTGCAAATTTTTTGGAACTCTTCTTTTTGGAGGTTAATGATCGTCAATCGTCGGTGGCCTCTTTCTGAGTATCAGGGCCAGCGACCTCTGAAAATTCTTTGGAGCCCCTTTTTGGGGCGAGGCACTGGCCTTGACCCGGCCCTCGAAAGCAAATACTAGTTAATATGACATTTGGGAATATGCATGCATGCATGCTGTCAATTCTCATACTAACAATATAATATTGATGAGAAAAATCTTCATTCTAACGATTAGGGACTAGTCATGATGTCAAATCAATTACCTAACTTGTTGTCCAGAAAAACAATATAAAATAAAATAAAATCAGTTACCTAACTGAAATAAACTCGTTGCAATCTATACATGGTTTTAGTTATTTTCTTAAATCTGAAGGAAGACATGCGAGTAACGTGCAACTTACATAAATTTAATGATGTTTAAAATCTTTGAAAATATCCAACAACAAAATCATTTAATACTGCTAAGTTTATAACAATAAAAAATATATATATATATATATTTTTTACGGTTATGCTAGGGATCGAAACATATCTGCTGAATTTCTTGATTTATCTCTCATGTTGAAATCGTGGGGCCGAGCAGTAGGGGTGCTTGTGATGGTGCATTAACGAAAAAAAAAAATTATATTTTTGATCAATACTCATCTAAAAGATGGGAAGATTAATTAATGAGGTAAGTAATTGTCCATAAATTTAATGTATGGCAATTAAAATGAAAAATTAGGTCTGAATTTTGTGTGATGGTAAAATTTTGTACTTAAAAAAATTATAAGATATGTATAGTCATCAAATCAATTTAATCTGTTGTATGTTATAAAATGTTTAGTGATAAAGCATCAAAGCTCAGAGTCGGAGGTGTTAAAATGTATGCGTAAATATAAAAAAATGAAATTATAAATAAAATTATTTATAACACAGAATCAAAGTGGTACGATTAAGGTGATCTGATTGATAAGTGAGAAGGAAATTAATAAAGGAATATTACTCTAAAGAGAGTCAGTGAAATGAAATAAGTATATATTTAGTTAAAAATGTAGTTTAAAAAGAAAAATGAAGATATTAATATTTAAAAGACTTTGCCCGGAATTAGTAACCAATATCCTCCAATAATTCCTATTTCTAAGTCAAACATAGAAGATTCATGGACTTGGCCGGGTTAATAACAATAGTAATGACCAAGAGTTTAGTACCTCTAGCTAGAGCATACAAGATTCAAGAACAAAGCTGTGCCGGGCCCATGATCATGTTGCATTCTAGAAGATGGAGGAGATTTTGAGAGAGGTGGATATGCATCACAAGCTTAAGCTTCAGATTTGGAGGGTTAGACCCAGAAGCCTTATTATCCAAGATGCTACGTACAAAACTGCCCAACTTGCTCATATTTACAGCTGCTTTGATGGAAACATTATGGCTCATAATTAGAAAAAGAATTCATGGCAATTGCTCATGGCCATTGGTGTTTTCCCTTCCCCCATAAGGGTATTTAAAGGTCAATATGGATGCATCTCTTATTGGTGACCAATTAAGCAGCTGGAGGAATTATTGTTAGACATTGTAACGGGAAACCTTGTATGGCAAGATCTTGCAACTTCCTTGCTCCTAATGCATTGGCAGCAGAAGCTAGGGGGGGATGTAAGATCGGCTACGTGTTGGACTGGGTCTTTGGGGCTGTAAAAGATCAAGTTTGAAATTGATTCTTTGCTCCTTGGTCAACAAGATTGCCAACAATTCTAAGGTGATAACTTGTCTCTGCCTGCGCTAATCCATGATATTAAAGGTCTTTAAATAGAAACTGTGATTGGTCTCTGGTTCACATTAATAAGAACGTGAATGTGTTTGCTCATCAAATAGCTCATTGGGCTAAAAGATCAGGACTTACACCATGTCATCCAGTGACTTAATTACCTCTTGCTCTTGTGGAAGCTGGTCTGTGATAGAGATAGAGATATATCTATGATTCCACAGCAGCCTTGTGGGTTTGCTTGGGTTTCTAATGAAATTTTACTTAGCAAAAGAAAAAAAAATCTTATATATGATATGATTTATTAGGATCTTACCCCCCCCAAAAAAAATTGTAAATAAAAATAAAGTTAGTTGAAATTCATGCTGCTAGCACTACACAATGGGCTTAAAGCTTACTATTAGAGATAATTTGATGTAAAGGATCTTATTAAAATGACGAGATTGTAATATTTTTTTTTTCAATTTTGATCTAATTACTGCCTCAATTCCCATAAATCTCATGCACGCATATATATATATATATGTATGTATACACTATCATGCAAACGCAGAGGATATAGAGAGAGAGGGGGAGAGTAGAGAGAGAACTATTTTTTTTTTTCGCTGAGAAAAAGAAAAAAAGATGTTTATTAATCTGCTTATCTATCACTGCAAGAATTTTCACTCGTCATTCTGGCTATTGTACATGAGAGCTACATTAATGGCTTCAATGCTACGATGGGGGATGCAACTCATAACTAATTAACAATCTCCACCTTCTCATCCTTATTTATTCTACTTTTTTTCTATATATAGTAAAGTACAATGATTCACCCATGATCCACTCTTTTTTTTGGTGGTAAGCCCATGATCCACTCTTTATTTGTTTACAACTTCTCACAACCATCCACTATACATATATATATATATATTCACAACTTGTCTCACGTAGGTGGGCTCTCGCTGTTGGCTTGAAAGGGACTAGGTGTCTTGTGAAAGGAAGAAACAAGACCAACCTAGCCAATGATTAAACCCAAATTAATTAATGAATCAAACTACTCATAAAAAGAAAGAATTGTTTTCTTCAAAAAATTCCCCGCCAGAGGGAGAAAAGCTGCCAGTTATTCAACTTGGAAATCAAGGAAAGGAAAGGATGAGACGTTTTCCAACAAACCCTCCAAATCCCATTCTCCAAGTTTCAAGCTTTCCCCTTGCCAATCATCTCCATAACCAAGCATTTCCCCTACTTTGATCCCCTCTTCATCGTCATTATTCAGCTGCTGGTTACTGTTAGTTTTCTCATCATTTTTCTCAACCGTGCCCCCACTTCCCAATGGAGGAACAGAAAACTGATCACTTTGTAAACCCATAAACCCTCCTCCCAAAATCCCATTATTCTCCCCATAGAACCCATCTCCTAAAGCTGCAACCCGTGGGAAACAAGTTGGTAGATTGAAGCCAGAAGGCGCTGTTAAATCAAAGCTATGTTGTAGAATTGGGAAAGTAGGGTTAACGTTGGAGATGCAGTTGGCTGTCAGCATTTCTTGCATGGAAGACGAGGACGACAGCGACAACGACGAAGACGATGAGTTATCCATCCGCATGCTCATGATCAAATCTTGTTTCTGCATGTACTGACCGGATGAGTCGCTGTTGTTTGGTGAGGATGTTGAATCGGTAGTGTTGTTGTTCTTGAGCCTCTTTTTGATTGTAGAATTCCAGAAATTCTTGATCTCGTTGTCTGTTCTTCCTGGAAGCCGGGCCGCAATTTGAGACCATCTGCGTGTTTGAACACTTCTGAGAACCAGAAATATGTGTATATATAATTCACAGAAAATTTCAAATACAAAAGCAGACATCTTTTTAGGTCACCAAAAGATCAATTGGAAAGGAAGAATTTGCATGTATGGGTTAAAACGAGTCCTACAGAAAGCTAGCTTGGACTTCTTGAATTTATTACCATTATTACTAAGGCAATTGCTGACTTAATTAAAAGAAAACATATGAAATTCTTATATGCTAAATTGAATTATTCTCGACAAACTAAGAATGTTTTACAAAGCTACTAGCTAGTTTTGGCTTGTATTTTACCTTCTAATGCAAATTAATCACATCTTCCTTTTGAATTAAAGACAACAAAAACAAACACCCACATTGAAATCTGCCCCATCTAATGAAACAAAGCTAGAACTAGAGAACAAGTGTGTGTGTGTGTGTGTGTGTGTAGAGAGAGAGAGAGAGAGACAAACAGAGACAGAGATAAACCTGTTGCCAAGAATGGAGTGCAATTGAAGGATGAATTGCTCCTCTTGGGGAGAAAAAGCACCACGCTTGAGATCAGGGCGGAGGTAATTTATCCAGCGGAGACGGCAGCTCTTGCCGCAGCGCTGGAGGCCGGCATTGCGTGCAATATCGCTCCAGCAGCAGCCCTGCCGCCCGTTTCCAAGCATGTACCTCATCAGCTTCTCGTCTTCATCCGGCGACCACAAGCCTTTCCTCACTTTGCTGCTTTTCATCATCCCTTCGTCTTTTTTGTTATTCTTCGCTTTCTCCTGCTTTCCCTCCGGCTTCCCCATTATATATATATATATACGCACACACTAATTCCAATCACCAGGGTTTCTTCTTCTTCTTCTTCCTCTTCCTCTTCTTCTTCTTTATACTCACTTATTGGGGAAAGATTGATTTATATAACCTGTTCTTCTTACTATTCTATTATTCTCTTGCTATAAGAAGGCTTAGCTTCTATTGGGAATAAAAATAGTGCAAGAGATCAGTGGGGAGAGAAGGCTTAAGAAAACGGAAACAGTGATGATGATGGCGATGGTTGAGCTGTTTGCTTAGATTATGAAGCATGAAGTGAGAGATGGAGGGAGAGAGAGAGAGAGGTCTAGTTGGTTGAAGGTAGAGTAAGAATTAAACGGATTGAAAGTGGAATTTTATTTCATCGTAAGTGGTCCTACATAATAAAGGGACTTATATAAATTTTTATATGTTTATTTAATATGTGCAAGATTTATGGGTGATCCTATATATATATATATATATATGCTAGATAAATTTACTTAATACATATTTTAAAAAATTAATTAAAAATAAAAGAGAACCTCTCCCTCAGAGAGGTGGGGGGGGGGGGGGGGGGTCATCTTGGGCTGTACTCAATGATCTTCGTGTCTTTCTATGCATTTTATTAATTTATATTCACTCTCATCAAGGTAATATGTATAGTCACTTCACAGAATCCCACCTCCTCCTCCTCCTCCAGCAGCGGCCTCCGTCTCTATCCGGCCGCCGTCGCTTATGTAGCACACAGTCACATATTCACACCTACATGTGTAACACATTTACAATAGAAGAATCAGTTGTTTAATTTGTCAGTCTTTCTTGAAGATTTCAAGAATGCCAATGAAGTAATTTTGGCGTCATGGCAAAGTTGACACTCTTATTATAATTAATTAATCTAGAGATTTCATTATGTTACATGCAGATTTTCTTATAATTTTTCATCTAACTTATTATTAGTTTTAATAAATTGGATGCATGTACATATATATATATATAATTTAGATTGAAATGTACGTAATTACATAAAAAAAATACTCCAATTTCCAAGAATTTTGGTGTGGCCAGAAATTCAATTATTGTCAATTCCCTGATTTTGCTTTGCTTTCATATATATTATAATCATTGTTTAATGGAGTGTATGAGACAAAGGAGAACAAAATCCTAAGCATGTCTCTCCCCTCCTCTCCTCTCCTCTCCTCTCCTCTGACCTAACACCACAATTCAACTAATTTTCCAGCTCAGCTGCCCACGTACGTATATGATAAATAATATGCACACGTTATTCCATAGGATTTTTATTTATTCATAAAAACCATAAGTCCTATACACACACACACACATATATAGTACAAAACTTGGTGGAATTTGTGAAGAAAGTAATACATTCAAATTACGTAACATTTGTCTCCATATGGAAGCATATTATAGAGTTTACTAGCAAGCAGCAACCACCTGTTGCTGAAGTAATCCCCAAGCAATTGCTGTGTTTTTGCAGAGTGTGCTCCTCGTTTTAAATAGTTAATATTTTGCTTAGGTGATTGGCCTACCAAATTATAAAAGTATAGTCAAATATTATCAAAAGAATTGAACTATGTATTAAAATAAGAATATAAAATGAGCATTGTTACTCAAACGCATCTAAGGATCCAGTTGCACAATCGTCCATTCACTTGATCCAACAACTGCCCTCTCTCTCTCTCCTTACCCAGCAACTCCATGGCCGTCTCCTCTCTTCTCTTTCTTTCCCTTTTCCATGGCTGTCTTCAATCTCCTCTCTTATCGTCCCTTGCATTACCTCGCCTCTCACGCGATGACCATCGTTGCATTCTCTTTGCTTCGTGACGAGGAGGATGCAGTGATGATCGACTCACAAGAGACAAGGCGATAAGATAGTACAAGGCGGTGAGTAAAAAGTGGCGAGAGGCAACCATGGAAATGAGAGAGATAGGAGAGAAGAGGCGATCAAGGGAAGGGGAAACAATTTTGCGATTGGTGTGAGGGCATTTTTGTCATTTTACCATATTTCGATAACCCTCTATGTACAAGTAACATGGTTCATATATATATTACCCTAAGCTAAGGTCTAGTTTGGTTGTCATATGGGTATATTCCTTACATTAATTATGAAAGATCAAATTCTTTGAAGATATATAAGTTCAAAAACTTATATATAAATTATAAAATATCTTTTTTTTTCCTCATAAAAATTTCTAAGCAAGTTTAAAGCAGTAATCTTTAATTACGTTCAGGTGGTAATTTGATTTTTTATATAAATAGGACTCTTTTACAAATTGATGGAAAAAAAAAAAGAATTCAACTCGCACCTAATTATTAATGATTACCTTAATTAATTCAAAATGACATCTCCTTAAACATTTGAAAGATGCACCAAATCTCTCTTACAATACAAAGGTCAATTTTGTAGAATCAAGAGTGTTCTTGAAATGGGAACAAATTATAAGGGGTGTGTATGTAATTTAGCCCAATAAAAAATTCAATGAACACTTCCCCATACCTATTCATATGGCATGGACCAAATCAGTTTCTACTTTCCTTGTGTTGTCAATTTGTGAATATATATATCAGGTAACTTTGTTATACCCAAATCCAGATCCTGCATACTGATTGAGACACAAGTTTTTGGGACAAAAAGGCTTAAAGAAGACTCCCGACCTACTCAAACTGTTCCTACAGCCGTCTTGGTAACTTTGCCCCATGCACCAAGCAACGTTCAGTGCCTTGTTAGAAAGACTATAAATCGCAGACTATAAATATACATATATATGTGATAGGTAACAGAATCTCAAGATATTATAATCTCTAAGAAGTGGAAGGACAGGAGAGAAATAGAGAGAAAAGGTAGAGGTCCATCAGGGGGTTTCCTAAGAAATGACAACCCAATTTCTATATATTTTACCTTTTAGATCGTGGATGTCCTAAAGGAATTTGATCAATGGCTGAACGAGAAACATTTGTACAACATAAATGAGAAATTAAGACACCAATTAAGGCACAAATTAATCCCGAATGACCCAACAAATTGGGGCGTAGAGATTCTAATTAATTAGATTACACTATGAAGTTCTTAGAGATTGATAAGCCAAAAAGATTTAGTTTGGATACTAAATGAACAACACCTTTTAAGATACTTGAAGATAAACAGATTAAAAAAAATTCAATCCGAATAGAAAATAACCACCAAAATAATCTCCAAACTCAAATAATTTCCACACAAAACCAAAAACAATTCAAGATAGGTCAAAATCTCACAAGAGTGGTGAATGATTCCGATGTAATCAATAAAAGCCACAAAAAAACTCATTATGGATGGCCATTGGCTGCCATTTGGGTACCTTTGGTCTTGGTCTTGTCTGAGTAGGGTCCTGGCATTATTGCTTTTAGCTTCCACTCCAGAAATGCAAGAGCACATGCAACCTGATTAATTCTTATTTTAGGCATTTTTTTTTATTCCAGAACATTTTGATATTAATTTTTTGAAACCCTTCTATTCAATTCTAGAATTGATATTTAGTCTGAACTGAATTGTCTTTTTCTTTTCTTTTTTTTTTGCAATTTTGTTCTATTAGGCAAAATCTTACTTTATTTGGTTAAATGGAGGGTTGTAGTTTCTATAAGAATTCTTCAAGAACTAATAGTTGAATATATATAAATTCCAAGCATTTCAATTTTTCCACAACAGCAAGGTTGAAAAAAAGAATAAACAAGTTCCTAATAATTTTTGTTTTGGTTTAGGAGTTCATAGTCAATCAGATGAGCCGACAACTTTTTAATCAAGGATTATTAAGAAGTGGCAGGTTCCTCTGTGTATCCTCCTAAACGGACGAGATAGATCAATAATTCAGGATGGGTCATGGTTCTAATAAAAATAATATATTAAATTACGAAATAATTCCAAGTCCCAAGTATAAAAAGAATTTTCTATTTGGATCGGAACAACAATAGTTATAAATTTTAATTTTCCCAATTGAGGTCCACCACACAAATAGTCGAAAATCTGTTACTCATTTGGATCAAAATAGCAAATAAGTAACAAATCTAAGCTCAGTGAATATAATTTTTAAGTTTGTTCATTAAAGCTAAACGAGATGATACATGTTTGTATTTTTGTACAATTCCTTTTATAACATAACGTTCTTGTTACTATTATTATCATTTTCCGGATTACGAGACAAATGACTATAAAAAATGAATTAACATTTCCACAGAGTTATCGACCACTCTCAAAACTTTTCTAAGTCAGCTTTATTACAGTTAAAAGATTTAAAGAATCTGCAAGCTACACAAGTCAAAGAAAGCACTTCCAACTAACAGACGTCCTGGAAAACCATCTCAGGCTAGAAATCTTGCACCAAGAGGCTTCTGTTAGACTAGGAAGAAAAGCATACACGAACCCACCAAATAATTCACTTTCTTCATCCATCCTTTTTTCGGAAGCAACTTCCATACTGTATTGTTCAGGACAAGCTGAGTATTGCATGCCAATCAAAACAAGATCATAAAATCAAGTGCACTTCAGAGACCATGCAAGAAATTGAGTTGGAGGATGGCTTTTATTTTCAATAAAAAGATCGATCCGGTCATATCAAAGGGATGAGCGTATGCCACCAAAACCAAAAGCCAAGCAAATATAATTCTTTTCTCAGCTGCCCGCCGGAATACACAGAAATAAAGTTCTTGGAAAAGGTCAAAAAAAAAAAACCCTTTAGAAGGCCCCTAGATCAACGGGCTCCCGTAGGAATCTCTCCATCTGCTTTGCTCTGGTCTTGATGGACATGTCAAACACCTTCTGCCCAAATTCCACCACTAGTCCACCAAGGATATTAGGATCAATCTGACATAGGCACAGCTAAAGTCAGATCATTATAGAACTAAATCACATCTTGGCAGATTACTAGCAAAGCATTAAAACTACCTTCTGTTCAAGATTAACCTTCTTTCCCTGTCCAAGAATTTGCTGGAGGGTTTCTTTCAGTTCTTTCTCCTCTTCAGCAGGAAGAGGCTGGCAAAAAAAAAAAAAAACCAACGAACAATTTAGGACACAGAAAAAGTTATTGGTTTCTCACCGCTACTCAAAATGTATTGAATCAATGCATAGCAAGCAGAGTCAGGCAGTGTATTTTGAGACAAATTTAGAGAGACTGGTTTCTTTGGGTACACAGGGTTAGTCAGATGGTAATCACGCAAAAGGTTTCAAGTTCCAGGGACATATTTCTTTCAGGGAAGAGATAAGGCACAAAACAAAGGATGCCTAGTACAGATCACAAATGATGTAGAGACAACAGTGGCAGATTACCTACAGAAAGACCAAGATAAAGGTGTCACGCTGGGCCTAGGTCCTGGTGGCACAAACAGTGCCGGGCAGCCCGGTCAAACTAATATTCGTCCATACATTCATTTTAAAAGAGATCTTCAAGATGGAATAAACATGATTATGTAACCACTCAACCTTAGCAAAGTCATAATGGCCCAGACTCAAGATTCTAGAAGGGGCTTTGACCAAGTTGCAATGGTACATGCCAAACCATAGCAATTCTATTATTTGAGCTGGCTTCCCCGGCCAAGGGTTCACAGAAACACAAAGACACACACACACACACAAAAAGAAACATTGCATACAAAAAAAGGTGTCCTTAGTGCATGAGGCTCCCCAACCTGTGAGGTCAGGGGAATGCCATCTTTCTAAGCAGCCTCCTTCATTCACAAAAGGACAGTTTCCACAATTCAACATGTAACCTTCTAGTCACAAAGGAGCAACCTTAACGTTACTGTCAAGGATCACCTCTAAAAAACACTGACACAAGCAACAAAACATACCAAGCTTTTAGGGGTAAAAATGAGGGTAGCATTGGGTAGCTGATAGCCATGTAAATTGTCAGATCAAACTACATGAGTTCTAGACAAATGAAGAAAACAACCCCCCCCCCCCCCCCAAAAAAAAAGGAACTATAATGATGTCACCCTAGATAGTTCAATAAAAATCAAATTTGCACGTGCCCAAAAATGATTCTTAAAGACCATCAGTCGTCAGAGCAATGGGACAGAAATATACCAGGGGACTATCCAGCAAGAAGGTTTTATACAGGCCACAGGTTTATCATTCAATGTTCTATCATGCACAGGTGTTGCATACTGTACATGAAAGCGATAATTTCAGATTTATGGGGAACTCACAATGACAGTTGTCACAATAGCTTTCACTTCTCCCTTGTGTGCCATGGTTAATTCTGTAAATTTCTTTGCCATATTTCCTATGTGCCTTAGCCTCCCCTTCTCAGCCACAAGACCTAGCACCAAAATGAAATAAAAAATTTATTGTAAGACTTAAACATAACTGCTAGAAAGTTCAAGCAAGTTGGTAAATTTATTCAGACAACTAGCAGTGAAGCAAGGGCATTACTAATATGTCATCAATGTTTGTATTTTCAGTATTAGTGCATGGTGATTAGGTGCAATAGATTTTACACGACAGCTAGTCCTAATTTAAAACAAGGCTATCCAGATTATTGACCCAATTCTCTATATGGATGTTGAATGGAAGGGAATTAAGAATTGTGTAAATACAACTCCATCTTTTATACTCTTGCAAGAGGAAAGGTGCTGTCATGTTTCACGTAAAAAGAGATAACACATACCTAATATTGAACTTGGCAAGCAGCTAGATCAAACCCATAGTGAGGACAATATCCACAAAGTTGAAGCATTAATTTGACAATAGAGAACTGATATTTATTCCAGAAGAGAATGCCTTATGACTCAACATATTTGTTGCATTCAGCAATAATGAAAAAGGTTGAATTAGAATACCTTACAAAAATTACATAATACCATAGACTTAAATGAAAGTCATCAAAAATGTTGAATGATTGCAACCAACGAACAAAAAAATGTGATTTAGTTGGCAAAAGGCCACAATCCCAGAATGTCTAGTCATGATCAGTGAAAAGCTTTTAGTAATAAAACAGATGCCACTGCCAGAAAGATATTTATACATCAGAAATCCCTCAAACCTCTCATTATTTAACTTTTTGAAATGCAACATTGCAGTGGCATTTGATAGGAAGCCTCTGAAGACCTGAACCATGGACAATTTTTTGGTAGTAGAGTGACATAATAGAGTTTAACCAGCCCCCTAGTGGGGTAGGGGCTTGTGGTTTTTGCTGTTGTTGCAATGGAGGTTTTATCAGATCCAGGGGCATGACACCTACTTGGTGATCTGAGTTCTAAGCGAGAAAAGAAAAAGGTATCAAATGTGTTCATATAGACTCCAAAACTATTGATGGATATATGTATTTTTGTGGATATAACACAAGCAAATGAATTAAATGCCAATTTATTTAGTAATTCAACGTGTACATGTCCTTGCAATTTGTGAACAATGCCAACATGTAGAAAACTAGGAATACAGTAGGATCTATCCAAATATTCTAATGGGAACCTATTGAGCAAAATTCAGTTTGAGCACAAAGCATACAGGAAATGTCATACATAAACAGCAGTGGTCTTTCTTCATTTTTAATTTTGACTCATAGGAAGGAAGCATCTTTAGAGGAGGCAAACTCCATACAAAGAGAAACATAGGGAAAAAAAGAATTAAGAAAATAATTAGACTATATCTCTGCAGGCACTTGCAGATCATCCAGAAACTGCCCAACAGAAGGTAGACCAAAATAAGACACTACCTCACCCATGAGAATAGGTAGGAAAGAATGCTTCCTTCAAGAAAATAATAGAAGGCTCAACTCTTCTGTCACATTCCTAGGGTTACCTATGGTTGTGACTGGAATTAGGGGAGAAAATGAGGATGATAGAATTGAAAGAGGGGGAGAAATTAGCAGAAAAGGGAGGGAGAATTAGAGAAAACTGAGAGAGGGATAGAGAGATTTAGAGGGAAAGGATTCCATTTCATTTCACAAGATATTCCATTCTCTTACAAGTAGCCTTTTTATAAGTATAGCTAGCTGCTAACTGAATTCCTAACAGCACCCATGTGCTCCTAACAAATTGCAAAATATCTACTAACCAACTACAATAACCCTATTACAATGATGTCCATTTATTGCTCCTAAGGTCATGACAATTCTCCTCGTCTTGAAACGTTTCTTGTCCCCAAGAAACTTATTACCAATGAGCCATGGTTTCTTCATCCAATTCCCATTCTCACTGTTTAATCTCTTTTTCTCTCTTTCTCCTTCTAGGCCCATTCCTCTTTGCTTTTGTGTTCCTTCTCTTTTGCTTTTCCTGCACTTGTAGAGTGTTTTCGCAGATCTCCATGCAATGGTTCTCTTTTCCCCCTAATCTGTGAGTCCCAGCAATGTCTTGGGTCTTCGTACATGAACTATGCCAGTGCATGGCAGCAATTAGTAGTCCAACAGCAACAACCCACTTCACAAAGGGTAATTGCAGCTCATGGCCAAGCTCAATCTTGTCTCCCCCATGAATCAAAAGTTTGACAGCACCCCTATTTATCTGTGGAGAATCTCCCATCAACCTCATAGGTATTATCTCCAAATGCTCAGTGCAATGCTATCTGATTACTTCCACTGCTACTGTGACACCCTAGGCCCCGACTTCAGTGTCAAAATCTGTGTATAGGATAGGGAAAGTATCCTTCCTAGCCAAAATTAATCTTCTGACATTCTCATGGTAGTCTTTGGGCAAAGCATGTTGGAGTAGTTCAGTGGCAGGTGGAAGATCTGTAGGACTTGGGTACATTAAGTGTTGTAACTCAGCAACCCATGCTGGAGGAAGTTCACCCATCTGTTTAAGATCAAAAAGAACAATATGCCTCTCCATAGCTGTTCCAAATGGTTGCCACAGCCCCAAGAAGACAGCCCTTAAGCTGTGCCTGTCAGCCTTTTCGTTGATCCTTGGCCACCCCTCCTCAATTTCCAATGCAGCGTAAGAATAGGTACCAATTTGGCTAGTATGATCTAAAGAAACTCCAACCATTTCAGTAGCATCGGATCCTGATCCAACTCATCGTCAGCATGATCTTTAGCCAGCATCACAAATGAATCAATGTTTTGTTCTCATGCTACTTTATCACGATTTATTGGTTGTCCTTCGAATTTTTTGGCAATTGTAACATGATTCATTTCAACGTCTTTCTCCTCCGTTGGAGCCTCAATAATTCCTCCAATAGCTACCCTTCCTGCTGTGTCATCTTGAATGCCCTACTCCATTTCAGGTCTTCCCTCACTTCTTGCACCCACCAGTCTGGATCTTAGGGCCTTAGCAGTCTTAGGAATATCTCCAATCTACTGGTTGCTCTTAATATAACTGTTAGGCTGTCGTATTTGCTTTCTAGAAATGGCTTCCAATGTCGTTTCATGAAGTCTCGCTCTCTCTACCGCTTGTTCTATCGTGGTAGGACGCACTATTCTCACAATAGGTCTCAACACATCGCTAAGACCATCAATGAATTTCAACACAAAGTAAAATTCCTTCAAAGTCAGTTGAAAATTAAGCATCAACGCTTTCAATTCCTCAAATTTGACCTTATAATCCGTGACTAACCCTTCTAGCATTAGGTTATTGAATTCATCTCTAAGTTAATTTAAGGAAGTAGAGTACTCCTTAGAGAAGCATTCAACAGGAACACTAACCAAAAATTTCTGTGAAACTAGAATCATCAAGTCATCCACCTTTCATTTGAGGTTATCGAATTCATTTCTCGTTGCGACCTACTCCTTCTTGAGTGTTGTCTCCCTTGACTATGCACTTCCACTAAGTCCTGCGGCCATCTCCATAGTTTAATTTCATTTGAAAATCGTCCTCCACAATTGAGATCTCCTTCCTCACAGCCTGCTGAAACTGCCTAAGCTTAAAGGATAGAAGCAATTGAGAACAGCCTCTAGGTATCGCTTATGTTCAACAACCACCAATAATCAACAATTATCTGACTTCTACTGAGTTCATCTTCCTTAATCACCTTAGAATGAATGGCTTCCAGCCGTCACTTAGGTCTTACGAAAACTTAATACACCTCAAGAACTGAAGTCGCCTAGATCTGTTAGGTAATCGATCTCCTCAAAACAATTGGCAACCTATAATTGGCTGCCTCAGGAAGTCATCTAGACTTAACCTACCTCAAATAGAGTCCGCCAAGATCTGGGTCTACCAATAGCCATGAATTAACAAGCCCTCAATCCAATTCTGGAACCAAGGTTCACCAACCACGTCCATTGTATTGATCGTCGATGTGCAGCGATTGTTCCTTGGGTTCGGTCCAACTCGTGCTCTCTAATGGAAAGCTTCACACCTATCAGTCAACAAGTTTGCTTAGCCTCTCGTTTACTTCCTCTAGTTCCTCTCCAATCGTGATCACTTACAGTGGTGAACCTCTTGCCAATGATAGCCCAGCCAATGATGCATCAACGCTTCCTGGTGGTGATTGATTGATTGAGTCACTTAGAGCTCCACTCACCTAAGCTTGGATAACTTGAATGAATTTGATCAGTGGGTAGTTCCGATCATGGTGGTGATCCTCCGATGTCTTGGAATAGGCTGACCCAGGTCTTCGTTCATATCCCTCCTTCGTGACTGAGTCTTGCCCAACTCGATCGGTTTGTACTTTTGATCGGTGAGACGTCCACCTCGTTCGCCCAAACTGCGTGGTTCACTGAAAGGCTGCCTCGGCCAATGATAGCAATTGATACAACCATGACACCAAATCCTTCCTTTGTTTCTGCTGTTAATCTCTTCTCGCAATGGGTAAGACCACAACACCACGCCCAATCCAATTTGCGATCACTTCCGATTCCAAATCACTAGAACTTACCGCTAGTTCAAATCACGACACCCACTCCCGAGTCCAAGTCACGACACCCACTCCTAGTCCAAATCACTAGAAACTCACTCTCAATAATCGAAAAGCAACGTCGGAATTTGCTTCCAGTGACCAATTTAAAGTGATCGAACAAACCGCTTTTGTCAAAATCACAGCCGAGAATTATCGGCTCTAATACCATTTGTCACATTCCTAGGGTTACCTAGGGTTGTGACTGGAATCAAGGGAGAAAATAAGGATGATAGAATTGAAGGAGGGAGATAAATTAGCGGAAAGGGAAAGAGAATTAGAGAGAACCGAGCGAGGGATAAAGAGAATTAGAGGGTAAGGATTCCATTTCATTTCACAAGATATTCCATTCTCGTACAAGTAACCTTTTTATAGGCATAGCTAGCTACTAACTGAATTCCTAACAGTACCCATGTGCTTCTAACAAATTGCAAAATACCTACTAACCAACTACTATAACCCTATTACAACAATGCCCCTCTATTGCTCCCAGGGTCATGACATCTTCAAAGGCTATTCTATGTCTTTCTAGCCATAGATGATACATCACACAAAAAGAAGTGCCAAAGCAAGGCACCACAATGTCTCCAGCACCATCAACTCCAACTAAAAGGAACCAAAGATCTACTATCAAAATAGACAAAATAAGAGGCCAAAACTCCCTCAACACTAAGCAGTGAAGTTCAACTTGATTTAGTATCTTTTCTTTTACTTAGTTTCATTGTGCCTTCTTAACATTATTAATCAATCTACAATGTTAAAATGTTGTCTAGAGTATAAGTTCATAAGATCAATTATAGCATTGTATTTGAGGGGCAATGAAGTATTAAATAGAAGTTGTAACCCAAACTGCAAGTAGTGTTCAGTTGGGGGGCTAAACTGTAAATATTTTGTTTTCATTGGGATATCCACCCACTATTATAAATAGAGGGCAAGGGATAGCAAATGAGTAGAGAGTTCTCATTTTTTCTATTTGTAAAAAGTGCTGATTGTTTCTGAGAGAAAGGCTAGGTGTTGTTAGCTTTGTAATCTTGGGGAAAACAATTGGGGCATTCGGGAAATAGAAGGGAGAGAAGGGCCACTACTGTACTGATCAATTTCTGAAAATAAAGACTGCTCTCGGGAGGTTTTTAGAGGCTGGATGTAGTGCCATTCACATGGCATGAACCAGGATAATCTTGGTGTTCTTGTGCATGTGTGGTTTGTGTTTCTTGTCTGGTTTAATTCTGTTTCAGTTTATATTTTCTGTTGATTCTATTACATCTGTTCCTAAGATCTAATCCGTGAGTATGTGAGAGGAAGTGTGGTAGAATTCCTGTCCAAGAAAGTAGTTCCAGGACCATAGGTATAACAAATTGGTATCAGAGCCTATTTCTAGCATCAAGATTTCTTCTGTTTTGATTCTCGGTCACAGAATAGTGTCAAATAATGGCTGCAACTAGGTATGACATAGAGAAGTTTGATGGCCAGAATGATTTCAGCCTTTGGAAGATGAAGATGAGGGCTTTACTAGGAAATTTAGGGCTGGAAGAGGCCTTAGGCAGTGAGGAAACCACCAGAATCCCTTACGGATGAACAAAAAAAGGAAATCGGTGATAAGAGAAAAGAAATTAACAAGAAAGCATTTAATACCTTAATTCTAAGTCTAGGAGACAAAGTCTTGCGAGAAGTGTCAAAGATGACAACCGCGGAGGACCTTTGGAATAGGCTAGAAACCCTTTACATGACCAAGACTCTTTCTACCAGGTTATACTTAAAGACCAAGTTCTTTTCTTTCAAGATGGTTGGAAATCAAAAGCTACAAGATCACATTGACATTAAGTATGATGATGAGGATAAGGCATTGGTCTTATTGCACTCATTGCCAAGATCATATGAGACTTTTGTTGACATCTTGAAACATGGTAGGGATAAATTGTCTTTGGATGATGTAATAGGGGCTTTAAATTCTAAGGAATTGCAGCTAAAGGTAGAAGACAATAACTCAGCAAGTGATGCCCTCTTGATTAGTTTTAGACCGGATAAAAATGATCCTAAGCAAAAAGGAAGGTCTAGGTCAAGATCTAGGAATGGCAGGAGGAAAATAAAATGTTTTCATTGCCATGAGAAGGTCCACATCAAGAGAAACTGCCCAAATAAGAAAAAAGAAAGCCAGGAGAAAACCACCCCCAAATGTTCAAACACCATGTGTGGTGTTGGCTACGAGAGTGTGGATGTCCTATAGTCTTTCTAGGTATGCAGTAAAATAGCATAGGTCCTAGGGTTAGGGTGTAATTCTCATAGGAAAAGGGTATTTACCCATTGAGACAAGGTGGAGGGGGAGGGGGAAATGTTTTGTCTAGGCATCAATTAAGGTCAAGGGAAATTGGAGATGGGAGAAATTAAGATGCATGGTGGAGCTGTTCCAGATTATTAGAAGCTATAAAATATGCCCCTGTTTTAATAAGAAAGTCTAATGTCCTTAGGAATAATTAGATAGTGAGAATTGGAGTCCTAAGAGTTGCTAGGAGCTCTTAGAGAGATGGAAGCAACCCTCAAGAAAAGAGATTATGTGGTGCATGCTTGCAGGTTTTGTGGATAAGCTGCAGCCACTAAGGATAGCCTATGATAAGTTAGATTAGGGCATTTCTTGAGGATGGCTCACAATGGTGAGCAAGAACTAGGAAAGGTATCTAAGGGTAGAGATATTAGGGGAGGAAAAATTTGCAGGTGTATGGGAATAGAAACCATGTAGTTTGGTAAGGTCGCCAAAGTAGAAATCTCCAAATCAGACCTTGTATATGTCAAAAGCCCATTAGAGATCAATTCTAGGATCTAGGGTGACCTATCTGGGCTTTGTCTCATGGTGGAGCTAGGTGAAGTGTACCTAGTGAAGATGGTGTGTTCCTAAGGAATTCCCAAGCGTATATGAGCTTGCTGGAATTTAGGAAGCTTGCTGGAAATTGCTTCTGATGTGAAGGGTTAGGTGTGTGGAGTTGTGTAATAGGTATACCTACGTCTCCTAAAGCTAGGGTTCTTACCTATGAGGGAAAACTCTACTAATAGGACATGGAATTAGTTGATCCCAAGGGCAGGGGATGGAATCTGGAATGCTGTGTAAAGAAAAACAGCAAGGAGAATCCTCTAGGAATGTCCTAAACTAACCTATGAACCAGGGTATAGCAATAGGGAAATTTGGAAAAAAAAATTGTCAGAATTCATTGTGTAAGCTTTGGCTCCTGCAGTGAGGGTCCTTGTGAACAGTGAGGGGAAAAGGGTGTGTGCAAGTGTTGTCTTGTATGGAGTAGCCCATGTTGATCAAAATCTGGATTAAGCAAGGAAAGTGAAATAAAATCATCTTGTAGATAATGAGCAAGGAAATAGAAGGTCTAGTGTTGCCTAGGATGGATAAAAGATAAAACCACAAGTAATCTACCAGTGAGGTATGGAATGTTGGGTTTAAGGAGTCTTATGCATTGTTTTTGAGTGCTAAGGAATAGGCTGGAAAATAGAAGAGGGATGCACTCTTGTCCAAATGAATGGCATGGAGCCATGTAAATTTGGGGAGAAAAATTAAACTTGGACTTAAATGGAATATCCCTTAGGTTAAAGGGGTGGAGTGCTGTTGTAGTGTCTATTTGTAAATTAAGGAAGTGCTGGGAAATGGGAAAAGTCTAGGGAAATGGCTAGACATGGCCATTGGTTATAGCAGCACATGAAGGCTTAATTTGGGTCAAATAGGTGTCACTAATCAGCTAGTATCCATGGAAAATTAAGAGAGAAATTGGTCTTATAGAGTAGCCCAAGGGATTAGAGGTTAGAGGAAAAGGTAAGCAAGGTTTATTGCTTAGAAGGTCTCTCTATGAGTTAAGTAATTCCTAAGCCAAAATATTATAAGAATTGGAGTCTCTTATGATGGTCCAAGGGGTTAAAAATGAGTGCATGGAAAAGCTGTGTGTATTCCAGTCGTATGCCTAGTATATTGAGAGGCAGTTTTATTGGAATTTTTCTCCTAATAGAACTCTCAAGGTGAGTGTTTAGATCAGTGTTTGAGAGTGTGGGAGAAAGGATAAGCTGGAAATCTAAGGCATAGAGATTGGAATAGAAATGAACAGCTTGAGGCAGCCTAGGTCTCCCAAACATAAGCATATCTTAGTAGGCTGATAGTTAGAAGAGTCTCAAGAGAGTTGAGCAGTTCTTTAAGTTTGAAACAAACATAAGAGAAAGACAGTGGTAAAGCCTAAGAGGCCGAATATGGGAGCTAGGAGTAAGTCTAGCAGTGATAAGGCCTGTCCGGGTGGGGTTCACTGTTGTTGTGATGCTGTATAAAAGTTTGGACAATTTGAGAATTGAGATTAAGAAATAACATTAAGTATGGATTTGGTTTATGGTGGAGTGTACTTAGACAAAAAGTTATGTATTAACCCTAAAAGGAATGTCTAGGTAGAGAAAGTTGGGATAGCCAATGGACAGTCCATTTGGCTTAGTCTTTAAGTCCCATCATGGAGTATATCAATAATATTGATGTTAGGAAAAGTTATTCATTAGGAAATCCCTTGAAAAGGATAATATCTAATGAGAGTTGCAGGTTTAGTTATTGCATCCCTTGAAAAGGATAATATCTAATGAGAGTTGCAGGTTTAGTTATTGCATCTGGAATTTTATTCAAAAGTGGTCCATTGTTATGTTTTACAGCATTGATTTGTTTCTTTGATGTGTGTGTGTTTTTGAGTGATCAGGTGCAGCAGGAAGAACCTATGAGAGCAGGTTCATTTCATCTATTGGAAGGCCAAAAAAACTTGGATGGATGAAGGTTGAAGTATACTCAAGACAATGGTGGAGAATTGTTAAAATGTTGTCTAGAGTATAGGTTCATAAGATCAGTTATAGCATTGTATTTGAGAGCCAGTGAAGTATTAAATAGAAGTTGTAACCCAAACTGTAACTAGTGTTCAGTTGGGGGGTTAAACTGTAAATATTTTATATCTTCATTGGGATATCCACCCACTATTATAAATAGAGGGCAAGGGGTAGCAAATGAGTAAAGAGTTCTCATTTTGTCTGTTTGTAACGAGTGCTGATTGTTTCTGAGAGAAAGGCTAGGTGTTGTTAGCTTTGTAATCTTGAGGAAAACAATTGGGGCGTTTGACAAATAAAAGGGAGAGAAGGGCCACTACTGTACTGATTGATTTCTGAAAATAAAAACTGCTCTCGGGAGGTTTTTAGAGGCTGGATGCAGTGCCATTCACATGGCATGAACCAGGATAATCTTGATGTTCTTGTGCATGTGTGGTTTGTGTTTCTTGTTTAATTTAATTCTATTTCAGTTTATATTCTCTGTTGATTCTATTAAATCTGTTCCTAAGATCTAATCTGTGAGTATGTGAGAGGAAGTGTGGTAGAATTCCTATCCAAGAAAGTAGTTCCAGCGGCCCTAGGTATAACATACAATTGTTTAAATTAAATATTGGAATCTGTTTGCATATTGAGAAAAATAATATTCAGTTACACCCACAAAATTTAACTAGCGTCATACCTAAAAAGTTCTTCATGATATCTGAAAATTTAGCTTCAGAACAAATTGCGTTCATGGCTTTTGTTCTAGTATCTGCACTGACTGAAACATCTTTCATGAACTGAGAAAATATGCTGCTTTTCTTTGTAGCCTCAACAAAGTCAAGAAGCTCAGATTCAACCTTGTCCAGAATATTGGCTTTTACTGCTGCTAGATACAGAGCAGAAGCATAGTTTCCAGAAACCCCAAACAAAGTAAGAGGCACCTGAAATTTACAAAGAAACAATGCATAAAAATAAGCACAAGGAGATACTTGTAAAATAGTTAATAGTGAACATTGATCATTAATCACCACAAGGGTCATGGGAGAATCAATTACATGCTTTTAGTGCTATTGGTAAAATAAACAGTCTGCAGTTTAACAAACAAGTTTATTTTTCCCTATTTTGTCCCACATTTGTTACTTACTTCTAACATTAATAAGTACATAATCACAATCAGTCTGTTCATAGCAGAACCCAAAAAGCACAGCACAGCATGGCAGTACCAAACATGTCCATACATTGATGTGAGTCATTGGTGGTTTACTAGGGTTTAGAATGGGATCTTGGAGGAAATTGAAGAAGAAAGAACAGAATGGAGGGAGAAAACAGAACAGAAGGGAATTTCAAAGAGAACAGGGAGAACCGAGAGAAAGGAAGAGGAATTGAGAGAGAATCTGACACAGAACAAATCAATCAATCAATAGCTGCCTCTTCTCTATTCAACAGCCTATTTGTAGGCTGTTTACATCCATGCAATTATTACCCAACTAACAACTCGAGTACACACTACACACTAAGGGAAATACAAACAAGAAACAATTACAACTAATGCCCTTGGGATCAAGACAATCCCCCCTCCTTGAGAGGTTTCTTGTCCCCAATAAACTTTGTTGTGTTTGCCTAGAGTTTATGCGATAGAAGATCGGTAATATATTGGAATTGCATCGGCTGGAAGATTATATCAATTACATTTAAAATACCAGTGTAATATACTTAGTATTTTGGAGGCCTAATTGTAATATCCCAATAATAGTTAGTTATATTGGGGTGTCCACCCTTTCTATAAATAAGAGGACATGGGAGGCAATCGAGAGGCAATCCAAGGAGAGTTTCTATTTTATCTATGATCGAGTATTGTTTTTGTTCTCAAGAAAGAAAGGCTGAGTGTTTAGTTTTGTGTATTCTTGAGAGAATGAGTTGTATGTACTTAGGGAAATAGATGAGGGTTAGAAGTTGATGTACTGATCGATTTCATCTGAATAAAAGGCTGTTTTGTGTGGGTGTTGGACTGCTGGACGTAGGTTTGCCAAAGGGCATTCCGAACCAGGATAAATCTCGTCTCTTGCTAGTTTGATTTATTTTTTTGTAATTTTCATTTTTCATTCTGTTTTTTGTCTGATTACTTGATTGGTTTCTAATTCTGTGTGTTACTGTTTTGCCTAAAGTAAAAGCTGGATTTATTGAAGAAACCAGGAAAGAATTAAAGATGATGTGGCAACAGTTAGTTAATAGGACTTAATTGTATCTAATTGCTTTAGCAAGGGTAGTTTTGACTTTTGTAAAGTTAGTTATCTCCCTTAGATATTTCCGCCTCCCTTAGTCTATATATAGAAGGGTGTGGAGGCCGGTTTACATCATCAGTCATTCATATCTTTTATTCCTTGGGTTCGGGTACAGGGAGAGGCGTAAGAGAGAGTTGTGTGTTTCAAGTTCTTGTTAGCTTCAGTTGAGTATTGTATCCGAGATTAAAGGAAGAGGGAAAAAAGGGAATACTTGTACTGGTTTCAGACTTGTTTCTAGTGGATTGTTTGCTTCTTGGATTGTTGGATGTAGAGCCATGTAAATGGCATGAACCAGGGTAAATCTTGTGTGCTGCATTCTGGTTTGATTTCTCTACTTTTAAATTATGTTTTACATTTCTACTTTCAGTATTCAATGTTGGTTTGAATTCGGTGAGATTCTTGAGTGATTCTTGAGAGATCATAGTCTCGGTTTTAACACTGTGAGTAAGGATTCGAGTGGGAGTTCTCTTCGGTTTGATCCCGTTTTGATAGTCCTAATATCAACAATCTGGTATCAAATCCTTCCTTCAAACCAAGATAAGCTTTCTTGCTATTTTTTGTTGATAATTTCTTGTTGAATTTGTTAGTCGTTAGTTCTGATTATGGCTGCAACAAGATACGATATAGAAAAATTCACTGGCCAAAACGATTTCGGCCTTTGGAGGATTAAGATGAAAGTGCTTCTAGGGAACCTAGGACTAAAAGGGGCATTAGAAGAAGAGAAAAATTACCTAAATCTAGCACTGCCAAACAAAAACAACAATATAGTAAACAGAGAGAAGAATAGATGAAAAAGCATATAATACTTTGATTCTTAGTCTTGGTGATAAGGTCCTATAGGAGGTCTCCAAGATGACCACGACTCTATCCCTATGGAATAGGTTAGAGACTTATATTTCACCAAAACCCTTTCCACCCGACTATTCTTGAAAACCAGATTTTTCTCATTTAGAATGGGAGAAGGCCAGAAGCTGCAAGACCATATAGATGACTTTACGAAGCTATGCTTAGATCTGGAAAACATTGATATAAAGTATGACGATGGGGATAAGGCTCTTGTCCTTTTACATTCTTTACCAAGATCTTATGAAACTTTTGTTGACATATTAAAACATGGAAGAGAAAACCTATCTCTAGATGATGTTATTGGAGCTTTAAACTCCAACGAACTTCAACAAAAGGTAGAAGTCAGGAATTCCATAGGAGATGCTCTTACAGCTTGATCAAGGTCATAAAAGAAGGACCAAAGAACTAAGGGAAGGTCTAGATCAAAGTCTAAAAAGGGCAAGAAAACTGTAAGATGTTTCTTATGTCACGAAGAAGGTCACATTAAAAGGAATTGCCCTAAGAAAAAGAGGAATTTTAGAATAAAGGGAACGCTGAGATTTCGTCCTCAATTTGTAGATTTGATTATGACAGTCTTGATGCACTTATTGTGTCAAATACCAAGGATAGGCAGGCCTAGGTGTTAGATTATGGTTGTTCATTCCACATGACTCCTCATAGGGATTGGTTCCTAAGTTTTAGGGACATAGATGGGGGTAAAGTCCTTCTAAGAAACAACCAGGAATGTAAAATCAAGGGGATTGGGGATGTTAAAATCAAAATGCATGATCGAATAATCAGGACATTGTCTGTTGTAAGATATGTACTAGACTTGAAGAGAAATCTGATATCCCTTGGAGAATTAGACAAAAACGGCTACTCCTATAAAGGAGTTGGTGGAGTCCTTAAGGTAGCGAAGGGGTCCCTCATATGCATGAAGGCTATACTTCAAAATGGCATATATATGCTACAAGCATCCACAGTGTGTGGAGAGTCAGTATTAGGAGAGAGAAAATCCTATGAGCAGTCCGGGCTATGGCACTATAGGATGGCTCACATTAGTGAGCAACGACTTAAAGGGATTGGCTAAGCAAGGGATTTTAAGTGCTGGAAAGGTTACAGCTATAGACAAATGTGAAACATGCATGTTTGGAAAATCTGTAAAAGTTAAATTCCCTAAAAAAGTCAATTCACTCCACTAAGGCCCCTCTAGAATATATTCATTCTGATCTATGGGGCCCTTCCCAAACCTTATCTCATGGTGGAGCTAGGTATTTCTTATCCATAATTGATGATTATTCTAGAATCGTTGTTTATGTTTTAAAATCAAAGGATAAAACTTTTGAAACTTTCCAAACCTGGAAAACTATGATAGAAAATCATAAAGGAAGCAAAATTAAGATCATTAGGACTGATAATGGGTTGGAATTTTGCAATAAGGAATTTGTCCACCTATGTAAACAAGATGGTATCCTAAGACACCTATCGATTCCAGGAAATCCCAAACAGAACGGTTTGGCATAATGAATAGAACTCTCTTAGAGAGAGTTAGGTGCATGATTATTCATGCTAGGCTTTCCAAATCTTTTTGGGGAGAAGCCTTATCTACGACAGCCTACGTTATTAATAAGTCACCATCTGCAGCCATAGGGTTTAAAACCTCCTATGAAATGTGGACTGGTCACAAGCCTAATATAGATCATATTAGGGTGTTTGGGTGTATAGCCTATGCTCACTCTAAGCAAGGCAAGCTGGACCCTAGAGCAATTAGGTGCTTGTTTATAGGATACCCGGAAGGAGAAGGGTTATAAATTGTGGAGTTTAGATCCAAATATGCCTAAGACCATTGTGAGCAGAGATGTCACCTTTGATGAGGGATCTAACATAAAAGACTTTGAGAGAAAGGAAGAATCAAAGGTTGTTGAGATAGAAAAATTAGTAGGTGTAGATATACCTGAAAAACCATTAGATAGAGCCCAAAATAATTCTCAAGATCAAGACTTAAACCTTCAAGAAGAAAATGAAGGGTATGGAGAATCTTCTCCAAGTCAGCAGGATGACTATGAAGCATTCTTTTCTGGGCAGCAAGAGGATTATGAAGAATCCTCCTACTCAGAAAATCCTCCTGATCCAGAGAGATACAATGTTGCTAGAAATAGGCAACGAAGGGTTTCCAAACCTCCGGTAAGATATGGCTATTCTGATTTAGTTTCCTATGCCCTGTCAAGTACAGTGATAGAAATAGGGGAGGAACCCCTTTCATATGAAGCAACAATAAGGTCCAGAGATTCTCAGAAGTGGCAGGAAGCCATGAAACTGAGATGGACTCTCTTAAATGGAATAATACTTGGGTTCTTGTAGAAAAACCCTTAGGAAAGAGGGTTGTTAGCTGGAAGTGGATATATAAAATTAAGGAAGGTGCTGGGAAGGAAGACAAACCTAGGTATAAAGCTAGACTAGTGACTAGAGGCTTTACTCAAGTAGCTGGTGTAGATTTCAATGAGATATTCTCACCTGTAGTGAGACACACCTCAATAAGGATTCTACTTGCAATCACAGCCCATCAAGACTTAATTTTAGAATAAATGGATGTCACCACAGCTTTTCTACATGGAGATTTAGAGGAAAATATTCTTATTGCAAGCCAATCAGCTAGAGAAATCATGAATTTAAAACTGAGTTTGAGATTAGTTTTTGAGATGAAAGATTTAGGAAAAGCTAGGAAGATATTGGGCATAGAGATTAAAAGGAACATGCAACATAGGCAGCTAATTTTGTCTCAAAAATCCTATCTTAGCAAGTTGATCAAGAGCTTCAACATGAGTGATGCAAAGGATGTATCAGTTCCCTTTGCCCAACACTTTAAACTATCACATGAGCAGTCTCCTAATGATGAAGGCGGCAATAAGGAAATGAGTAAGATTCCTTACTCTAATGCGGTTGGGAGCCTAATGTATAGCATGGTCTGTACAAGACCAGATTTGGCCAATTCTATGAGTGTATCTAGTAGGTTTATGGTCAATCCCAGTAAGGCCCATTGGGATGCTGTAAAATGAACCTTTAGGTATGTTAAAGGAACTTTAGGTATGGCTTTGGTTTATGGTGGAGGTAAATTAGAAGGAAAACCTTATATCTTAGGGTTCACACATGCAGATTTTGCTGCAGATATCAACAAGAGGTCTTTAACAGGTTATGTATTCCAACTGTGGGAATCTTCCATTAGCTGGAAAACGAACCTGCAATTGGTAGTGGCATTATCCACAACTGAGGCAGAATATATTGTTGTAACTAAAGCAATAAAAGGTCTTTGGCTTAAGGGAATCATTAGTGAACTACTAGAAATAGATGTTAAGGTTAGGCTAATGTGTGATAGTCAAAGTGCTATTCACTTGGTTAAGAATCCTTCAAACCATGTAAGAACCAAACACATAGATGTTAGGTATCATTTCATTAGGGAAATTCTTGAGGAGGAGGAGATAACTCTAATAAAAGTTGCAGGACAAGAAAATGCAGCTAACATGTTTACCAAAGCCGTCCCTATATCTAAATTACAGCACTGTTTATCTATTCTTAATGTTCTTTGTGTCTAATATGATCAGTGTTTTTGTCTTACATTCCAGATGAGAGCAGCTTCAAGCTATCAAGTGAAGAACTCAAGGCAAATGGTGGAGAAGTGTTTTCCTAGAGTTTATGCGATAGAAGATCGGTAATATATTGGAGTTGTATCGGCTAGAAGATTAGATCAATTACGTTTAAAATACCAAGGGTAATAGACTTGGTATTTTAGGGACCTAATTGTAATATCCCAATAATAGTTAGTTATATTGGTATGTCCGCCTTTTCTATAAATAAAAGGGCATAGGAGGCAGTCAAGAGGCAATCCAATGAGTTTCTATTTCATCTATGATTGAGTATTGTTTTCGTTCTTGAGAAAGAAAGGCCGAGTGTTTAGTCTTGTGTATTCTTGAGAGAATGAGTTGTATGTACTCGGGAATATAGATGAGAGTTAGAAGCTGAAGTACTGATCGATTTCATCTGAATAAAAGGCTACTCTGTGTGGGTGTTGGATTGTTGGATGTAGGTTTGCCAAAGGGCATTCTGAATCAGGATAAATCTCGTCTCTTGCTGGTTTGATTTATCTTTCTTTAATTTTCATTTTTCATTCTGTTTTTTGTCTGATTACTTGATTGGTTTCTAATTCCATGAGTGTGTAAGGATTCGAGTGGGAGTTCTCTTCGATTTGATCCTATTTTAATAGTCCTAATATCAACAAAGTTGTTAAAACTGAGCCGTTGTTTCTTCATCCAATTCCCGTTTTCATGATTTGATTTATTCTTCGCATTTTCTTGTTCTTTTCTGTTACTTGCTTTAGCCTCTTTTTATTTCTCCTTCTTGGTTTTATTTTATGGATAAAAGAGAAAACAACATCTCTTTGTTTAGCAGATATGCTCTTGAAGTACCTCCTTTATTTTCCTATGCTAAAATCAGCACCAAACTCCTTTGTATTTTTGGTAGCTAATAAATCTCCAACAATATCATTTGCTATGATTTCCTTAGTAGTGCCTAAAAGATCAACAAAATCTTTTGCCACATGTGGACATTTTTTAACTGCCTTTTCCTCCTCCTCTTTGGCGCTATTCTGTAGATCCTCAAAAATTGGCTTTGTATTGTCATCAGAAATTGGAGGAGTACCTATTTCTTCAAGAGAAACAGACTTGAAGTTTTCAAAATCCACAGTTGCTATGATCATATCCCTTCTCGATTTCACATCTTTTACTTCCTCATCTTCCATAGAGATCTCCTCAATCGAATTATCTTTTACTTCTTGAATTTCCTTATCCATTGCGGGAAATTCATCAACTTCATGCTGCAAACTAGGGGTGGCCATAGAAATACCTTCGTTCTGTTAGCTACTCTTAAAATAACATTTAGACAGCAGCCCATGCTTTCTACAAATGGCTTCTAACGCCCACTCTTGCATCCTAACCCTCTCAACTGTTGCTTGTGTATCATAGCAGGACACATCATTTTCACCATAGGCCTCAGCATATCATTAAGACCATTAATGAATCTTGATACAAAATAAGACTTAGTCAAAGTTGGATGGGAATTGAGCACCAGTACTTTCAATTTCTCAAACTTACCAAGTACTCCATAACCGAGTCCTATTGTTTGAGCTTGTTGAGCTCCTCTTTGTAACTCTTGTCTCCAACCTGATCCTTCTTGGTAAACTTTATCAAAAATTCATCAAACTTACTTGATAGGCCTTTCAATTTGCTATCAATTATGTCCCAAGTATTTGCAATTCCTGTATCCATCTTCTCAATTCAAATCCTTGCAAATTCTCCTCTATAATAGCTTCTTGATCAGCTTCTAAGGATCCCCTTAGAAATCGCCTCCTTAGCGGCTTCAAGTTCTGTCCACATCTTTTGATAATTGATCACCTATATAGTAAATCTCACAATGCAACACCTTTTAAAACAGAAAAGAAGAGGTTTGTACAATTTGGATGTAGGTTTGTACAATCGAAAGACATCCACACTTGTGAAGTTAACCTCCAAGGAAAGCACAAGAGGAAATCGGTGGATGGGAAGCAAAGGTGCAAATGTAAGAAATGCGGTGTCATATTTATTTGTGAAAGCAAGTATGGGACAGGTAATCTTAGATGCCATAGTGAAATTTGTGTTAGAAAAGACACTGCTGATATTGGGCAATTGCTGTTGAACAAAGATATGTCAATAAGATCCACTAAATTTGATCATGATAAGTTTAGAGAGTTGGTTGCGGCTGCCACTGTTATGCATGATTTGCCATTGTCCTTTGTTGAGTATGTTGGTGTTGGGGCATTTCGTTCTTACCTTAATCCTAATGCTACACTTTGTCAGGCTCAGATCTGAAGATAGGTTTCCTTCCATAATTCTGGAAGGAAGTGACTTAGGCGGGAAAGATTGAGAGGGAGAGATAGAGAGAGAGATTAAGAAATAGACGAGAGAGAGTGAATTGAGAAATGAGAGGGAAAGGAATCTGTAGTATAATTCTCACATAACTCCCCATCCTCAGCTTATCTGTATTTATAGAGGAATTACAAGATTTGACGGGGCAGTTAGGAAGCTTGTCCATGCGCGCACCTTTTGAATTAACCTTCCCTGATTTATTACATCAATGCTATACCTTCTAATTACAACTATACCCTCGGTCTATGACAATTTCCCCCCCTTAAAGCCTTTCTTGTCCCCAAGAAATTACAGTAAACTTGTCATCCTGGGGAAACACTGCAGAAGATCAGGCAAATACTCCCACGTGGTGTTGTCCGAGTGTAGGTGAGACCATTGCACTAGGACTTGAGTCAATGGAGCAGTATCATTGTAGATCACTCGTTTGTCAAGCACTGCCACGGGCTCACCCTCTTCCTCGATGTCTTCCGCTGGGGGGGGGGGGGGGGGGGGGCAGTATCCTACTGGCGGCAACTGTTGGTCCAATAGATTTCTTCAAAATGGAAACGTGGAACACTAGATGAAGTCCCACGCCCTCAAGCAACTGGAGATGATAAGCTACAGGGCCCACCCTCGCCAAAATCTTGAATGGCCCATAGAATTTAGGACTGAGTTTAGAGATTGGCCCTTTGTGGAAAAGGTGTTGTTGGAACCTTTTAACCTTTAGATAGACCTCAACTCCTTCAAATTGTCTCTATGTTCGATGTTTATCAGCCAACGGCTTCATCCGTTGTCTTGCTAGGGCCAATTCTTACTTAATGGTTAGTAGAGCGTCATGTCTGTCCTTCAAGTACTAATCAGCGGATGTTTCCTGGGACGAATAGTGCATTACAGCAAGAATGATGGGAGGCAGGTACCCAAACAGAGCTTCGAAAGGAGTTCTTTTATGTGTTGTATGATAGTTGGTGCTATACCACCATTGGGCAAGAGCTACCCATCTACTCCAACTCCTTGGCTTGGAAACACACAAGCATCTAAGATAAGTCTCGAGATATTGGTTGACTCTTTCAGTCTACCCATCTGTCTCAGAATGGTAGGCAAAAGAGAGGTGAAGCTTGATGCCGAGCCCTTGAAATAAGGACTTCCAAAATTGGCTGGTAAATACCTTATCACAATCAGAAACTATAGCCTTAGGTAAACCATGTATATTAAAGGCAAACCATGTATTTTAAAGATTGAGTCCATCAATTTCCTTGCTACTTCAGTGGTTGTGAACGGGTGAGCCAACGTGATGAAATGGCTGAATTTAGTCAACTTGTCCACGACAACCAATAGAGTGTCAGCACCCTCAGATTTTGATAAGCCTTCAATAAAGTCCATTGAAATCAGTTCCTAGGCTTGTGACGGAATTTCCAAGGGTTGTAGGAGGCCAGAATAAGGAATTTGCTCATGTTTGCACCTTTGACAAGTAGTGCATTCCATGACAAATATGGTCACATCCCTCTTTAACCCCTTCCAGTAAAAGAGTTGTCGGACCCGTCGGTAGGTTACATTGAGCCCTAAATGCCCACCTATGGGGGAGTCATGCAGGCTCTAGAGTATTGTCTTCTTCAACTGTTCATCATCCCCAATAACCACTCTGCTTTGGAACCTCAATAATCCCCCTTTTAATTGGTAGTTAGGGTCAGCAGTTGCCTGCACTGAAATCTTAGTAAGCAGCTCTTTGACCCAAGGAGTCTGGTCATAGCTATGGGTAATGTCTTGCACCCAATCTGGAACCAAGGCTAAGATGGCTTGACAAGAGGCTGGCACATCTCTCCTTGACAGAGCATCGGCTGCCCTGTTTTCCTTCCCTTTGCGATAGAGAATGATGAAGTCAAATCCCATGAGTTTGGTAATTCCCTTTCTCTGTAACTGGTTATGTATTCTTTGTTAGGATAAGAATTTAAGACTCTCATGGTCTGTCTTAATGGTGAATTTCTTGCCCTCTAGGTAATATCTCCATTTTTCCACAACCATTAAGACTGCCAACAACTCCTTGTCATATATACTTAGGCCCATGTGTATGGGGGCCAATGTTTGACTTAGATAGGCCATCGGTCGCCCTTCTTGGCTAAGCACAGCCCCTATACCGGTGTCACACGCATCCATTTCTAGAATAAACTCCTTGGAAAAATCTAGTAGAGCCAGTGTTGGGGCCTGTGTCATGGCGGCTTTAAGGGATTCAAATGCTTCCTCTGCTTCTGGTCCCCAACCGAAATTATTCTTCTTTAGCAGATTGGTCAATGCCTTGCTAATCATGCCATACCCTTTTATAAAGCGTTTATAATACCCAGTAAGGCCTATGAATCCTCTCAGTTCCTTCAGGGTTTTAGGCCAGGGCCAGGCCTTCATAGCTTCAATTTTGTGAGGATCAGTACTAACTCTTTAGCCAGATATAATATGACCCAAGTATTCAACCTTCCTTTCTGCGAATGAGCATTTAGACCTTTTCACATACAGCTTATGGAATCTAAGGATCTGAAATGCCAATTTGAGGTGGGATAGATGCCGGTCTAAGGTGGAACTGTAAATGAGAATTTTATCGAAAAAAACCAACACGAATTTATGCAAATAGGGAGCAAAAATATGGTTCATTAATGCTTGGAAGGTTGCAGGCGCATTGGTGAGGCCAATGGGCATTACCAAGAATTCGTAATGCCCTTGATGGGTTCTAAAAGCGGTCTTAGGGCAATCAGCTAGGTTCATTCGTATTTGGTGGTAACCGAAGGTCAAATCAAGCTTAGAAAAAATGGATGCGCCTGTTAATTTGTCTAAGAGGTCTTCAATAATGGGTATAGGGAATTGGTTCTTGATGGTTAGTGAATTGAGTTGCCTATAATCCACACAAAACCTCCAAGTGCCATCTTTTTTTTTACTAGGAGGAATGGTGAGGCATATGGACTTTGGCTTGGTTGTACTAGGTTTTTGGACAGCATTTCTCTTATAAGTTTTCTATTTCCGCCTTTTGTATGGGAGAGTATCGGTAGGCTTTTAAATTTACTAGTTCACTATTGGGTTTAAGATGAATGGAATGGTCAAGGATTCGATGAGGTGGAAGGGTTTGGGGCGTGGCAAACAGATCCTCAAATTCCATTAACAAATTGTGAATGGTTGTAGGGAGGTGTACCTTAGTGTCCTTCGTTATCAAGGAAGTGTCCCTGTGTGCAACAAGCTTTTGATCTCCAGTTGTCATTACCCCAACGTCCATAGCATAAATTAAATGCAGTTGTCCCACAATAGTACTTCCCTGTTCCAGCAGCTTCTGAATTCTTTTCCCTGAAACAGCCCTACACTCCCCAGTTTCTTGACTTCCATGTAAAGTAACTTGTTGGCCCTCCAAGCTAAAGGTCACCTCCATGGTATTGAAATCAAACACCAAGGGGCTCACTGTCTTCATCCAATCTACCCCTAACACAACATGACACCCTCCCAACTTGAGTATTCTCAAATCTGCCGAGAATTCACGCCCACTCATTAACTACTTGAAACCCATACATCTGAGTTGGTTGACCATCCTGGTCCCATCAGCTATTAGGATTGATAGAGCAGGAGTCTATTGTAGGTCGCACTGCAAGTTTTGGGTTGTTGTCTCATCTAGGAAGCTATGAGTGTTGCTACTGTCGATCAGCACTACTATTTTCCTTTTTCGGGCCAACCCTTTCACCTTAATGACCCTATCCGCTGCTTGGCCCTGCAAGGCATGGATTGAGATCTCACCCCCTTCGTTTCCCTCAGGAATATCTTCATTCCCTTGATACCCCCTGTAGATGTGATCCTCCCGGTTGTTTTTAGACGACAACCTATGTCTCCTAGCAAAGGTTTCCATCGATAGCTCATGTAAGCAAGCTTGTTCAACTGCTTATGCCACCGTTGTGGGGTACAACATCTTAACTGTCAATCTGATTAACTCCTCCAACCCACTGATAAAACTTGAAACAAAATATTCCTCATCTAGGTAGAGATGTGACAATGAGAGTAAGGACCTCAATTCTTCGAATCTGGTTTGGTAGTCCTCAACTATTCCATTCAATTTCAATTTGTTAAACTCCTCAATTACATCAGATCTGGTCTTCTCTCCAAACCTTCAACACAGTTGGGTAACAAACTCTGGCCAACTCAAATCTAACCTTCCATGGCTCCAATTTTGAAACCACGCATCTGCCACATCATCTAAGTAGGAAGCAGCCATACATACCTTAGCACCTTCAGCGATTCGATGTTGATAAAATATCCGTTCACATCGACGTATCCACCACCTCGGCTTGTCCTGATCAAAAGCCAGAATCTCCATCCTAAAACCAGGATGAGCTAAATTGATACCTCCATAATATCTTTGATTCACAACATCTCCCAATTCCGATGGTTCTCCTCCACACCATGGCTCTTGAGGTCGCAATCGGGTCACCGGTGCAGTCAGGATTGGTGCCGACGTTGACCTTGGGGGAAAATCCATTGGCAAACTGACATTCAGCTGCCGAGCAAACATGCTCAAGGCTGCCATCAATTGCTGACTGAGTCCGAAGAATTCTTCTCAAATTCCGTTCACGGCGCAATCTAATGCGATTGTGTATTCTGATCTACTTCGGTGGATCTCTTCTTGAGTGTTCCGAATTCCTAACTCCATCGTCTCCAATCTATCATCCACCTACTCCTGATACTGTCGCAATCCCAACTCGATCGCGTCTAGTCTAATCTCCATCTGCTTCACTCATGTTCTGTTGACCATCTCTACTGCCAGGTCGCAGGCTTTGATACCATTTATCAGGCTCGGATCTGAAGATAGGTTTCCTTCTGTAATTCTGGAAGGAAGTGATTTAGGCGGGAAAGATTAGGAGGGAGAGATAGAGAGAGAGAGAGATTAAGAAATAGACAAGAGAAGAGTGAATTGAGAAATGAGAAGAAAAGGAATTTGTGGTATAATCCTCACATAACTCCCCATCCTCAGCTTATCTGTATTTATAGAGGAATTACAAGATTTGGTGCGGCAGTTAGGAAGCTTGCCCATGCGCGCGCCTTTTGACCTGATTTATTACATCAATGCCATTATACCTTCTAATTACAGCTAATGGAATCCAAATGATCTCTGGATTGATCAGAAGATCCTTTCAATTGGCTAGATTTTGTAAAATCATATTGAATATTTGACGATACATTCCGTACCTTGCTAAAAAACCGATCCTTGTTTACCAACCACAGATTGTCTAACCAAATCCAATTCTCTCTTGATACGTTCCTCAAAAAATCCGATTTGTGCGGATTCTTCCCCCAACTAACGAAGAGATCTTGGCGGAATTGCCACATATGAAATTGAGCACAATTTTGTAAAGAAATGGCCCACTTGTTTCTCGAGAAGAGATGGGAAACATGCTCAATATCATTTGATTGAATAGTTGACCCAGCCCCTTGTTGTTTGAAGAAACCCTCCACTTCAATTGGTATTTTTTCACGAAAAGCAGACATGAGATAACAAATCCAGTGTTTCACTAAGATTTCAAATAGCGGTCCCGAATTCAAGTTGATTCTATTTCGCCTCTGCCTCTTCCTCAGAGAAAGACGATCAAACAATTCCCAATCATGGTCCTTGCAAATCGGATCATCCATATAATATACAAAAGGAAACTCCAAATATTTGATATCTTTCTCTTTGAATAAGATCTCAATTCCAGCGACGGTTTCATTAGATATCTTACAACTAGAATTCCTCTTTTTTCCGATCCAATTCCTCCCCCACCACGAACCCCAGTTACATTCAAGCATGTTACACTTTTTAGTTATTGGGAGAACCCAAGTACTCTCTTTCGGATTCAGGAAACAACTCTCAGAGATCTTTTTTTCCTTTTGGAAGATACAGGAGCGAAACAATCAACCTATTGATATTGGAAGACCTAAAGGAGTCTTCCAATGTATCATTTCTGGGTCCAATGGAATTCATAGGTATAGGAAGAAGCCCTATCAAATAGAGATTTTTTCTTTCGACCATATTTCAATTGTTAATACGATATATAACGACTGCTACTACAAAGAGTATTACACCCTTGATCGTGAAATACTTTGAAGTCTGATTTGCTAAAAATGTATAAGAAGGAGAAGGATAAACTTAAATGTGTACTTAAAGAGGCACCAGGAAGGTTGTGTTTGACTTCTAATTTGTGGACTTCTATCACTACAGATGGGTATATTGCTGTTAGTGTCAATTTTATTGATAATGATTGGGTTTTACAGAAAAAAAATATTGAATTTTCTTTTATGCCACCTCCACATAGTGGTGTAGCTTTGAGTGAAAAGGTTGGTTTGATTTTAGAATCAGATTGGAGAATAGAGAAGAAAATATTTTGTGTTACTTTGGACAATGCTTTAGCTAATGATATTTTTGTTAGCTTATTAAAAAAGAATTTGAACTCAAAAAAGCCACTTGTCTGTAAAGGAGAATTTTTTCATCTTGGATGTTGTGCTCATGTTTTGAATTTGGTTGTGCAAGAGGGATTGAAAGAAATTGATGATTCTATTCACAAAGTTAGGGAAAGTATCAAGTATGTTAGAGGATCCCAAGTGAGAAAGCAGAAATTTTTAGAATGTGTGAAGTTTTTGTCTTTGAATGCTAAGAAGGGTTTGAGGAAAGATGTTCCTACAAGGTAGAATTCTACTGATCTTATGCTTGAGAGTGCTCTTTTCTACAGATGGGCCTTCAACCACTTAGAAATAAGTTATTCAAATTATAAGAGTTGTCCCTCTCAATTTGAATGGGATAGAGTCAAGAAAATCAGCAATTTCTTGAGTGTCTTTTATGACATTACTTGTGTGATTTTGAGGATAAAGTATCCTACTGCTAACTTGTACTTTCCTTCTGTCTTTACAGCATACATGATGTTGAAAGAGCACATGGATTCAGAAAATGTGTACTTGAAAAATATGGCTAATTTGATGACAGCAAAGTTTGAAAAATATTGGTTTGAATTTAGTATGATTTTAGCCATTGCAGTGATACTAGATCCCCGATACAAACTTCAAATTTGTGAATTGGGCTTATGAAAAAAAGTATGAAGTTGACTCACCACAATTTGACAATATCAGTTCGAAGTTGCATGAAATTTATGATGAGTACAAAGTGTCTCCATCTCCTACTCCAGCCTCTCAAAGCAAAGATAGTGATTCCAACCAAGAAGAGTCATCATGTAAAAAGGGTTTGTTTAAGGTAATATATTATTTTTCCTACTCATTAATTAGGTTGCTTCCATTCATTTTTGTTTACATGTGGTTGGAAATACTTATTATTAATTATTTTCATGTTTTAACTTATTAGGAATTTGATCCATTTCGAAGTAAAGATCAAACTCAAACTCAAAAATCACAGTTGGACTTGTATTTGGAAGAGGCAAGCATTGATAAAGAAGCAGATTTGGATATTTTATCTTCTTGGAAAGCAAATCAATATTGGTATCCAGAACTTGCTTCTATGGCTCAAGATATTTTGAGTATTCCTGTTTCCACAGTTGCCTCTGAGTCCACTTTCAGTACTGGTGGTCGAGTCCTTGATTAGTATCGCAGTTCTCTCAAACCTGAAATAGTGGGGGCACTCATATGCGCTAGAGATTGGATGTTTGGAGAGATCGGTGATATTTCTTTCTAGTTTGTTTTACAAAATTTATTTATTTTATTTTCTTACTTGCTTTTAATGAATGAAAAATGTTGATGATTGTTTATATAAATATTTTTCTTGCAAAAAATGCCAAGTTACATATGGTGGAAGAAGATATCATTCAATTGGATATTTCTAAGGAAAACACTCCTTCAACTCAATGCTCTAATTCTTTCACTATTGATTAGATTGTGTAATATCTAATTTAGAACATTTTCTTTTATTGTTGGATGACTATATTTTATTTTATTGTTGGGATGATTGTATTTTATTTTCTTCTTGGATGACTGTATTTTATTTTTGCATGTTAGATGACTTTTATTATATGTTGATTGTTGAGGATATTCCTATTTTAACAAGTTAAACGTGTTTTATTCGTGTTAATAGGTTTTTATTCGTGTTAACATGTCGTGTTTGTTTAATAAGTGGGTTATCGTGTCATGTTGTGTGTGATCTGTTTAACTTGTTTATTAAACGGGTTACGCGTGTCGTGTCGTATAACTCGTTTAATAAACATGTTCGTGCTAGGGTTGAGGGTTTTGACACGATTAGTTAATCGTGTCATGTTCGTGTTTGTCATAATCGTGTTATACGTGTGTCTCGACACGACACAATTATGACCCGCCAACTCGTTTTGCCACCCCTAGTAATTAAGTCGTGTCAAAAATTGCCAGCCCTAATAAATAGGATAGAGGTCTGGGATAAGGAGGCATTCATTCTCACGATAAAGTAGAAGAGAAAAGACTATATGTTAGAATAGTCTTTGTAATCTTAAAGGCTTGTAATCGTGAGGGTTGTACTGATCAAAGGAGGCTGCTCTCGAGAGGCTTTAGAGACTGGATGTAGAGCCAATTCAATTGGTTTGAACCAAGATAAATATGTTGTCTCATGTTTATGGTTTGCGTTTCTTGTTTGTTTCATTCTGTTCTGTTTTGATTTCTTTTAATTTCTGTTGTGATGTTTGTGTCCAAATCAAGAGGGTTGTGAGAGTGTTCAAGAGTGAGCATATCGTTGGTTTATAGGGTATTTTCTTGGACTGCCAGTGCTTCCAATTTTAACAACCACAAGGGTAGATTAGGTATAGGATATTACATGTATTAGTTAGTGGTTGTACCTTACTGCTTGATAGTTTGTACCTTTACCAAGAAAGCCTATAAATAGGCTGTAACCTAGAGAATTAGTCATATTGTTGAATGAAACGATAAACTGATTTTCAAATTCTCCCTAATTTCCCCCCCAATTCTCTGTTCCCCCTCTCAAACTCCTCTGTTCTCCTTCTATTCTTGTTGTCTCCCTCCATTTCTATCTAATTCTTCCCCATACTCTTCTCGATTTCCCATCCAAACCCTAGGTCATGACAACTAGCCTAAATTTTATGTATTATATTAAAATGTTTATGAACTTGCACAATGTTTACTTTGTAAAATTAAATGTCCAATTGTCAGCTCCCAAGGATCTGACCAGTAATTCTCCATCAGCAGATTTATCGAAGGAGAAAGAAGGGAAGATCAAGAGAGAAATTAGGGAGAGAAAGAGAGATAGGATGAGGGGGAGAGAGAGAGAATTAAAGAGAGAATATTCAGAATCTGTTAGAATAATTGCATAAACGTAAGGCAGAAGGAATCAGCTGTATATATAGCTGGATTCTCTTCCCCATGTGCGGGTAACAGCTTACAATAGGGAATGTATAACCTGCCCAAAGCAGCAACAAACTTTGTACCACCCCCTATAACATATTCTACTAATTTGCTATTCCTCCCTTCCTATTACATTTAATTACTATACCACCACCCCTTTGCTACGCGGATCATGACACCAACGTTTACTTTGTAAAATTTATTTATGTGATTTGAACTCTTTAATTAAATGGAAATACCAAAAACATATAGCAAACTGTTCTTAAAATGTGATAATAATGTGTACATCTAATAGCATTTTTGATTACTTAGACAAACTTAAGCTTAGGCTTGACCCAACTTGGTTCAAGGTCATTTTGGGACATGAACAACCATCCTAGTACTATCTACTTGAACCATCACGGATCCTTCAAAATTTACTAAGAATTACAACCAAAAGCCCCTTCCAAATTTTAAGAATAAAAGAAAAAGAGAAATCCAACAAGGATGCAATAGCGCTGTATAAGATGTTCAAAGCCATTAAAAATTTTAAGGTTCAATTTTCTTTTCATAAAAGGTTCAGCCCGTTCATGTAAATCTCTTTTATGATATCTTCACTTAACAGTAACTATTAGCTTAAAGCTCAAACAGACTACATACCTTTACTTTCTGCTCCTTTGATGAAGATGCAGTAGCATAGTTATTGCAGAACTGCAATAAACAAGAAGAAACCCACACTTAAACAGATGTCCACACCAGTACACAGGACGCAAGTGATATTTCCAGCAAACAGAAGGAGAAATGCTTAAGTCAATGAATATTACAAATGATATTGGAGTCCATGCATAATAAGAACTAATAGAAACCTAAATACACACAGGAGAGGAGAGTTAGTGCCTCTGATAGACAGCATGTATAGAAGAGTTCTCAAACAACAACACCGTGCTGCTGATGGTTCAGATTTGGCAGAGAATTTGTAAGCATAAAAGATTTGTCGTCATTTGTCAATTTGGTTTTGATATTTGACAAATAGGAATTCCTGCAATATGCATATATGAACATACGCTTCCAAACCTTTTGTTGTCGATTTATGTTCTTCACTTCCCAACATCAAATAAGAGGGAAATCAAGAAAATGATTATCTTATAAAGTAGACACGACAGATCCTAAAGCCCTTTTTTGGCGTGTTTGGTTTGGGGCTTTTTTTTTTTTTTTTTTGGGGGGGGGGGGGGGTGTTGGCTGGGTGTTACAGTTCTCCCATGCTTGCTAAATCCCTAACATCAGTTCTCCAGCGGAGAAAACAAGCACAAATTTATAGGACGCCTGAATGGCTAAAATGTCGAAGCTGATGTTATGTTTTTCACTACGTTTTCCACCTTGTCATCACATCTTTCCAACTATTTTCCCAATCGACCAAAACAAAAATTCCGAGAAAATCAAATTCATTAAGCCCAACATACAACGAAAAGAAACGAGCAAGCCTAAATATACATTATCGCCCAAAAATCAGAATCAGAAAAAAGGGGAGAAAGTAACTAGTTTGCGCTAATAGTGGCTCCGACATACCTTAGGAAAAGCCAAAGACGGCTCGACGGTGGCGGATCGGTGGATGGAGACGGCTGCAGCGGAGAGGGAATCGGATCTGAGAATCTTCTGGAAAAGAGGAACGCTTGACCTGAGACGCCCAGCCATTGCCATAGCCAAAATGAAACCCTAATTCTTCCTTGTTCCCAGATAGAAAAGGAAAAAGAGAGCGCGATTGTATCTTCGCCGCCGGATGCCGAGTGAAGATGAAGAGTTTTGTTTATAGAGAAGGCTAAGGTTGTGTTTGGGCCAAATTCCACAAATTGTTTTAGAAAAATATTTTTTGGTGAACTTATTTGTGAAAACTATTTCTAATTTTTAGAAGGCTTGCTTAAGTGTATTGAAATGGTTTTTTATGAGGGTTTATTTGGTTACAATTTTGAGGATTATTTAGAATTATGTAATTATTTTCAAACAATTAGTTCATTACCAAATTCTTAGTTTTAAAAATAATAAAAATATTTTAATTAGTTTAAAGAATTATTGCTTTGCCAAACTGACCTTACACGAAAGTTAAAAAAAAATATTAGAGAAGAATTATATGTCTAATTTGGTAGTAACTAATGAAAAGAAAGCCAAAAAGAAAAAGAAAAAAAGTTACATTATTTGTAGTCTAAAAAGTAAAAACAGAGTTTTAAATCATTTTCTTAAACTTCTATTAATCCCCTCCCTAGGCACCAGTCAACACCTCATGTCAAAGTGCCCCATGTGTCGTGTCGTCAGTTATTTTATTCAGGATTATTTTTATTTTTTAAGATTGTAAGTGTAGAAGAGCTAAAAGAATGTTATTATAGATGCGGATAGAATTAAAGAAATAAAGATATTACACTTATGAATTAATATGATACATATAAAACTTATATGAACTATTATTGATTAAAGATAAATTTATTATGAACTTTTATAAAAAATATTAATTTATAAAAAATATTTATGAGAATAACATTTTCTATATAGAAATATAAATTATATATGGATTGATCAAATTGATCATTAACATTTGACAAGGGATGTCCAATGTTTCATCCGAATTAAAATGCAAGCAAAAGAAATTCATCAAGAAAATTGTTAATAGAGAATAATCTATTTAAATTTATGTTTTGATGCACGAAAATAGTTTGGAGATATTGTTTTAGCGTTTCTAAATGTTTTTAATTTTGAAAATGACAAAAAATGTTTTCTAGACAATTTTTATATTCTCATAAATGTTTTAGAGGACGTTTCGTAATAAAGTTAAACTATTGAAAACACGTTCTCGATGTCAAATGTCGATTAAAGACAAAATTTATTTCGTCTCTAATCAATAAATATATAATATTATCCTCACTCCTACCTTAGTCTTCGTGCCCTAACCCTAAATTTAATTTATCTGAAGTCTGAATCAAAGCTCGACCAAATCTTCTGATTTTTAATCGTCCATTTGTCGTCGAAAATTGTTCCTTTATAGGCCAATTATTCGGTGCTCGGTACGACTGCTCACAAGGTCATTGTTTTTTCAACCCCGATTGTTTAATTCTCTTTTGTCATCGATTGTTTAGTACTCAGTGCTCATGATGTCGTTCATTCAATTGTTCAATGCTTGCCTACTCAGTTGCCCGATATGACTGCTCATGAGGTCGTCGTTTCTAACGCCAATTGCTCGCTTCCCCCTCATCGTCAATTGCTCGATGTTGGTACCGTCGTCAATTACTCAATTGCTCGCTTCTCCCTCGTCGTCAATTGCTTTGATTGCTCAATTGATCGATTGCTCATTTCCATGCTCAGTGTCGCTTCTATTTTCATGCTCGATTCCAAGTTTGTTTAAATACATTATAGAATTTATATTTATATTTATTTGAATGTATTATAGATTTTATGTTTATATTTGTTTTAGTATAATGTATTATTAAATTTATATTTATGTTTGCTTAAATGTATTATGGAAGGAAATTATGTTATTTAGATGGAATAATTATTTTTTATAATTTTATATATTAAAATTATATTTACAAAAAAAATCTTTATCTTTTTATTTACACTTTATCACGCGTTTTCATTTCTTACTTTTTTTTAAAAAAAATATATATCATTTTCCCAATTTCATTTTCGTGCAACCTAGGAATTTCGTATCCTTGATTAATATGGGATTTAAATCTACTCCAATGTCTTATTTTTATTTAATTTGGAATTTGAGAAGTCGTTCGAAAAGCTATTCACCAATAGTTTTAGAGTTGAAGGATGAATTTGAAATAATTTGCTCCATTTGACACAATAGTCTATGTCAATGGTATTCGAAAACTATAAATTGTAGGCGTGTTTTCTTTATCAATGAAGTCCTAATTTAATGGTAAAACGGCAAATTCAATTATTGTCATATGTACAAGAAATATTTTTTTAATATATAAAAATTTATATTTTTAATTTATTACTCACGAGGTGTAATTTTTTTTATTAAAAATGATAACAAAAATCAATAGGCACTTATAAATAGAGGAGTCAAAAGAGTGTTTTATTCCTTATCCTATTTGTTAAAAACAACTATATCTAGATGCCATCTACAAATTCAAAAATACTCCCTTTTAAATTTTTATAACATCGTTAATACTTTTCCCTTTAGATCAAGACATACTCATAACAAAAAGGTATAAAAAAATTTAAACTTAAAATTCTGAACTCAGCCAACACTTCCGCCTACCTCTAAAATGACACCCAAATTAGCATGTAAAAGGACTTCATGCGTCAGTTGAATGCCAAGATTAAAGCAGCATCCACATTCCGAATGGAGAAAGAGGGAAGAATCCATAAATGTGCATACGTCGTCGTTGCATAATAATCCTTATCATCCATCTCCCTCCCACCTCTTACAAAACAAAACCATTTAGAATAGTCTCCATGGCATAGCCGAGCAATTGGGACCGTATATGTGTTGGTTTCAAAGAGTCATAAATTCTAGCTGCTATATAGTCGGTCACAGGTCCCATGTTCGAATCTCGCTGTTGAATTCTGTGATTTACTTCTTCTGTAAAAATATTATGGCTGAGGTTCGAAAACTCTTAATGTGAGGAATTTTACTTTTTAATAAAAAAAAAATCATTTAAGATAGTTGGACAAAAGAAAAAAACAAGATAGCTAACATGGTAACTTTTTATAAGCATAATCATAAGGATTTTTTTTATTAAAAAATATTTAATTTAGGTCATAACTATTATTGAGAAAATAAACTTATCACATTAGCCCACTACAGTATATAAAGCTAGACCTTATATTTATTACTTACTTATTTTGGCACCAAAATGAAGGTTCAGACTTTAAATCAAGAGAATATAGGAGAACTTTCGAATTGTTAAACCACAACTATAATAGTGTATGGTTAAATTTTAAATGATTTATTTTGCTTTGTTAAGTTATCCCATGTCTCCGTTATACCTATTTGTTTTCGTTAGGTTAAAATATCAAACAATCTTTCGCCAGTAGATTCGACCTAAATATAGTATTTGGTTGTTAGAGTTATGATGCCCATACTTTTTATTGAGAGATGCTCACTTTATTGCGATTATGGTTTAAAATGGGATTGAATTTACGTCTCTATCTTGATCTTTTGCTTTTTTTTTAATGTTTTGGTTGATAATAGATTGGACTTTTATAAGAATTTTTTTTTATATTTTATTATAATTTTAACATATACCTTATAATTTTATTTGTAATGAGAAAGATAGAATATTTGTAACAAGAAAGATTTTTTTAAATATGTGACTCGGCTAAAATGATTTTTTATCAAAAAAAATAATTTACCCATCTCACATATATAATTAAATATACCTTCATATCACTATATATGTGTGTGTGTGTTAGTCTTAGAGAAGATCGATCTTTCCCCTAATTCGACTTTCAACTAAATTATATACGGTCGCAAGTTTATACATTTTCAAACGGACACGCATTCAATTCTCATTAAATGGGGCATTTATGCCTCTACCAAGAACTAATCCCTCGTTACTCCTAAAAAAAATAAAAAACTTATCATTTATGCCATACCGTGAGGGTTTTGTGTCACTATATCTTAATCACATGATCCTTTATTTTAGATGATTTAATTATATATGTAGATAAACTATGAAGAGACCCTTTTATATAGTCCGACTGTTTTACTGAAAGGCTTATTGAAGAGTGTAAAAATAATAGAAATGCCCTCACCTAAATTAAAAATTTGCTCCCATGCCCGTATCTTCTCCTCTCTTTCTCCTTTCTATGGCTACCTTTAGCAAGTGCCGATCACCATTGCATCGCCTCGCTATCTCATAGCAGCAAAGGCAATGTAGCGACGATCGATACTTGTTAAAAGGTGACCATAAAAAGGAAGATAAAAGAAGAGACGAACAAGAGAGGAGTAGGGAAAACAAATTTTTAATTTGGATGATACATTTCTATCACTTTATGCCTTTCGATCAACTATTCAATAAAATTGTTGCGAAGGGTAGATTAATCCACTATAAAAAGATCACGCATAATGTGAAGAAGACAATTGAAAATATAAAAGCCATTGACTTCAATTCGTAAAAGAGACGACATATAACACAACACCCTGCGACTCCCTCTCTCCACATCCCCATGCATTCTGTTTCTTTTCATTCTCTCTTTCGTCCATACCTTAAATTTAAACACCCAAGAAGTTTTCTGGATATCCACTGGGACAAGTCTCGATAAGTCCTTTCTTCAATTACGGGACTCCAGATTGAATTTTAGCTCAAGTCTCTTCATTAACATCAGGATACTGAGTAGCCGACAGAAAATGAAGGTGCCATCAAATTGTAATATAATATTGAAGATAAAAAAGTGAATTAAGATGGTTTTGGGCAAATAAAATACTTAATCGAGTGAAGTCAACCAATGGCTGTCTCAGTAATGCGTTGTTTAAGTTGGAATCCTGTATTCAAAACATGAGCCTCATCAATGAGTCAATTAGAATTGGGCGGCGGTAGTAGTTAGCTTACTTCATTTTCCTCGGGGGTTGGGTTGGGTCGGGTCCCCAACCCAATCCCCCAACCCAACCCAACCCCCATTCTTTAATTATTAGTTTATTATTATAGTATGGGGACAGCAAGAGCAAGCAAGTACCCCCAGGCACCAGTTTTGAAATATTGAGGGTTGGCTTGGCGAGGGAACGGTCGCTCTCAGTTTTCTCTGGAATTCTGTTGGCTCTTCTTCCTGTTTCTGGGTGTTGAACTTTCTCGAGAAAAACGAAAAGAAAATAAGAAAGAAGAAAAGTAAAAAGATTTGAAGAAGGAGCCCATGGTTTTCTTTCTTGGGGGTACGGGCCCACTCCACTCCATTCCCACCCATCTCATCATGTGCAGGAATCAATGTCTTCTAGTAAATACCAAATACTTCCTTCAATCGTATTATAATATGGTTTGCAAAGTTTATTGACACATTGTCACTACCATATGTTATTATTCATAATGCTAGAAGCGATTGCAGTCCCATCTTAGCCAAAAGCCAACAAAACCCTGTTTGTTTGTTTGTTGAGAAGTAAAAAAGAAAGCATTTTCACCGAGCTCATCGCATGTCAATGGCGGACAAGTGTTGACTTTCCATTGCAGGGTGAAAAGTCCATTCTCAATTTCATCTCCTCCTTTGTTCATCATTTAATCACTCGCTTAATCCCCACGCGCCATCTTAATCCATTCTCCGTTCCTCGTTACCGGTCAACAGCCCATATATATGCACAACACACCAACGCACATTTCTCTTATATCTTCAAGACAAGCCTGCAATTGACCCTCAAAAGGCCTCTCCAAATCCCCCAAATTTCCATCCCCTCTTTCGCTTTGCTTGATTCATCGGAGCGATGCTGCAGCTGTTCTTCGCAGTGGCCTTCTCCGCCGTGCCGTTGACTCTGTACGTGCCGCCGGTGAGGAGCCTGAACCTGTTCGTCGAGACGATGGAGGAGATTTTCCGGGAATCGAGCTTGCACACGGGAAGGTTCTATCCCCGTCTTCGCTATGTTTGTTCGAGAATCTTCGATTGTATGCTCTGCAACACGGCCAGATAAGGAAGTTAATGTTTCAGTCTGTACCAAATCTTGTAAACCTTTTGATTCTGTAAATATTCCTTAGGTTTGGTTTTTCTTTCTTGGTCTTTTTAGATTTATATGTGAGAACTGTGTTTTGTTGGTGAGTTTGGTGGTGGTGTTGCGGAATTATGTTGATGGATTAATGCCAAGAATAAAGTTTGAAAGTTTCTGGATCTAGGGTTCTTGTTTGGCTCTGCTTCTTCCTCTTTATGCCCTTAATTTTTCTTTGTTTTTCCAATCTGATTTGTGCTTTTGTCTGTCTGAAATCTGAAAGTTAGGGCATAAATCCAGGGCCTGTGGGATGTTTTCTTTGTTTGTCAATGATCAAAGCTGCTTTTGGCTTCTTGCAACTTGAAATGTTCATAGAAGCTGATTTGATAAATGGCTTTAAGCTCACCTATTTACTTAAATTCACAGGATTAGCACCCGATTGATCGAATATTTTGGTATTTCTTGAATGTTAATCTAAACTGATATGAGTCTCAAGAAGTAAAAGTTTTTAGCTCATTCTAAATTTGTTGTGATTTAGAGGCTAAAAGACACCTTCTTTCAATTTTATTTTCTAGCAAGTCAAGGTCAAGGGGTTGAACCAAAAGGGGAATATTTGAGACAAGCATGCCCAATTATAGTAGAGATGGGAAATTTCCTTTCTCCTTCTTTTTCCTTTTTCCTTCTTTTTATGCATAGAACTGAGTTTCCTTTTGAACTTTTGTGGAAAATGGAATGAAGTTTCTTGCGTATAACAATTGCAATGAAGATGAAAATGAAGATAAAACTGTAACACTTTATTGATTCAGCTTGGTTTTGAATTCAGATACTGAATGATGGAACTTTTACCTACAATTTATATCAATATCAAGTGGGTTAAGAAAGAATATGTCTAATAGATAATCAGTTGCCTAAATCATTCGGTCTGTCTAATATATGCAGATTACAAGAAGATCGGTTCTCTATTAACACAATCCGATCATCTGGTCATTGGATTTTTAACCGAACCGAATTGAGGGTCAAATTTGTCTAGTTCTTGAGCTGGAAAATTCAATTTGGTCGATTTTCTTTTCAGAGATCCCACCTTAGGCAACTATTATTGTAGTAGAAGAGTATTCAAGCATCTGCTGAACTACAGGTTTCTCGACTCTCTACTTTGCGACACCTGGGGGAGAGTTATTTTTAATGTACTGGTGAGAAATAATTTTTTGCTTTGCAGTGGCCGGGAGAGGGTCGCTTAGAAATCTACTTTTTTTTGGATAGAGGGGCACATTAATTTGTATGAGATTAATAATATTATACAATATTTTATATACACTGGTCAATGAATATGATATTTTTAATAGTAATGTTATTTTGTGATTGAAATGTCCTTGTGTTATAAGAACCACCCTTTTACAGGAAAAAAAAAAAAAAGCTTATGTACAAATATTGACTTCTTTAAAACAAGGAGTCTTGTGCACTTTTGTCCTGTCAATTAGTGGATAACCAACTTTTAAGTTTTAACCTCCCTTAATTTATTTTAGAAAAGAAATATTTAAATAGTAGTAATTTTTGAAAAAATAATAAAAGTATTGTGAATCATAACATCAAGTCTTCAAATTGTGATGTCAAAGTTGCCGTGTGACCCAGCTGAGACTATGAATTCAAACAGTAAGAGCATCCAATGATACAATCACCTTTAACTTAAAAGAAACAGTCCTATGTAATATGTTCCAATGATGATACCATAATAATAATCTACTGCAGTAGAACTTCAAAGTTAAAACATAATTGCATTTTTCATATCAATGCAAAGTTCTGTCATCACCTAAAGAGGGTTGAAAATAATTATATATATATATATATATATATCCCCGAGAGTCATACAGAATCATATCTCTCTCACATTTGGAATACAAGTTCCAGAAACATCTTATTCTCTATCACCTAACTGAAACTAATTAACAACATTCCCATTATCAGCCGCTTTGAAAATTTAGCTTGCAACTGAAAAAATAGACTCAAAATGGAAAATTGGGCTCTGACTTATTGAAGAAGAAGAAGAAGAAGAAAATTGGCCGGTTAGCTTCTGCAAAGTTTGATATTTTGTCATCAGCATCAACCTTAATTATGCAACCAAGTATGTAGCCTTAAGTTAAGCGCCACCAGATCCATACTTCTTCCCGAAGACGATCATCTGCAGTTTATCATAACCGGCAAGCACTCCAGCCCCAGCGATGGCACGGAGAATGTTTGCACCGGCACCCTTGAAGAGAGACTTGGCACCCTCATTCTTCAGGATCTGGGAGAAAGCATCCATGGAACTCTTGTACTTGACGGCTTCACCGGAGGTCATCATCATTCTTCTCCGGACTGTGTCAATTGGATATGACGCAAGTCCGGCACCATTTGTGATGAGCCAACCAAGGGCAAAGCTAGCAAAGAAACTATCCTGAAAGCATCAAAAGTAGAAAACAGATGTAGTCCATATGCTGAATGGTGATTGTGAGAAAGAAGATTGGTTCCATGTTTATGGAGTCAAATATTAACAAAAAATTGTTTTTCTGATGACTAACCGAAGTAACCCACCCTAGATCTTGCTGAGAAGAAATTGAGTCATAACAAGTAACTAACCTGCAACTTTCCAGTTAGAAGCACTGGCTTCAGAGAATCATACATTCCAAAGTAGAGACCACGGTAGACAATAATACCAATACATGAGATATTAAATCCGCGGTATAGCCCAGCAATACCATCAGATGCTAATGTCTTCCTATAAACATCAACCAAGCCATTAAATTGCCTTCCTCCTCCCTTCTTGGCAGCCTTTGAATCGTTTGCCAAACGGGTTCGAGCATAGTCCAGTGAATAGACGAAGAACAGGGAGGAAGCACCGGCTGCGCCTCCAGATGCCAGGTTGCCTGCAAACCATTTCCAGTAACCATCCTTGTCTTTCTTAAAATTGAAAAGCCTCTTGAAGTAGTCTTTGAAGGCAAAGTTCAAGGCCTGGTACAATTTACAACAGTTAAAATTGGATAAATCAGAAAAAAAAAAAAAAACATGTGGGGAAGGCAATAAATATCTTGCCTGAGTTGGAAAATAACGGATGACATTAGCGGTGTTCCCTCTCCACAATGAAAACATCCCTTCGTCCTTCATTGTCCGGCTGAAACAATCACCAATTCCCTTGTATGGTTCAGAGAGTCTTCCGGCTTTAATCATCTCATCCTGATTCTGGATCAAAAGCTTTACACGTTCAATTGGGGCAGCTGCAGTTTTAGATACAGCTGCAGAGACTCCACCCATAAGAAAATCAATGGCAAAGCCTGCAAAGCCCTTTTCTGACGGGGCTTGGACAAAAACAGGTGATTTGGTTGAGGCAACCATGGACAAGTCCTGCGCCCCTCCACATGGTTGCAACACAGGGTATTGCAGTGCAGCACTGGTGTAGTTCCCATATTGGAATCTTCTGTGGTACAAAGATGGCTGCTGGAAACCACGCCCAAATGCTTGTAGATCTTGAGTTGGGTTTGATCTGAGAAGGAGCTGACCAGCTACCTTCTGAGCAACAGTGGGTTGTTGTGGCTGCTCAATCATGATGTATTATGCCTACAAGGAAGAAGAATCATCTCAAGGAGACTGCCAAGAAACAGGAGCCTAACAAACCTTTCATCTATATTCTACAGTTAGTTTTAGACGACCAGAAGAAAACAATGGTTGCTCTACCAAAAAAACTATATGTGAATCAGCAAAAAAATAAAAAAAAACTATATATGTATAGTCCAAATAGTCAAGCATGCAATTAATTTTCTACAGGTTTGATTTCCTTCATCTCTATTTCTTATTGGTGCAGTAGACTTTCAGTCCTTGGCCCGAAAATTCAGTCTGTTGAATACATCCCAGCACCAGTCGGCCTGACTTCATGGCCAACAATATTATGGCTCCCTCAAAATGTTAGAATAGAAGAGAATTTTCAATCATCCGGATTGTTCTTCACGCAACTTCGGAATCAAAAAGTGAAGGAAATTCATACATACACTTCCAAACCCTCCTAACATATGGAGACACCAGGAAACAGGGAAATATTTAATCAGACCAAGAGATACTGAACCCAGTTTGACCAACTCGACTGACAGATCAGTACCTTTTCTAGCAAATGAAGTTATGAATTGCTCATATTTAAAAATCTTCACCAACACAGAATAACTTAGAACTCCAATCAAAGGCAAAATTTAGAATATCAGGTATGACGATCAAGAAAAGTAGGAACACTCCAGAGCAGTATATTTTGTACTTCTAGTTTAATATTGGACTCCAGTGAAATGAATTAAAGTGAATATTGGATACAAAACTAATAAAGAAGCTGCCAATATAACGCAAAGTTGTTTCATTCCCTTGCAATTTTACCCTTTCAGTTGCATTTATAGACAAATATCTTTAACAAACTGTCAGAGATAATTTATTAACTTGCAAAGGCCATAATGCCATAGATAGAAATGATTATTGAGCTAGAATTCACGTAGTTGACTCCACATAGTGGGAGTAGGGCATGATATGTTGTTTAGTTTATTAACTTGCAAATGCCTCAGCTGCACTTATGGACAAAGTCACAAAGATCATTAACAAATCTGTGAAAATAAAAGGAAACAAGAGTCAGAGGACCCTGTAAGAATAGCATTCACTGTGCCAGAAGTGAGCCAAGAGAGAACAAGGACAAAGTCAAAACAAACGTGTGACAAATAATTGGCTAAATTTTCATATGCAATTTAACTATGTACTGCAAAAAATAACCAATCAATTTAATAAATTGGATTCATGGAAAGCTCTTCTAGACCAAAAATCCACAGTTGATAGGTTGATTAAAAATCACACCCCACTAACGTACTTTAGGCTCATAACAGGTGAGTGGTGATTGGTTGATGAGGTAAGGCTCATCAGATCAGATCACAACAGATATGCCACCTGGAAATGATAACTCAGTAACATAAGTGGAACAAGAACAATATCCTTTCTTCTTTGTCTCATTTTCACAAATGAACTAACTATGAGGCATTTCACAAACAGAAGCACAGATCAGAGACATCAGAAACCAACGATCCATAAAATAGGCACACAGAATGAAAATTTAAACGACAGGATCGACCAGAGGCCGGCAGATTGACTGAGTCCAGATGCAATCACCTGCAATAAGTTCCTTCGGCGTTAAACTAAAAACAAGGAAATGGCGTAAGGTAGATCACGTAATCTGGAGAAAGCATATAGAGAGAAAGCGATGCAGATATGCAGTGTATTATATTAGCTTTGAGGCTCCGATGGAAGTGACGAAATGTGGCTTCGTGGGTGGCTCTCCGCCACTCGCGGCGGAGCCAAAGAGAGGGCGAAAGGTGGAGAGCCAATCTAGGAAGCGAAAGGCCAAGCAGAGAGAGAGAGAGAGAGAGACGTTTGGAAAGAAAAAAAACGGCCTTTTGAAGATCCAACGTCCCTTTGCTAACCGAAATCAACTGGCCCTTTCAAAGTTTTTCATATTTACAACACTTTTAAGTAACCCAATTTGCTTTTGAATATGGCCATGCAATTTTAAGCATAGCACTTGATGGTGCTTTCCAGTTTGGATAGACTTCAGACTTCCACAACTTATTCATATTAATATGAACATTGGTCAATGTAGTTTAGATTTTTTTTTTTTTTTTAATTTGATTGGGCTTTGATTATCTATTTTGAATTTAACCACCTCAAATTAGATTTGTGTTAAATTATCAACATCTATCAACTTATTGTGATTTTATATGTATAAATAATATCAAAGCCCCTCCCCAAAAGTCTATTGTCTCTAAGGATGATTACCAACATCTTGTGAGCCTGAATTTTTTTGGGCCTTTTAATATAAATATTATAATTATAAAATATGAATATCAAATTCATTAAAATAAATTATAATTACAAAATTATATAATTAATACTACAAATAAATTGATCGGTGGCAGTGTCCATCATCCCAACTACATCCAACATGTTTTTTTTATTTTTATTTTTATAAATTTTATATAAATAAAAATATTAATTTTAAGAATAATGTTAAAAGTCATGATCGATAACGATATCATTAGTTATACGACGCTTTCTCATTTGATGAGATTAGGAAGATCATATATTATTATTTTTTTTTGTCTAATATATTCTTTAATAAAAATATGATACATGAACATTACTCTAATTTAAAACAAAAATTTCATGTAGAATGGTGTACATTATTAGTCACCATTTACACTGAAAACGCAGTCAAAATTGAGTTGTTTTTCATTCATCTTCTCGATATCATAATGGTGGTCCTTGGCTGCTTGTCGCCGACGCTTTCTTTCTCCGATCAGGTTCAAGCCCTGGTGGGCGACGGCGGGTTTTGACATGTCTTTGGGTTGCTTTTCATTCCCAAGAACACAATCGAAATGCCTTTCCAATGTGTTCTTCAACTTCACTCGCTAATGGTTTCCCGAGCATGCCAGATCCTTTGCTAACTCTCACGGTTCGACGAATTACGTGTTGGTAAGTCCCATTCTTATGTTAAACTTCTTTGCTATTGTTGTCGTCCACATAATGCCTTTTTCTCGACCTTGTGGCCGTTGACAATAAGACGGAAAGAAGGTGCTCTGTTTGTCCGTGCTCTTTGAATCGTTAATGTTTGATGAAATGCCACAGCGGCCTATGATGGAGTAGGCACTCCGTAGCATAGCAGCCCCAACTTTTACCTTGTCTATGATGGAGTAGTAGTCATCCAAGGATCCATGCAGCTTTCGTAGGTTAAGCTTGAAACTGATATCAAGACGCTTAAGATTGATAAAAAATTTACATCCTTGCAGGCATTGAAGGAAAAAGATGCATGATAGGATTAGATACTGAAATATGACAATTCCTGACTATGTTGAACTATGACCAGTCGTCGTCATCATCATTGCAAGCCTTAATCCCAATTGATGGGGTGGGTTGTCTACACTAATTCTAGCACTTCACTCCTTTTCATTCATGGTTATCTTTATATATTATTTTACACTAATTCCTGACTATGTTGAACTATGACAAGTCGTGGTCATCATCATTGCAAGCCTGGATTTTATGGTAATATTCTCGATAATCTCCTATTCTTTTTAAATAATTGATTCGAGATATCTAAACTAATATTTCTAAAAATAACTTAATCTTTAAAGTCCCACCATGACCCCCTTGTAACTTTATCTTTTAAAACTAACCAATATTCCATATATTTAGTCTTTGACCTACTCAATTTGAAGTCTTCATATTCTAAGGTACAACAACGATCTCAAATGTTAATCCCATTGAGCGGGGCCAGCTATATGAGTTTTGGACCTCTAACTATTTTTATTCGTAGCCACATTTTGTATAACGTTTTTATATCTTATGTCATGAGGTCATCCTCTCCCTTTTTTGTTACAAATTTCCTCCATTTCATTCATTCACCTCTCAAGTGGTTTTATTGGTCTTTTTCTCACATATGCAAACCATCTTAAACGTGACACCCATTCTAACTTTATTATATATGATTTTGTTTCTTATTTTGTTGTTTCTTATATATATATATATCTATCTTCATCTACTGTAATATTCTCATCTTATATTTTGCATACGTTCATGTTTAATTATCGAACATTTTAAGCCATGCAATAAAGATGGTCTTATAGCTATTCAATAAAACTTCTCTTTTATCTTTTAAGGGATTTTACAATTGCATAAAATGCTAATGCACTTATTCATTTTAACCATCATGTCTTAATTTTATGAGTAACATCCTCCATAATCCCCCATTCTTGTTTGAACAATTAATTAATACAAGATATCAAATTAAATTAATCTTCTTTTTTTTCTTTTTTCTTTTTTTGCGGGGAGTAACTTGGTCTTCAAGTTCCAAATACTCATACTCAGTTGTTGACGTACTTAATTCTAGAAGCTTCTCCATAATTCAAGTTTATTTTTCATGCCTATGAAAATAACATATGACAAGACACTTCTTCTTGGATGTACTTTTTGAGTTCATCCATCAGAAGAGCAAAGAGGTTAGGGCTCAATGAAAATCCTTAATGTAATTCAATTGAAATTGGGAAGTATCTCTCACATCAATCTTGACACACATTTTTACTTAATGGTGCATGTCGTAATAAGCTATATATAAGTAATTCGAAGTTGTCAACTCCTTTCTTCTTCAACACCTTCGACAAGACTTCTTTGGGGACTCTGCTATAGTTTTTTTTTCCAATTCTATAAATGGCATATGCAAATCTTTTTTATTATTTTTAGACCATGCCATTAGGTATCTTAGTAATTAAATATCTTCTGTTGTTGACCCATCTAGCATAAAACCAGTTGGTTCTTAGAGACCTTAGTTGCTCTCCCTAATCTTTGTTTGGTCATCCTTGCCCAAAATTTTGTAGTGCGGCTCATTAGCTTGATCCCTCTATAATTGTCACAACTTTAAGCATCTCATCCAACATCCTTTTTGATTTAAGGTTCACATTAAATAATTTTTTTAACCAAAAAATTGTTAAGCAGCTTGTGCCTAGTTTAGTTTTGATATTAAAAAATGAGATGTCTTTGGAAATTTAGTGTATTTGACAATCAAGGTCTTGAAATTTGTTCTAAAAGTCTAAGAGATCGAACTTTACAGTGGGAGGACCGAGAAAATTATTTCATTTTCTAAATCAATTCCTTGTTTTTTGTTATTTCATATGGATTGTTCTTAAAATGATATTTAATGAATTTTTTATTAGTAAGAGATCTATTATCTTGGATGTGAAAAGATGCTAAATTTAGAATGTTGCGAATTTGTGCTAGGAACCTAATTTTAACTTTTTATCTTTAAAAGAGTTTGATTTTGTTTTTGATATTTTCATTGAATTCAAATGGGGGGTGAGATACTTCTTTATTTACATTTGTGTTTTAAGAAAATAGAGAATAAAATATAACTTAAAAGAAAAATTTGGACATTTACTTAAATAATGGTAAATGCAAACAAGCACAAAGCTGTAGATGGATAAACCAGTTGAAATTGTGTATGGGTTAACATTCTAGAGCCTTTAATCAACCATAACAATCGATCTTCCAAAGCCGGTCAAGGTAAGATACTCACTTGTTTGCACAGTCTATCAATAGTTGATTGTGGAAGGCGACAATTCAGGTAAGATGGTCATTATTTTGCACAATAGACCTAACAGACCACTGTTTCAGGGAACAATCGATCTTCCTTCCATTTTATTTTAAATGCTACATATTTCTAATGCATGAGTCAACTTAACAGTTGACTGCCCTTATGGAAAATGGACTTAAAAGTTGATTCCTCGATCCATCAGTTGATTGACAGGCCATAACGGTTGTTTTTCTGTGATTGCGAATATCTTGGAAATTTCCATTCTCAATCAAATCAAGCCATTGGTGATTGATTTGGGAGATTTGACCTAAAATCACCCGCCACAAGTTTATAATAAAACTTTTGAAGAAGATTTGAAGTTAATGATCATCATTGATACACATTCATACTCTTCTCTTAACTCCTCAAATAGTTTCAAAGTATGAAATGACTTATCCTTTGCTAGAGCCTAGAGAACAAAAGCCATTCTTCAAGTGCTGATGTGTAGATCTAAGAATTGCTTTCAATTCTTCATCAATAATGTCTATAATGTTTCCTATTACTTTGTATTTGTGCTCTCATTGTACTATCTTTAGTCCAATTTGTGGACTCTATTTTAACTTAAAAAACCTAATTTTGTATATTGTAAAGTTGAGTGGTGACTTGTTGAGTTGTGGAGTATTGGCTACCTAGAGTCAGTCCTAGAATGATACTGATGATGCCCAAGAAAATAGGAAAATCCACATAGGACAAAGTGTTAGATCATCCAAGCCACTCTGGAAGTCAAAAGCACCCGGTCAAACACGGGTTGACCCTAAAGGCCCAACTGCAATGAAGAATCTAAATCCTAGACTGATAATACTCCTTAATTGCTCGAAGATGAGCAATTCAAAAGAACCTAGTTTGGGTATAAGCTGGGCATCGAAGTTATCCTTTGGGCCAAGATAGAGATAATCTTCACAAAGCATGGTTTAAACAAAAGGTCTCAAAGAACTTATTCATTAGGCCCTCCTCTAGAGGAAATTCCCATAGGATAAGCCCTCGACATGAGGCAATCCGTATAATCTAGGAAACAGAAAAATCCAAGCCTAGTATGGAGAAACATAGGATAGACTTTCCACATTCTCTTGGTGCCACGTGCCCTAATCTCCACAAATCTGGGACATGATATTCCTTGTTCATCTAATAATCCTAACCCAAATTACTCATGGAGTTGCGAAACTAGGAGGAATCAACTAATCCTTTGTAGTATGGGTGTGGTCGACCACTTCTCATCTTGATCCTAACCCAAAAAGACCTTGAGGGGTGAACCAAAGATATGATATTCTACACTACTCTTTCAAGCTTATAACCTATTTCTAAAATTCTTTGCTAACTTAAGCATTAGAGTGGCATCTTCCCAGTCGAGCCCCAAGGCAGTTAGTCTTTTCTTGGTGTGTAAGGAATTTCAAGCTTGGGTTAGTTCAGTATGTGGTTTGAATCTTATGGGAAGTCTTACAAATTCAATTGGTGACCAATTTCAACATCATTATTTGGCATTGTCTGTGGGAACAAAGGTTTTCCCTTGACACAATGAGATGACAGACCACCTGATTGATCACCCCATTATCAATGATTATCCGATCCATAAACTCAAAATAAAGAAAGGTAACCAAATGATCATCCTATAGCTATGGACCCCTTGGTTTTTGTTATACAGCTAGACAAGTTGAGCAGGCAAGTCCAAATCCTTGTTAATAATCAAGGAGAAGGAAGCAATACCAGGAACAATAATCAATCTCGAACTAATCAAGGCATCGGGAGGGATGGTAGCCTTTGGAATTATATCAGTGGAGACCAAGAGAATATCATAGAAGAAAGAAGAATCATTCATGACAACACGCACCTCAGGAAATCCCACCACATGACCAAGAAGATTAGTGATGGAACAACTGAGATTGTAGAAGCCAAAGACGTCGTTCTTAGACCAAGAGGGACAAATCCAAAAGAGATCGAAATCGCTGCAGCCACCAAAATCAATCATTATCTCAAAGTTGAAGCCTAAATGAGCGGGAAGTTTGCGATGTTATTTGCAACCTTAAACGAAGTCTATAGGGAAGCAAGGATGTAGAGTTGTCTTGTTAGCCATGATTCCCTTGTCTCGCCAGGTACTTAAAAGTATCCACCTCCTAATTTGCTTTAACGAAGCCGAATCATCCCCAAGAAGGTTTCTTTGAGATTGTTGCAGGATCTCAACTCTTGTCTCAAGTGTAGATATTTTATTTTTCTTTTTTTATTGAGTTAAGTAGCAAATATTCTTTTTTTTTTTGGCTAAAGATACTCATAAGCCACAAATATTCATGGGAGCTGTTTTGTAGGTTCTCCTTTGTGAATGAAAATCGTTTGCTGAACAATAAAATAAAGAGTACACCTAATTCATTATGCTTCCAAGGTGTAGGAGTTTTGATTTTATTTTTTCTTTTATTTTTTTGTTGAGTAAGTTTCTTTTGTTTTGTTAGCATATTGAGTTGTCTTGTTAGCTTCTCGTATTCAAAGTACTTCAGCATTGTTACTACTGGTTGACTCTTTTTGCAAACGCTAAAAAATTAGTTTCAAAGTGTGATAGCTATCAGAGACATTCAAAGAATCAAATTGGATCCATCGACCATCGCAGTCAATGAAGCACTTACTATTGCCATCTCTATTCTATCAATGGGGCATTGATCTCGTGGGGGCTCCCCCTTGCCAACAGGTTAGAGGTGATATTTGATAGTGACAGTTGACTATTTCACTAAGTGGATAGAGGTAGAGCCATTTGCAAAAATCATCACGTGGAAGGCCAAAGACTTTCTAAATCAGTTGATCCTTTGCCAATTCAAGGTCCCAAGAATCATAGTTGCAAACAATGATGCACAGTTTAATTGTAGACCTTTCTAGGACATTTGTGAGGTGTATAACACTAAGCTGTGATTTTCAACAGTAGGCTAGCCTCAAGCTAATGTTTAGGTTAAAGTCACTAATAGAACCATCCTGCAAGATCTCAAAACTTGGTTCTCTGCAGCAAAATCCCTTTGGGTGGAAGAACTCCCATGTGTTATGGGCCTACCACACTTTGACACGAACAACAAAGCAACAAAGTAAATGACGATAAACCCCACTAGGTACCTCCATTTGAAGGGAGACAATTGGCGGTGTCAAGGTGTCGGAGTAGGTCCATCACTCTTCTTCTTAGCAGATGGCGAAAACCCCACTTGAAGGTTGCCTCGTGGAAGTAGATTCGAGAGATGGGATGATAGGCTTTGAGGTGGGTGTTGACCCTCCACCATCGAGTCCTTTGGGATGTTGTATGTTTATTAAATGGAGGCCTTTCTCTCAATCTACGAAAGATGAACTGAAGACGAGAGAGAAGCAAGGTGAATCTCGTACTTCACTAGTTCAACCTCAATGGCATTAAACTAACTAAATTCGAGAGCCATCTCTCTAGCAAAGGAAGCAAGAAATGAATGAAAGAGGGAAAATTTGCAAGGAGTAGAAGGTTGCAGAAAAGGGAAGAACACGAAAAGCACAGGTAGGAGGAAAGGTAGAAAAATCCTAAATGCAATAGAGAAAAAGGTATATATAGGTACAAGGAGAAGGAGACAGTTTAATTGCTAAGGAGAAATCACTGCCAAAAAAGGTGGAAAGCCCCAAAGGTGGCAATGATGACAGGAGATCTCCTAGTCGCACACCATCCACATAGGAAATCAAAAAAACCATCGCATGCACCAACAATGGAGGACATGTCCTAAATGCACCTATGAAATTAATGGCCACGATTGACATAGCATTAGCTTCTTAAGTCCAAAAGTGTTAACATCTAAACTAAGGAAGTGGGAGAGTCCTAATGATGTCCAGGAAAATAGATAAATCCACATAAGACAAAGTGTCAAGTCATCCAAGCCACGCTAGAAGTCAAAAATACCTAGTTAACACATGGGTTGACCGTGAAGGCCTAGCCACAATGAGGTTTCCAGAATCCGGACTGATAATGCTCCCTAATTGCTCGGAGATAAGCAATCTGAAAGAACTTAATCTGGGTAGAAAATGGGCACTGAAGTATTCTCTAGGCTAAGATAGAGAAACTTCACAAAGCATGGTTCAAACAAAAGAAGGCTTGAATATCCGTTAAGCCCTCCTCTAGAGGCAATTCCCATAGGATAACCCCTCAACAGGAGGCAATCCCTATAATCTAGGGAATAGACAAATCCAAGCCTAGAATGGAAAAAATACAAGATAGACATTTCAAGTCCTCTTGGTGCCATGTGTCCTAATCTCCACAAACTTGGGATGAGATATTCCATTCTCATCTAATAATCCTAACCCAAATCACTCATGGACTCATGAAACTAGGAGGAATCACCTAATCCTCCATGACATGAGCAGGGCTAACTAATTCTCATCATGATCCTTATCATGAAGCTCAACCCAAAAGGTATAAAAAGACCTCAAGAGGTGAGCAAAAGGTATGACATTCTACACTACTCTTTCAAGCTTACAAGCTATCTCCAGAATTCTTTGCTGACTTAAGCATTAGAGTGGTATCTTCCCAGTTGAGCCTTGGGGCAGTTACTCTTATCTTGCGCGTGCAGGAATCTCAAGGCCAGGTTAGTTAGGGACGAGGTTCAGATCTCGGGGGAAGTCTTACAAATTCAATTGGTGACCAATTTTGACATCATCAGATACTTAAAAACAGACATTATGAATTATATTAACATCTTAATCTATGGATGATAGAATAATCATTGTCTAACTGGTGACTGACATGCTGAGTTTTATGCTATGAAAGATGTTTTTTTCTTGGTATGTTGCCGTTGTGACTGTTCTATAAAGAATATATGGAACTACTTATTTTCTATATGTTCCCACCATGCCATCTCTTCATCTTTTGAGAATCATAGTTTTAACATCTCCATGCTGTGTCCCACATGTCCGTGCATGTGCTTTTAAGTTCCTTCTGTAATTTATATTCGAGGAACCTTTATCTACAGATGTATCTTATTCTTCTTCTCTTTTAATATCTTTTCAGTTCATTTTCTTGCATTGTGAAAATTCATTTCGTGTTTACTGCTTGATATGAAAGTCCTAGTCAGTCTGGTTCTATTTGCCAGAAAAATTTTGAAGGGAAAGGGAAAGGTGTTGGATGCCTTGGCCACAGATTTCTCTGGATTTACAGAAAACTAGGGTGAGAAGTCAAGAAAGTGTCACTTCATTGATGTTTAAGTTTTGAAATGACTATTTATTTATTGAACTGAGAATTCCTTGTCCTAAATTGTAGTGAATATTTTTGTAGTGCTCACTGTCGTCATTTTTCTTTACCTTTTTTGGTTGGGCTTGTAGCACTTTCAAGATGGATGAATTTTTTCCTTGTGCAGTTAATTATTGTATGGAAATATAAAGCAGTTCTTTATGGTTTTAATGATGTCCTGACACTTCCATAGATAAAAATTAATGTTTGGAACCTCGTAGAGTTTAAAGATGTGGGCAGACTTGGACATTGGCTGGATTAAAGATCAACAAAAGTTCTGATATAGATTTGGCGATAGACTACACATCCAATTTAGCGAAGGACAGAAAGGGTTGGCATTTTATGACTTTGATTTTACTTTTATCTATGAGGGACTTAATTATTGATTAATTTCTCTAGAAATCTCCTTCAGCACTGGATTTTTGGGAATTTTCTCTCAATGCTTGGCAACATTCCATCTGGCTCAAGAAAGGACCATTTCTTGCATGCTACATCATTTGCTTTATTCTTTTGATGTTGATTCTGATGTCCAGGTTGGGATTGTGTTTGAACTCAATGCCACTAGCATCACTATTGGGAAGGACAACCACCCAACTGGATGGTGATGGGCAACCATCCAAATTGGCAAAGAGTGAACGATCTGTGCTTTAGCTTTGTCATTTTGCTTTTTACTTATGAGCTGCAATTATTCATTCCTATTGGATATCCACTTTGTTCAGGATCTCTGAGATTTGCCTTCTCTCAATGGACACAACATGGCATATGGCTAAAGAAGGTAAAATTATGCTACATTTTTTGCTCCACATATTTCCATCGCTTGCAGCTATATGAATTTCAAAAGTAATGCTTATATAGGATGCCTGCCGAGGGCCTGTATAAATGTTCCTTGATGTAATGGGGCCATTTGTTTTTAGTTTTGCTCCAGGTCAATACTATCACTAAGATAAACCTTGGAGAACTGGGGTCAGGCGCGGATGTATGCATGAGCTGCCCTGGGCAGCTCACAATTAAAAATAAATTTTTAATATAAAAAATAATAAATTTTATTAATAATCCAGTCAAAAAAAATTCCAGCCCACCCCAAAATTTGTGATGTGTAATTTTATACCTTAAAAAAAAATATTAGCCTCCCACTACATAGATTTCTGGATCCGTCCCTGTGGGGTTTGATCACGAAATGTTTAAAGGTGGATCTCAATTTAGGGCATTTTGATTAAGGCTGTGCTTGGGGGTGATTTGGTAATGGAATGGAATAGAATGAATTATAAATGAGTGGAAAGGAAATGAAACAAATGGAATGAAAGGTTATTTCTCCTTGTTTGGGAGAGGTTAGGATCAAAAGTAATGGAATTAGATAGAAGTAATGGATAGAATGAGTACTTTTAGTCTCCTTTCCACCCAACCTCCTCCAATTTGGAGACTGAAAGTGCTCATTTTAAGAAGATTAGATGGAACCAATCCCTTTCCATTCCATTACTTAAAAGCCTCTCAAACAAAGAGAATATATTTCCTTCACCATTCCATCTAATTCCATTACTTCACACTCTCCCAAACGCACCCTAAGCTATCAGATTTCATAGGCAACCTAATTCAAGGTGATGCATTGAATCAATCCACTACCGGAAAAATGTGTTCCAGTGCATTTTCTTGCAAAGCATACTTTGTTTAGGGTCATTTTCCTCCTACGCATAGAAAGGTGTCGTGCTGGGGGGTTTGTGAAGAAAAACTAAACTTTTTTGCTTGAAAGTTTTGAGGGGAATTTGCAGAAATATGTATAGCACAACAGTGGCTGCTGGATGAAATGCTAAAATAGCTTCGAAATTTGTGGAAGCTGTCCCTATCATCCCCTGCATTGGTGCTCACTATGAGGTCCATCTTTTGCCACATTATCATTGAGGCAACCCTGTAGAAAGTTGCCACCTATTATTAAAAGACTACAGTTGCTTCCCCTAGGAAGGCTTAGGGGCTGTTTGGTTGTGGAAGACTGCCCTAGTTTTCCAGAAAATTACTCCACAGAAAACAAAAAATTGGAAAACTTGTTCAAGTACAAAAAGTATTTCCCAAATAGAAATGGAGATTTGGAAAACTCAGAAAATGAGTTTTCCTTATTAATTGGGAGATTCGGAAGATATGGTTTTCTAAAATTTTCCACAAACATCTCTCATTTTTTGGAGTATTTCTAACATTTAATCATGTTTTCAAATTTTCTATGGAAAATGAAATCTGGAGATTTTATAGAAAATTGGAGATAAAAAACTGGAAATCATTTTCCACAACTAACCTTAGTAGCTTACTGTCGCTATTGACAGTTAAAACTGCTGCTTCTGACCATTTCTTTCAACAAAATGACAAGACTAGGAAAATTTTTTGTTTTTAACTTTTTCTTCTTAGAGAAAATCGATCCTCTAATCAGACCTCTCTTCACGTGCTTCTGAGATCAATTGACATACTTATTTAGAGGTAAACCTAAACAAATTTGTGTTTCTTTCGTATTTTTACTGCATTCTAATTGAATGCATATATATGGACATGTTTGGCGATAATGTGTATTCTTACTATCAATTAGCGTACCTAAAGAGAGAGTTTCATAGACATTTAAACACCTCAATTGTGTTTTTTTACACAAAACCAATGGTTTGCTTGCTGGATAGCGTGTACAAGGAAGCAATTATATATTGCTGGACCAAAACGAATGTTCTGGATAGAATTTTTGGTGCCAGCTTTTGGAGAACCTGGAAAGTTAATATGGTTAGGACCATCTGACCAGGTTTCCCTTTTTGGTGCAGAAGACCGAGATATATATTCCCCTTTACAGGATCATCTGATCAGGGTCCCTTATGGTTTGCGTGGTCAGTTTGAAAATTGGAAGAAAAAACATTCAGCTGCAACAAAGTTTGTTATTTACTGTGAAAACTGTGTTTTTAAGTATAACGAGCATTAACTTCTCAATGACTATAGAGGCAATGAGTTTCAATTATCATTGTTAAAATTTGATCCATATAGTGATCAGTGTTGTAGGATGTTCTTGTGATGCATAACTTGGTCTCAAGTATAATGAGTCTCAACTCCTCGATGACTGTTCAGGGAGTGAGTTTTGAGTTATAGTTGTTAAAGTTTGGTTCATATAATAATTGACATTGTAGGATGTTCTTAGAAATGAATAAAATGTTCATTGTTGTTATGCGTTCCTCATTGCTAATGAGTTTTTTAGTTCATACTTCTTGTTGGTGAAGGGGGGGTGACTTCTACATAATTTGGTATTTTCCTAGAACATCCACCAAGCACCAACCACGAAAAAAGAAGAAGAAACGAGTACTAGAAATTGTTTGCTAAGAGAATGCAAAACAGTAAAGTTGAATGGCAGACTGATCCTCTTCAGGTAACTTTGCTTCCTTTCAATATTTTTTTATCTATTTTTATTTATTCTTTGTGGATGCTGGCATTTACTATACTGTAGCACACAGAAAGCTTAAACATTAGTAGAAAGCACGACTCAAAAAAGAAAAAATAGTGAAGGAAAGGACAGGAGCTGAGTTATCTCTTGTAATCTCGAGCTTTTAAGAGCAAGGCTCTAAATTACAGGAAAAGTTCATGACGGTATGATGGCTTACTGTCTATATCTGAATTGTATCCAACTGGGGAGAGAGAGAGAGTGCAATCGCTTTCATGCATGCAGAACTATTCAAGTGCGGATGACATCAATTTGGTAGGTGAACAGTGAGTTCCTATAATTGCATGCTCAATTTTCTTTTTTCTTATTTTGTAGACCTTGCATTTTGCAAATAGCATTGATCTCCACATCCATCCCCCCATCCCCCCAAAAAACAAAGCACTTTTCTACTCTCTGCAGGATAAGCGAACGAATTAAGAAAGAAATTGGTCCCATTCCTTTGCACCTCAGTCAACACTATTTTAGCTACCTGAATCTTTGTAAAACTTTTCGTGTTTCTACAGATTGTTGAAGCAAGTTATAGGATTTGGTATCATATGAGGTGACTATCTATAGTAGCTTATTCAAATAAGTGTAATTAATAACATCACTTTGAGATATTGTAAGTTTGGCTTACTTGTAGTAATAATTTTTTTTTGTCCGCACCATATAAGAGGTTTTCATTATCTCTTGTGTTTAATTAGTGAAGATACAAATCACTCAAGTACCTTGAGCTATTGTAATTGCTCTCTACCAATCTCGTTTTATACAAAAAAAATTATAATATCTAAGAGATTGTAGATTTGATTAGTGTGCGTTTCTTCTCTATATGATTGAAGAATAAAATTCACTTATGATAATTAGTAGTTTTTTGTCCAAACAGTATGTGGGTTTTTTTTTTCTTTTTTTTCTAGCTAAAACTCAAAACATGTGAGGTTTTCAACTCATAATTATATTATATCCAAATTTATCTTAGTTTGGTTGGTCTAGATACTAGTTAAAGTTCAAATACAAAGACTTATAAATTTACTTTCTATTTTCTCTTTTCATATCTCAACATATATAATAATATTTCATCAAAATTTATCTCAATGCGGTGGCAAACAAATCTAGTTGAGGTTCATAGAGGTGAGGACCACTCATATAATAAAACTTTTTTATTTAAAAAATAATAATTTTACCTTCTAAGATAATAAATTTTATGTCTATTTTATTTTACGTGATCAAAAAATAAAATAAATTCACTTGTGTAATTATTATCTTTTTGTCAAAACACATCACGTGGGGCTTTCAACCTCATATCTTTTTGTGGGGATCAATTTGTACTAAATCTCTATCGGGACTGATAGATATACAAGTGGTTGAAAAAATAAAAATAATTATATATGGCTCAAAGATTAGAAAAAAGGTCATATTTGGGTTACCATTTTAGTTATAAATAACGTTTAATAATAATAATAATAATAATAATAATAATAATTTGCTTTTGAAGAGAATTAATAATAAAATTTGTTTTTACATAAATTAAAATATTAGGCTTTGGAATTGGAATTGGTCCATGGGATGACTGAAAACGCCAAAACTAGACCATTCTTCATTCTTGAACGGAGAGATTTAAAACTAGAAGGAGGCTCGCACCCAGAGGAACATTCGTGTAGTCTTGGGAACCATTTTCTAGGACATTTAATGCAAGTTAGCAGAAATATATTATAATAATAAAAAAATATTATTTAAATATTAATATATTATTGTCGACTTGCCAAAATAGTCGATCGAGGTTCATTTACAGATCCAGTAATCACAAATACGTGGGAAGAAAACAATTACTCCATCAACTAATAATACTCAAGAGTTTTTTACGTGATTCGGACAGAACAATACTTAGTCCATGACTGTTTTTTGACAATTTTAATAGAGTCATCGTATATATTTTTTTATCATTCCTGTACAATAGCTTTTGATCTTCTATTTATAGTGTGAGATATAGATAATTTACACAAAATTAAATGTGATGGAGTCACCTTGTGAGGGACAAAGTGCCCTTCTTATCTCCTTAAAACAAGAAGTAAAAGTTTCGCACCATGTGAGATTTGGTTTTCCATGGATAAGAACAAGTAGACATCAAATCCGATTATTCTACTTCGTGATCTTCTTTGCGAGCTAATTAGGTTGACCAACGAACTAGAGCCATCGTTAAGAGCTCGTTTGCTATTGTAATTGAAGCTTGCACTTTAGCAATTATGCGACCTTGCATAATCATCTTCGTTGTTGGCCCCGTTGTACTCTGAGAGGTTGAGCTTTATCATTGGACCACTCTTATCCCAGAGCAGTCTTGTCAATAGTCCAATGCGGTTCAAGAAATGCTTGTAACAATTATATATTTGTATCGCTAAACATAATTATTAACAAAACTCATAATAATAATAATAATAATAATAATAATAAAACAAACACAGTCATCAACTCTGATCAAAAGGAATAAACACACTTTTCTCAGAGATCTCTAAAAGTAAAAGGGCTTCTTGACACAATCGTCCATGCAAGGGAAACGATCGAATGCATGCAATGCAAGCATCTATTTTTTTTTTTTTTTTTTCTATAAAGATTTGTAGTTATTAGTTTTTCAGTTTACCCTGAATGATTACATTGAATAATGAATACATGTACACATATTATAAATTTTATGAATTACATGCGTTAAATAAAAGTTTAAACCCATATTACTAAAATTTGGATTGTAACTGTAAATAAAACTACCATCTCTTCTCATGGAGACAATATTTTAGGAGGTAAGCAGGCGCATATGATTGATTATGGGGTTTAATAAAGGGTATAAATGTCTTTTCACCACCACCATTATTATTATTATTATTATTATTATTATTGTAGTATGTGGGGAATGTCTTCTCCTTGTTGGACATGCACGAACAGTTTGCTAGACACAAGGATTTCAAAATGTAGGTTTGACCCTCCTTTCTAATTTTTTTTTTTCGAATTCCTCGCTATCTGTTTTATTATAGACTGTCTATTACATTTAATTTTGCACTCAAGTCTCAAGCTGCAATTATGGATGCATTTAAGATCAATTCACCCTCGAAGTTCAATGTGATTCACTTGGGGAAAGGAATTGCTAGTTCCACCATTCTTTGCCTCAAACTGGGTTCCAATTCCATTGTTTATCTCACAAGTTTTAAGCAAGCTAGCATGGTGTAGAGTATGGTTAAAGGAAATTATATATGTCATAAAATAATATTTTTGTAATTACAAAAAAGGTTGATGATCAGTTTTTAATATATATATATATAAACTCTAGTATATATATAATTTCTGCGTGTCTCGTAACTCTAGTATGTGTACCAATAGGGTTGGTTGAGCAAAACGAAGTATTTGGTTTGTTCCATTAGGATTTCTATCAATACCAAGATGGATTTGAAGTCAATAGATTTATTTAATCAGTCAGTCTATAATGTGCGTTATCTATATCTACGCGTTGGTTTCATTCAAAATAATTAATGGTTTCTGGGCTGAGTGTATTTTGGGTGTATGAGCCTTTCGTTGGCTGCAGGCCAATATATAGTTATTGTAATGATTATCATTTTTTGGCCTTCATATCATGAAATATAATAGATAAAAATAGTTGAAGGTTTCATCTTTTTCTCTCAAAGATGCATTCTTACAACATAACATTATGGTTCATGGATTTGACTTACCACATATAATAAATAAATTAAAGGTGAAAAGTTGAGAGGATAATGAAAATGCAATTCTCTGATTTTTCTTTTTCTTTTTCTGTTCGTCGGTTTATTTGGACCAAATGAAGCTTAAAATAGCATAAATGATTATATATGTCCATATATATATATATTTTGTCCACCTTGTTCAAGTCCCTCTTTTTTTTCTTTTTCTTTTTCTTTTTCTTTTTTCCTGTTCACACACACACATATATATATATAGAGAGTAATTGCATTTATTGACAATGGATTGTTGCCCCACTCTCATGAAGCGGGCATGCACAATAATAGCATTTATTAAGAATAATCCCTAGCTAGTATCCCTTCCTCTCAATCTCGGTCGGTCCGGGCAATTTGTATTAAATCCAGGTCAGCACAGTAGAATATGAACTTACAATTAAACAGTAAAAAAAAAAAAAAAATCTTCTTCTTATGATCAAGTCCTTTTGGTCCAATCTATGCCCAAATATAGATTGCATATACATGTATATTTTTATCATGGAACAAGCATATATGTATGTATGCTTTAGCGTTCACTATCCTCGCCAGCATTTTGTTCATAACCATTAGGTTGTGTTCACTGTTTTCAAGTCATTTTTAGTTTTCAATTTTTTAAAATAATGAAAATGCGTTCTTTTTACTGTTTTTAAAAATGACATTTTTGAAAACAAAAAAAAAATTTGTGAAGAAAACTTAAAACAACAAAAAGTTGTTTTGAGTGTTTTCGTCCAAAATAAAATCAAAACTCAAAACATATTTATTTATTTATTTATTCATATTTTATTATTATAATGGAAAAAATATTATAAAATTTATTAATTTTAAAATGTATATATATTTTTAATAATATATTAACATTAAATATTTATAATTTACTTAATAATCAAATTTATTGAATAAAATTTTATTAAAAAAATATCTTCAAAATTTCAAAGAGAACGCGTTTTCTAATTTTCTGTTTTGAAAAATAATTTTTCAAAATGACAAAGAGAACACGTTTTTAATTTTCTAAAAATAGACTACCAAAATAAAAAACTGAAAATGAATTCAAAACTGAAAACTGAAAATTGAAAAATAAAGAGAACGCACTCTAGCTTTTCTCTTGCCTTTTCATTTATTAAGCACTGTTCATGTTTTGTATTCTTCTATGTATCAATATCAGAGAGAGAGAGAGAGAGACCCTACATTGAAATTAAAAACATTAATTGAATATACTGATTATGAAGACGATTTTTTATGATGAACCTAAATGGAGTAGTAAGGTTGATATATCTTTCTTTTCTTTTCTTCTTATTTTTTGCTAAGCACAGCAGGTACATATATAGGATGATGTCTTTCTTTGTCATGTGTATTTCCTTTTAAACTAGAAGAGAATATTGTGCTTACATGAGGAGGAATAATTAATTTCATATTGAACTTGTTAATGAACATGGAGCTCTTGATCCTAGAGAGATGTCACTTCATTATAACTGAGGTTTTGGACAATACAAATTAACGGATGATCAAAGCCTGCAGATTAAGCAGTCATATGCACAAGGTTAATTTAATTATTAACAAAAAAAAAATTAAAAAAACACAAAGATGATGATTTTTTTTTTTTTTTCTGGGAAGAGGAGAAGTCGAGGTGAGATGTCAATTTTATCCATCTACTTGCTTTATATGCTAAATAAGTGGAAGCTATTTCAACCGAGTCACCCCTCAACATCCCATTTTGGTTTCCCCTTTAAAATATATCGCTTTCCACTGCATAATAGCCTTTAAGTTCTTTCTTTTTTTTGTGTGGAAGAATAGCCCTACAGTTACCAGCTGTGTCGGAAGACTAGAATACATATATATACATATAATATACTGTTCTTGTATAAGGCTTGACAAGTTGTGACACCTAATTTAATAGGCACCACACTCCAATCACTGTAAGAAGAAGATTAAGACAGCTCTATTCTTACATACATATGATAATTCTATATATGTTTGAATCCTTTACTTCACTAGTGCCCAAATATTTTGATAATAAAAACCTTTTTTCGACTTTAGTATTTTCATGTAATTTACATAAATATAAGATATTAGAAAATAGAAAAGAAACTTACTCAGCAAAAAAAAAAAGAAAAAAGAAAATCAAAACTCCTACACCTTGGGAGCATATTGAATTAGGTGTACTCTTTATTTTATTGTTCAGCAAACGATTTTCATTCACAAAGGAGAACCTGCGAAACAGCTCCCATGAATATTTGTTGGTTATGAGTATCTTTAGCCCAAAAAAAAAAAGAATATTAATTTGCTGCTTAACTCAGTAAAAAAAGAAAAATAGAATATCTGCATTTGAGACGAGTTGAGATTCTGCAGCAATCTCAAAGAAACCTTCCTGGGGATGATTTGGCTTCCTTAAAGCAAATCAGGAGGTGGAGTTCTGGAAGATTTACTTTGTTTTTCTTGAAGATTTTTTAACATTAAAAAATAATATTTAATCCACTTTTGTAGTCCGACTAAGGTGATGCGACCGAGCAAAATACTCAACGCCGGGCCATATATATTGAGCATTTGTCCAGTCAGACCCCCAAGTCAGACTAGGAGGACAAACTAAATATCATAGTAAAACTCACTCGTCTTCTTGGAAGTTTACTGCTTTTGGGAGTTAATTTCCTTTACATTACTGATATTTCCAGCTATGACGAGTGGTAAAGTCTTTTACTGCATTAGATTTAGGGTGTTGGTATGTTGAGTAATGTAAAGGACTTTATCAGGGTTGTGGGTTGATCCCTTTACTTGCTGGTCTCACTCACTGGCTGTAAGGGACTTTATCAGGGTTGGTTTCTAAGGGCTTTTTGCTCTTAATAACATTTCTCACCATTTTTTTAAAAAAAAGTTAACTTAATTTATTTTATAGAAGCTAAGTTAGTAACATTTCTGTTTATTTTGATCTTCCACATGAGTTTTAGTCATCTCCAATTAGTCATGAAACGCTGAAAATAGACTTAAAACGTTTGTCGTTCTTCAGCATAGTGTACCAAAAGACAATGAACGATATCCTAATTGATGTTTGGTTGTTCTCTTATTTTTGCTTGAGCTCAGCAAGTGGTTGAGTTTTAATTTTTGATTTTTTGGTTTGTGTTATGTTGATGTAAAGTTTTGTGTGTATAATTTTATATCTCTCCTATTGTTTTCTTAAGGTCTTATAAGTGCCTTCTCTTATCATTTGCTTGTGATCTCTAGAACCTCTTGAAGGGACAAGCGAGGTGATCTCCTCCTTTATGCTAGTTAATACCTTTTAGGTCATCTTTTCTCTCTTCAATCTTAGATGGGACTTCAAAACTAATCTAATTAGTCTCTTTGTTTGGTACTTGGTTCCATCCCTTGCTTATCTCCCCTAGATCACCAAGTTACCTACAGGAGTATTTGGGTTATATATATATATATATATGTAAGCCAATAATCTTGTACGTTGTTTCTTTTTTATTTTGACTGACTTCCCCCTTTTTTTTTGCGATAAGTTAAACTTCTTATTTGTTTTAAGCTTTGGCCTTGTTATTAATTAATGTAAAAAAAAACAAACATTTCTCTTATTTCTATTTCAAATGTTGTATTGGGTTCTTAATATAAAAAAAATGAGATGTTTTGTACCAATAATGTAAACGGGAGTTTTTTAGTTCCAAAGCACATGCTTTCATCAACTAATATTTCCTCACTCGAAGGCAAATAAAAGAAATGGGAAGGAGCCTACCTAGTAAAAAAAAAAAAAAATATTGAGGACATTACCAAAAAGGCAAATTTTCATATTTCAAGAAGTATAGGCTAGTTGTCATAATTTAATCTGTAACTTAGCAGCATAAAAAAGAGTTTGGGTATGTGATTAAATCTTAAAAGTCTAAAAATTTACTCTTGTATCTCCTTTAAGCTTTGGCCTTAATGTGAGAAAAAAAAAAGTCCAAAAGTTCGCTAACCCAATCATTTCAAGGCTATTGAAAACACTGATAAATCATTTAACAAATAATCCAGCGATAAGTTTTTTTTTTAATGGCGAAATCCAGGGATATATAAGTTATATGCATCTGTTATGTACTTAATCAAAAGAATCAACACATTTTTATTGCAAAAATGCCGCTATCACGTGTATTTTTTCTGTCAAAAAATACAAAAGGAATAGTACTTTTGATAATAAATTTGTTCTTCAAGTAAGAATAAATGAATACATCTTAGCAAAATAAAACAAAAATATAAATTGATGAAGGAAAGGATATATGTTACAGAATGTTCACTCTCTCTAACTGTGGCAGGCAAAGACTTTGCCTTCGGCTTTTCCTTTCTACCTTGGTTATCTTCTTGTCTCGCAGTGGGTAATTTTCTTGATTTCCAAACAAAGCCAGTGAATAGTAGCTTTATTTTTTCACATTCCAGTACAGGCTTTTTCTTTCTTTCTTTGTTTTTTCATTTTAAATATCCTGAAAGATTTTCTTGTACACTCCTTATATTCTCTCCCTCATCCCCTTCTCTCTCCCCCCTCTCTCTCTATACATCATATTCACACAGTACATATTTCCGTGTGTCTATGTTTTGTGTCATCTTACGACAAACCTTGTATTCCAACAATTCTTCAGCCTAGCTAGCTATCTAGCTCCTTAATTCCACCTTCCATGGCAGAACCCTACTCAAATTTCCACACTAACTGGTTCAACTTCACACCTGACTCTCTTTCCTTTTCCCATCAATCCCACAACTCAAACAACCTTATAAGCAACAAATCTTTGCCTTCCTCACCTCCGCTCGTAGAAGCTCTTCCTCTTCTCAACAACCTAAACACAACACCAGCACCAGACCAATTAGAATCCTCAGCATGCAGTGCCATGGAAGTGGATGAAAGGAACAAGTCCAGAGATATGGGGGTTTTTTTCTCGAATAGTGGTGGTGATGAGGAGGAGGAGAGTGTGACAGTGTCCCTACATTTAGGGCTACCAAGCCCTAGTTCAAAATTTCAGGTACCCTCCAAGATCTCTCCCACAGCGGTGGCAGGAAAGGAAGATGATGCAGATGGTGCAATTTCAGGGTGCCCTTTGAATAGATTAAACAAGCGTCAGTACTGGATTCCTACAGCCACCCAGATTCTTATTGGTCCTACACAGTTCCCATGTCCTGTTTGTTCTAAGACCTTTAACAGATACAATAACTTGCAGGTATGCTTGTATAATGTGTAAATCCCTAAGCCCAACAGTTGGCTCTTAAAAATTAAGTTTATTTTTGTAATTTATTTTGCTTCTTATTCCAGAGAAAGTGGATGCGTGCATAGATCATTTATCTGTTAGGTCTCCTCGATCCAAATTGATTGTCCAGATATTGATCTATATTTTATGGAAACCAAGTGCGAATATTATTATTTTTCACATGGATAATTGAACCAAAAGTTAATTTTTTAAGGCAAATCTCTAGTCTTCTAGTCTTGGAGTAAGCGAGATATTGTCTTAATTTTACATAATTTCGAGGGTTTCCATTCATTCTACACAGACTTTTCACGGATACTGTGTTATATCTTTTAGGGTTAAGTTTGATCTTGAGAGTATGTTATATCTTTTTTATTAATGTTTTGCTGGGTGACTGTTAATTCTGTTAGCATTATTTGAGAATGGTTCGATGGTTTTCAAAATCATTTTCAACACCAGTTAATTATATGTCATGGCCTTCGATATATAAAATTCCAGGTGGTATCCTCTTGTGGTAATCTATTTACTTCTTGTATTTTTTTCATTTCCTTTGAAGGTTTCTTATTTAGTTATTCTACTTTCTTCCCGTAATATTATACGTGTTAATTTCTTTCTTCTTCCCAATTCCCAATTCCTTTTATTTCCTTGGGGGTTGGGGGTTTTGAATGAAAAGTTGATATACTTTCCCTTCCTCGTGAGATGATGAGTTGCTTTCCTACTTGACTAAACTAACTGTTCATGCATTGGTCTCGTGCATTTGCGGGTGCTTTGAAATTTGTGAAATTCCCATTTTGCAGGCAGGTAAAAGGGAAAGTAAAATACTATTTTACAGAGCTTTGCGGTTTTGACGAACTTTCATATCAATGCCTCACTAACCTTTTAATAATGAACCCCTTCCGGTCTGCTGAAGGCAGCAAGCTGCAGCAGCCCTAGCCTAGTGAGACAAATCTCATGCCTGCAGTCTGCAATATAGTGTAAACTGTCTCTTGCCATGTACATAATTAAACATCCAACTGATATAATTTTTAACTATATCTGCATCATGAGTACTCAGATATATATATATTTATTTATATCTATTGAATCGATTAAGCTGTAAATATTATACATGATCGGTCAGAATGATTGCTGTAGCTGCTAAAGCTGACAAGAAGTAATTATATAGACAGCTCTTTATATATACCATTACCTCTACAAAAGAGGTCTAAAATGGTTATGGGCTTAAGAACAAGTACTATATATATGAATATATATATATATCCTTTCTTTTAGATGCTCTCCTGTTTGGTGACTATATATATATATATATACATATAGGCTACAGAGCCCTATGAAATTAATTAATTTTGTTATTCTCATTTTTTCTCACACTTCAGATGAAGTAATGGTTATAAATTTAGTTTTCCCCATTGGAGCTAGATCTTGCGTGGATTGTGTTGCAGATGCACATGTGGGGGCACGGATCTCAGTACAGGAAAGGGCCTGAATCATTGAGGGGAATCCAACCGACGGCAATGCTGAGACTGCCTTGCTATTGCTGTGCGCCAGATTGCAAGCACAACATTGATCATCCAAGGTCCAGGCCGCTCAAGGATTTTCGGACTCTCCAAACTCATTTCAAGAGGAAGCATGGGATCAAGCTCTTTGCCTGCAGAAAATGTGAGAAGCCATTTGCAGTGAAAGGCGATTGGAGGACCCATGAGAAGAACTGTGGCAAGATCTGGTACTGCATTTGTGGGTCTGATTTTAAGCACAAGAGGTCCCTCAAAGACCACATCAGGGCCTTTGGCCATGGCCATGGCGCTGTGGGTGATGACTACTGCTGGGAGGAAGAGGATGAAGCCGCTTCCGAAATCGAACAAGAAGGTGAGTCCTCCATGTGGTCCACTTGAACATGCATGTAAAATCTTATTCTTCGACTAGCTAGCTAGTCTTGGGAACTTATTCATGCCCATTTAGCTAATTAGTAGTTCATCTTATTTGCTCTCTTCTACCTCCTCCTACACCTTTAAAGCTGTTTCTTCATATTGTATGATCTTCTTGAAGATGTTATATATAGGTTTAGGGATTTGATATGAATTTGATGGTGTTCTTGTGTGAAATTTTCACTCATTTGGTTGTGTATTGGGAAAAAAAATATGCTGGGGTTTGGTCATCTTTTCTGCTCCTTAATTTGCCCCTTCCAATTTTTTTCTTGATAAAATGAGAAACCCTAGCTAGGAGTGGGTGTATATATATGTGTGTGTGTGTGTGGGTGTGTGGTGCTCCTCGCCTTCTATACAGCAAAACAATTCTCTTGTATTTCTCTTCTTCTTCTTCTTCTTCTTGCTAATAAGACTTTCTCCATTATATTTCAGATTGTAATATCACGAGCCACTCAAATAATATGTTAATAAGTACTGATCTTATAACTTGTTGACAAAGATTTGAATACTATTTGTACATTAATCTCCTGCAGTTCCTTGTACACTGATAGCTGGGCTTCTTAGGTTTTGCACTGCGAGTGGTTCACAAAATCATTTGATATATATATTCAACTATAATCCAATAGTTTTGCAACGTTACTTCATCCCCCTATATATAAATCCAATAGTTATTTTCAGCTAGCTGAAAGACTACTCGTGGTGCTATCATCAGAGTTAGTTGAGTCACCAATATTGATGAGTGGGTGCTAAATGTACGTGTTTAGCCCGATGCTAAAAATAAAAATAAAAAATCTTTCACCCTATTTGGCTTACGCAATTAATATTACATATAAACGTGTAATTTATGTTTTGATGAAAAATCAAAAATTAAACTATAAGAATTTATCAAGATATAATTAATTTAACGTCACTAACCCATCTACTAGCTAGAAAGCTGAGGACATGAGGGAGAGAGTGGAACATGAGCCTATGATCTCTCTCTAGGGTTAGAGATTTTGTTTGGCGTCTTCAATAGATCGCTTGCTTGCTTGACTTTGTTACTGTCGCACTTATGTTTGGTGTCATCATCCCCTCTCCCCCATTGGATCCATTCTCTAGTTCTTGATAGCTTGGCGAGTGTGCCTTGAGATATGCCTCAGCACATGTAATCCCTTTCCTGCTGCATCTTAATTTGCCCTTATGGCCTTTAGGTATAAGTGTTCAATAAAAAGACAAAAATAAGTCTCAAAATTATTGAATATGTCTATAGTATATATTATTTAATCTCATAAATTTAAGAAAACATTATCAATACTTCTGAGTAAAATCCTGTAACATTGTAAGTAGTAGCAGAGAGAGCATGCACTTAAATCATTCTACTGTTTAAGTATGTATGTCGGCTTCCTATATATTGGCCTTATAAAATAGTAAATCTCACAGTAATCTTTCTATTTACAGGTCAACTATATATATATATATATATCTCACCATAAATATTTCAATAAATACTAGATATCATGAGTTTAACCAATAAACTCCAATTTTGGCAAATTAATGTATATTCTATTTCTCATCGAATGGCCACAAAACATTAAGGCAGTGAATTTGAGGCTCTTTAGTAATTAGTAATGGCTTAATTTGTTGTTTGGTTAGGCAACTTGGTGAACCCTCCAATTTGCTCCTTTTCGGGCTTCTCAAAGCAAAATTTATTCAAGTCCCTTAGCTAATAGCATCTGCTTGCCGCAAATCAAATCAAATCCGTGGCCTTACTGGCCTGTGCCAATGTTCTCTCCTATCCGTGGCCTTTATTTTGGTTCACCTAAGAATATTTGTAATTCTAAACAAAAATTATTTTAGTAATTTTTAATAATAAAAATAGATATTAAAAATTATTTAAAATTTACTTTACTTGTCTTTTAAGATGTAAAATTATTGATTAAATTTTTATATTCAAGTTTAGAAAGTAATTTTTTTTTCAATTGATAATATAAATAAGAGAAAAAGATTTAAAAATATAAGAGTCGAATGAGCAAAAAATGTAGAGAGTCCATAATCAAGTTCTGAAAATTAAAAAGTCTTCGATTTACTTTTATTATTATTTTTTTAATGCCCAAATCAGCCCGGATTCCCTAGATGAAATTTTTGTCATCCAAAAGATCGTTTTATCAAATTGTCTTCTTAAAATAATATCACTTCTTGCATTTTCTTTCTTTTCCTTTACGTAACTGGTTTACACCTCATTGTTCATTATGTAACATTAAAAAATAATCCGTGAATTTGGGGAAGTGTAAGTTTCCTTATCTAAATTACCTTTCACTATTCATTGCTTAACATTTAATTTGTGAACTTAGAGAATTAAGGGATCTCTTCATCTAAATGTCTAAATGACATTTTACTATTCATCGTCTAACACTGAAAATTGATCTTTGGATTTGGAGAATTGAGCATTTTCATTCAAATAGAACAAAATAAAAATTAGGATTTGTCATGTTATTTAGTATTGAAATTTTTGTTATAGTTATACATATTATTTATAATAAATATTACTAACTTGTGTATAATGATATTTCCAAATGATATTCCAATACCGATATTGTACTATATTGTACTGATAATACACCTGGTACCTTATTTTGTTTAGCATCCACAATTATAACGGTATATAATAGGGAGTTTTGAAAGGATACCCCTAAATGATTAATTATATATAATTTTAATCTACACACATATCTGTGTGGATTATATCACTAATCATTTAATTGGTATCTCAATGACATAAGCACCCATCATAAAGTGCCTCTTAAGTATTAGGTGACATACGAGTAATGCATTTGAACACAAAAGCCAGCTCTTATCATCATGCCAACCTCGGGGTTATAGATGTTCAATTTCTAATCCAAGTGCAAGACACCTCTGCAAAATATTCTCAGAGAAATAAATATTAATGTTTTTGAGACCTTGTCATGACCTATATACTAAATGGAGTTCCATTTAGCTGTCATTTCAGATATACTAATCTTCATCTGCTTTCAGAAACTAAGCCTATAGTTTTCAAGGACAGCATAATAGACAAGCTGAAAAGCCATCCTGCTTTCAGTTGCAAACCACACAAAGCACCATACGGTAAAAAGAAATTGAACACAATTAGTTCCTAAATTCTACGAGAAAAACACACCCAGTAATCAGTCAGATTTTCCTAAATTAATCTTAATCTACATAGAGTAGAGAAACTAAGCATACAGTTCCCAGAACAGCATAAACAAGCTGGAAACATCATCTACTTTCAGTTACAAACCACCCAAGGCAGATTCCAGATCACAAAAGGAAAGTGACCACAAATTAGTTGCTAACTTTAACCAGAAAAAACTTACAAAGTACAATACAAATCCAATCTCTACCCAATGCTCAAAATTGAAACCCAACAAACTCGATACAAACATATAAAACTATCATCATAAAACCCGTTGCCCGAATATTTACAGTTCTTCAAACACACTGATGCTGTGATTTGGGTGGGGGTAATATAGCATTCCGACTATTTTACATCCTTTATTTTCATCGACTATTTATTTACTACATAATGATTGTTCACCCGATAATTCTTCATTTATCCATCATACAAACCCTTCAAAACCTTTTTTCTTTTTCCAAAATATAAGATGCAAATTTATTCACATGTTCATTAGCTCCCAGCCTCCATCCAACGCCTGGAATCCACAACAGCAAAAGCAGTTCTGTGAAAAACAGCCAAACACCACAAAATTTAAAATCAGTGATACCAGAATCCAGATGAAATCCGCAAGGTATGGAAAAACCAAATAGAGAGTGACAGAAAAAACCAGGCAGCAGAAAAGGGCAGAAAATTACAAGCAAAAAACGGGTAAATTACACCCGGCACCAATGAAGTTTCACCAAAAGGCAAAAACATCCGAGCTATCAGAAATGACAATGACCTCCCCAGCCACTAACAGATTGTGCAAATTGACTATTTTACCCCAATTTTTAAACTCTCTCTCTCTCTCTCACACACCGATGGTTTACAATAGCAAAATGTTTGGCCATTGCTGAATCAATGCGGTTGTAGAACCCCACATGATGCCGAGAGAGAGAGAGAGAGAGTTACCGCTGCCATGGAGGAGGATCGTTGGCCGTCATGAAGTTCCCTCCATGAAGCTCTCTCTCTCTCTCTCTCTCTCTCTACCTATACATGAACACAAATTTGAGTTCCTTGAAGGGATCTAGGTTCCTCCAGTGTCAATGGCAGCCAGCCACCACCAAATTTTTTTTTTCCTATAATTATAGAGAGGGGGGGGGGGGGGGGGGTGCATTTGTAAAAATTTAAAGTCCTTTTCTCACGGAAGGGGGAAAATGATGCATGATCATTGTCATTTCTGATAGCTCAAGGGTGTTGGTGTCTTTTTGCCAAATTTTAGGGGAGTGGTGTAATTTACCCAAAAAGAAAGAAAGAAAGAAAGAAAAAGCCACAAAATTTTTGAAAATGCAATACATTATTTCGTTCTAAATGTCTTGCCAAACTAAGCTTTTCATATACAATTAGCTTGGGAACTTATATTTCCTTTGGGCCTCCAGCAGAAAAATAAACAAATAATGAAGATGACCAAAATCTCAGAGGTATATGTTTCTTTCAATTGACTTGCACATGATCAGCATGTTTTCCCAGCTAAGCAATATTTCTCAGTTGGCCTTTGTAGACTTCTATAGGATAAGGGGTTCAGGCTTCAAATAAATAGGCAACAACATCAGAACATTACAATATAGGTAGAGAAATAAGCAATTCAACAATGACAATAATTATGTGTAGATCAGATGATTAACTCAGTATGAGCCTAACCCAAGTCAAATTGTTCTGATGCTCTAAGGCAATAGGAATACTATTTGCATCCGTTCCAACATGGAATTTGGCAAACTCGAACAAGAGATCATGCAAGAGAAAGGATGGCAAGGATTTCTTAGAAGAGGCACATTTTTAAGTAATGAAACAATAAATCTGCAGCAAAAATAGGATAATCAACCAAAAATTTGTATATAGCTTGATAGAGATTACATTAATAAACCTCTCCACAAATTGAGCAGGCAAGCTGCCAGAGAAGAAACTATGCCTACAAATGCCCAGAGGACAACTGAATTACAAAAACTTCTATAGCAATTTGTGGATAAATGACCTCAAATACATACATATGGAAATATCAAAATTGAGGGTTAAATGATATTATCTTGTTAAAAACTCAAAAACAACCAAATTAAAGATGAAAAACCAAGCAGAATTTATATTCAACAGTACATTACAGAACCTGGAATGACTTATCAAAAAATATCAGAAATTACCTGGATTTCATCACCCAACTTCAAGATTTTGGCTCCCTAAACTGGGACAACATTAAATTGCAATACCTGCAATTATGGGCATGCACAATTAAAATACCATGTTGATGTCATATCTTTACAAATAAACTTGATGAGCAGTCAGCTGATAATAAAATTGTATATGCCCATAAAGCCCATACAGAATTCAACATAGCTAATGGTTTGGGCACACAATAGCGTGCCAAACAATGTTGAACTACAGTTATGCCTATAGAAGGTTTGGCTCATACTAAGATCAAAAGGCTATCAATAAATCATTCACTAATCAAAGGCATGTCATAAGATCACAGAAACAGCAGAAAGGATACTTAAAATTGACTACAAGTGAATTAATATGCTGTCAGGCTTAGAGCTTGAGGCAAGAGCTGCAGGCACCATGATGTCTAGCATCTTCCATATAATCAAGTGATATATGGGAACTTTAAGTGGTGAGGAGCAAAAGGGGAGGAATCAACCGTCATACATCCATTAGTAGCAGATAACATCACAGAATGGAAACACATATTAGATTTGGAGGGTGTTTGGCTTAGCTAAAATTATGGGAGCTTATAAGCTTTTGAGCTTTTAAGCACTAGCGATTTTTGTCGTAAATTTTAGATTTTAAGGCCATTTTGGTCTTTTACTTGATCAATTATAGCTTTTTTTGAGACAGATTATAAGCTATCCCCCAAAAAAGCTAGGCCATACCAGCTTTCGAAAAAGCTATTGGAAGAGATTATAAGCTTTGTAGCTTATAAGTTCTTCCAACTCCAGCTTATAAGCTCTTCCAACTTTGCCAAACAGGTAACAAAAAAATTAAGCTCTCAATGAACTTACGAGCTCCCTTTGACAATAAAATAAGATAAGATAAACAGCCTCTAAATCATATCATCTCTAGATACCTGTGCAAAAGGAACAAGCAGAATGATCATCTCAAACTTACCCTGGAAGCTCTAAACATTTTCTTCACCTTATACGCAAACTATTGAGGAAGTCTGAGAGCCTAAAAATACACTCAAAAAGAAACAGAAAAGAATATGAATAAAAAATTCCACAACCAAATGAAATTTTCAATATGGAAGGTGAAATAAGAAAAATGAAAAATAAGTAGGCAAAAGGCAACACCTAATATTCTTAGCAATCACTGTATGTCCATCTTCATCCCCAAGATGGCGCAAAACCACTTCCTCCAAACGACCATCACGATATGCATGCTGCAATGACAGAACATCATGTGAAGATGAGATTCCTTCATATTTAATTTAAAAGGACTCCACAAAAATATACATTACCAGTGAAGATGAGATTCTGTTTCATATTGAAATGACATGGAATCTAGTTGTTAATATAAAACTGGTATATAAAACCTTAATAATAGACTTATGTTCACTTCATGGTGCTCAGCAGGAAAGAAATTGGCTTATAACTAGTACTTCTGCTAGAGCCCAACAATTTACATATTTCTGCATGAGAGTAACCTGTTAGTTAACGCCCCCCCCCCCCCACCACCACCACCAAAAGAATAACAATAGCCAAATTCACCCAAAGAAGGTACTATGCGAGCCATTGGCACTAGAGAGTAACTGGCACAATACATATGTAGGCCTGCCAACATATATTCCATGCCAATAGATCATAAACACAAGATCCCCAGCTTCACAAAAAAAAAAGTATAGCATCAAAAAAGCTGGTTACAGCACACAAAAATTCTGACGTTGGTAAGAGCCAAGATCAAACCATACAAAGTGGTTGGGCACAAAATTTTAGCCAGAAAGCAAATTCTGAAGTTATCAAACTAGATTAAGTAGACAGGTCCTATGGACAAAGTAGTAACAAATGCTAAGCATATATCCTCAAATAACTAAGTGGAGATAATTGTATCAAACTCAAGCTGCCTTAAGCCATATCCTAACCAATTGAGAGTTCATTTTTTAAATCTTCAACATCACACGTCTCCAGTTCTACTACTGCACAATTGTATCAATCTCAAGCTGCCTTAACCTAAAGCAATATCCTAACCAATTGAGAGTTCATTTTTTAAATCTTCAACATTACAGGTCTCCAGTTCTACTACTGCAGGGTGGGACCTATGCAGGAAATGAAGCAAAGCATGTAGCCATTAGCATCATTAGAGGAAGTTTCCTCACAAATACCAAAGCAGCATGATTAAAGTGCTGAAGTATGGGGTACCTCTTCCCTGATTACAAATAGTCAATTTTCTATCGAAATTACAGGGTTAATTTTTTTCTTTTTATTTTAACTAATTCCTTGATACTAATTCCTTACACCCAATATTTCACATCTTGTCTAGACCAGATATCATCTACTTGGATAATTGCAACATGGAATAGCGTGACTGGGAATCCATGGGGATTGAATAGCGTGACTGGGAATCCATGATCCCCATTGTTTGACTTCTGGTGTGTACCACAACAAGAATGGTCTATCACTCAGATCAACAGAGTAGAGGTGGTAATAAATCCTACTGGGTACTTATATCAGCCCTTGAGTCTTGGTGTCACACCCCCCAACTCTGTCTCTCCCCACTTCCCAGCTAGAATTGGGGCACTGCCTAGCCTCTAGAGTGCTCTACTTCCTGAGGGCCTGACGCTGCCTAGCCATCCCCTGGGGTGTAACCCCTCCTATGTGGCACCTAGGGCCCCCTGGATTATAGCCCCCTACTCTGGAGCACCTAACAGACCTGGGGGTTGTCCAGCACCTCTAGAGCATAGCCCCCTCCTCTAGGCCTCCTAACATCCAGGGGCATAGCTCCCCTCCCTCAGGAGTGCCTTGCCATTTAAAATAACTTCCAAGGAAAAAAGAAATAAATAACAGTCATCTGCACTAAGGGTCGTCTAGTGCCTTTCAGTTGCATGGCCCCCTTGATTATATATATTTTTTTAATTTGCTTTTCTCTTAATTGACCAGGCTTCTTTTCGCTATTTAATGGCTTTCCTTGGCCATCTACCACATGGCCATTACTCGCCCTTTTTTACAATAGATTCCACTTAGACTTTGGGTCTTTTTACATACACTCCCTGTGGTTTAAATCTAGCATTTGAGATCCCAGCGGTTTCCTTTTTTTTTTTTTTTTCCAAACATCCATACCATTAGTCTGGAAAGGGGTCTCCATAAAACTAAACCTAAACCACATAAGTCTTTGTAACTAAACCAAAATCATAGTGGTTCTGAGTGGAATTTATCCTACTCTTTTTTAATGTCATTGGCAGCTTGATCTAAGAAAATGAACAAAACAAAACAAAAAAAGCAAAACGCAGAGATCAAAAATGCTAAATTTAAACCACGTCTCTATAAAAATGACCTACAAGACAAGGGGTCTGGGTAGAATTTACCCCTTTTTTTAAACTCAAACGCTGTATTCTTTGTGTGTGGTATATATATACAGAGTATTCTACCTTTTTCCTACAATTTCCATCCACCTTACTTCTCAGTCCTTGTGCACCAATGTTTCCACTCCAATAGCTCTTGCACTAACACTGCTTGAACTCATGAAACCCAACTTACTGGAATGTTCAACCATTACCCTTTACACACCTGTCATGCACTATAGAATGTCTGCAATAATTATAGGTGAAACATTATCAGTATCTACCTCTTCAAAGTAAACCCCCCCAAAAAAAGAAAAGAAAGCGTGCACTTGTTGACTTCTCTAACCCTAGTGATACAAGACAACATTCAACACTTTATAACCAAACCTAAGTGATCAAAATATTACCAGTCTAGGATGTTAATAAATAGAGGAAATTAAAAGTAGTTCACCATTCATTGGAATCCATCAAAGCAACTGGAACCCATAAATAAGTAAAAAAGACTCTAGTTTTCATTCAATATTTCAAATTTGTATTATACAAAATGGTTTTGGAAGTTTAATGAGACAAACTTGGAACTACCCTCCAAGCATGAGTAAATGCTAAATCTTTAGTTTTCAAGACAATTAAAGCTAAATCTTCACTGTTCAGGACAACTATTCAACGAGTAGATCAAATCTTCACTAATCTACAGATTTCATCTTATTTGACTCGTCAATGAACCTAGGAAATAAAAATGCACCCCTAAAAACCTTAATCTTGGTAGTCACAGCCCTTTGAAGAAAAATGAGCATAACTTCTTCTAAAAGGCTAGAATTGCAGTAAAACTATTAATTGGAAAGCAGGCACATAGAGCTATCAAACCATGGGTAATTTTCCTAGAAAATAATCTTGGAAGGGTGCAGAGTTAGGTTCCAAATTCATCAAATGTCACTGAATTGAAAACCTAACCAACTTGAACCAACAAATAAAATTCATCAAGCAATAAAATATCAAAAGGAATCATGAACACTCCCATCAAGCTTTGCAGCGAATTAATCAAGTCATGAGAGCCTTCCTATGGAGATGCATTGAGTCAACAAAATCCAAGTACCGCAGGCTGAGATCACAAGAACTTCACATGAGGGTGGGCTAGGAATCAAGAGGCTTCAAGACTGGAATCAAACCAATAAGCACAGATGAATTTGGCTGTTACGTCAGACGTATCAGCCTTCATTCTGGGAAACTGGAACAAATCAAACCCCCTGGGTAAGAACCAGTTTAGGCCTGCAAAAGTCTCTCTCTTGGGCTAGTTCCTGTACTTGGAGGAAAATCCTGAGAATAAGAGTCAAAATGAGAACATAATAATACCCAGTTGGGGATGGTATCAAGGTCTCATATGACTTCTAGTTTCTGTCATTCACTCATTCTATCTACCCCCTCGCAGGTGACAGGGGCCATAGTTTGTCAAAATGTCAGGCAATAACCATTAGAACTAGCCAAATAAAAATTCCACTGATCAGAACTTTTGGAGTTAAAACAGCATTCCGCCTCACTTGCATCCCAATATCTCAAAAGCTGTTGAATGAAAGACAATTAGGGTTCCTGATCAAATTGAGGCATTTGCAGTTAGATTAGCTTGGAAAACTGCCTTAAAACACCTGGCCCAAAAGTGATGTGGAACTGAGACACAAGAAGAAAACTAACAGGAGAAAAAAAATCTAGAGGGGGAAGAACAAGAAGAAATAGGGGCAGGGAAGACAAGAAGAGAAGAATCTGAGATGGAGAAGAAACCGAATGAGAAGAAACTCAAACTTTTAACATTAAATATCAACCTAAGTTCTCCTCTTTACTGTTCATCTACTATACAGAAAACAAATGCAATCCTACTAAAAATCAAATATTAGAATTCTCTTACAATATGCTACTAAAAATATTTAAAATAGAAAATAAAATAAACCAAATCCTAATTGTTTTTGGATTGTTGTTCTTCTTCACTACTTCCATAATACTCTGTTTCCTTCCTTGATCCCTAACTTGATCAACCAATTGTAAAGTAAACAGTTGAATGGCCTTCTTCCATTACCAACTATATACCAAAGGGTGGTCTAAATCCAGTGTCTGCTGGCTAAAGATCCTAATAACTCCAGTAGAACTCCAACAAATCTAGATCAGTCTGCTGCAATTCTTATCTAGTAAATCCATATACAGTCTGAATTGGGCAATCAACCTAATGAATAAGGAAAGGCTGAACCTTTCCATCCCTAGTGAATACAATCTGTTAATCTAAAATAGCATTAATCTTATCTTTGTGGGCATGGGTAGGCAATGGGCTCTCTATATAGTTCGATGGGTGGATTGACAAAAATGGATCATCTGCGAGAGTAGCATGAATTTAGATTGTTTCTATTCTGTGATTGTATTTCATCGGCTATGTCCCTTGTATTTCATACATTTTGCTATTCTTTTCCCCCTTAACAAATGAGGAAAAATACTCCACACATACAAGATTATAACATTAATCCAACGTAAAACAAAAAGAAAACATAAACTAAAAAAATCAAAAACTAAAACTCCATATGGTAAACAACTGTAATAGGTTTACCTTGTAAAAACAACTAGTCCCAAAGGGACAACTCCCATTTCCAAAGTCAAAGTGCTTGCAATCAATAGACCTGCAAAAAGGAGTTTATCTTAATGATCTTACCAATAGACTGCCACAAAAATATTTCTTAAGATGCTCAGTTATTATAATATCCATATTGTCAAATCCTCAACCTTCCCAGCCCCCCAAGCAAACTGAAAGAGCAGATGAATAAAATGAACTTTGTAGATAAATCTTGCGAGATGATCAAAGGAAAGCATATACAAGGTATACACCCAAACCAATATTATGCAACATATATGTTCATACTTCCTCTATGGAAAGAGGCTACCCAAACCTTAGATAAAGTTATATACAAATCTTCAGGAAAGGAGTGAAGGAAAAACAAACTTGGTAGAATGCACTTGTTACTGGTTAGAGCACACAAAAAGCTTGAGATACATCTTCCTTTTCTTTTTATTTATTTTCGTTTTTTTTTAATAAGCAACTAAAAACCATACAAAAGAGAAACACATTAATAACTTACAAGGATAAACATCTAAAAAGATATATTAAGGACCCTTAAATGGAAGAGAGTAGCCACCCTAGCCCACAGAAAATAGGAAAAGAGAATAGGTCTCTTACTTAAGATAAGAATTTGAACTCTCAATACCTCGAAAGAATCTCTCATTCCCCTCAATAATTACCCAAGTCAAAACAGAGACAAATGGGCATGAATCTCTTAAAACATAAAATGGACACTCAATTCATCATCTTTAAATCAAACTAAAGTAACATCAGCTTAAATTACATTTATCTATCACAAAAAGAAAACAGGGACAAAAAAAATCCCAACAAAAAATGTTCATGTAGCATCTTTGTCATGGATTTGATTATGGTGCACAGTACAATTTGTTTGTTATTGACCTCCATATTTCATCCCATTCAACTTCTCCAAACGTATTAAAACCAGATTGAGTTGAAGTCCACATTACATTTCTAATACTCACTCCTTTTGTCTCATCCACCCAAAACAATAACAATATATATCATCAGCAACTAAAATATACAAGGCACTTCATCTTGAATGTACATTGTAAGTAGATTTCTCACTAAAATAACGAGATAAGAACTCAATACAGAACCTTAATGGAATCCAATTGTAACTATAAAAACCTTAGTATCTGTTTCGCAAGGACTACCACAATTTTTTTCTCCTTAATATGTCTTTAATAACCTATATATAAGTACTGTCAACTCCGTTCTTGTCTAAAACACTCCAGAATACTCCTCTGAAACTCTACCATAATCTTTTTTGAAGTCTCTTGTTGGATCCAAGAATCTGACATGGGACTCTCGCCAATTGTGGTGAGAATCCATGAAGAATGAGGGGAGATTATAGGAGAAATGTAGGGAGAGTGAGAAGAACAGAGAATGGTAGAAGGATCGAGAGAGAGAGAGAGAGAGAGAATGAGAGAGAGTTAGGCGGGAAATTAGAGATCTCAATTCTGATATTAGATTATCTCAATTGGGTGTGGTCAGTTTGTATATATACTGATCCATCACCCATGCGGCCACCAAAATTCAAAAGGGTACAACCGCCTTAAGCTATTACTTGAGTACAAACCATCAATGCTTAACTACCTGGTACAACTACTCACTGCTTATAACTACCTATACAAGGTACTACCCTTTATTAGCAGTGGGTACCTGACAATCCCCCCCCCCCCCCTTACAAATTTCTTATCCTCAAGAAATGCAGAGTAAGTTAGCGGCCTAAGGGAATTGCTTGAGCAGGTTAGGGAGGTACTGCCATGTGTTGTCTGGGTGCAGGTGAGACCATTTGATTAGAACTTGAGTTTTCGGGGCTCCCTGTTTATAGATGATCCTTCTGTCGACTATGGCTGCGGGTTCCATGGGAACATTGTTTGCTGCAGGCAGAGGGGGTAGAGAGGAACTAGCGTAGTGATAGGAAAAGGACCATAGAACTTAGGGCTCAACTTAGAAACTGGCCCTTGCAATAGTGTCCTGAGGTGGGCATGTTTCAGCTTTAAGTACACATTATTTCCCACAGCAAACTCCCTCTACATCTTCTTCTATCTGCAAACTGCTTCATGCAATTTTTGGAAGTTGCTAGCTCATTCCTCAGCAGTTATAGGACCTGTTGTCTTTGTTGCAAATAGGTATCCAAGGCTGCCACTATAGTTGGGTCTTGATGGCTGGTAAGAGGGATGACTTGTATCCATATAGAGCCTCGAAGGGGGACATTTTGATGGAATTGTGGCCATTGGAATTGTACCACCACTGAGCCAAGGGAAGCCACTTGTGCCACCCCTTAGGCTGCAAGAAACAGAGGCAACATAGGTAGGTAACATAGGTAGGTCTCAAGGCATTGGCTCACCCTCTCCGTTTGCCAGTCAAATTCTGGATGGTAGGTGGAGGACATGTGTAACTTGGTCCCTAGGGATTTCATCAGTTCCTTCCACAGTAAGAATGTGAAGATTTTGTCCCTATCTAATATTATTGACTGTGGGGTGCCATGGAACTTCACCACTCAGTATAAGGGTGGGTTAGGCTTAGGAAGTGGGCATACTCAGTGAATTGGTCCACCACCACCAGTATGCAGGCTCTCCCTTCCGATTTGGGCAGCCCTTCAATAAAGTCCATAGATACACTCTCTCATGACTACCCAGGTGTAGCCAAAGGTTGCAGCAGTCCAGGATTGGCTACTGTTTCGTGTTTACACCTCTTACAAACATCACAACCCACCACAAATTCCATTACAAATTTCTGCAGTAGTGGCCAATAAAAAAGCTATTTCACCTTGTGGTATTGTTATAAATTGGGAGCACTAGTAGCCTTTAACCCTCTAAAGAAACCAATCAAACACCCCTCAACACACTCACAACTCACCGGCCAACACACCACAGCACAAACATGTAATAAAGAACAGAATTTAAACAAGAAAGAAAACTCGCACACCACATGAGGGGACAGAATTTTATCCTGGTTCATGCCAATTGAATTGGCACTACATCTAGCCTTGAAACCTCCCGAGAGCAGCCTTCTCTGGTCTAGAATGATCACAGTACAATCCCTCACCCTCACGATTACAAGACTTCAAGATTAAAAAGACTATTCTGTTCACACAGCCTTTCCTCTATCTGCTTCTCGTGAGAATGAATAATGCACCCTTATTCCTAGACTGTTGTCCTATTTATAGAGAATAGGGCATTAACTTCTAGAAATTTATAACCGGTATAGAGATTTCCGGTTTTAACCCCCAACTCAATTCTATTTACAAGCTGGAAAAAAATCACCTATCTATACCCCCAAATTCCAATGCATCGTAACTATAAATATTCTGAATTTCTCAAGACAACCTTCTAACAAATATGTATTCAGTATACCAGAATGCCCACTTGACAGAGACTCATGCAAAGCCTCTAGGATCCTCCTCTAAAGCATATCACTTTCCCCAATCACCAGCTTTCCCTGATTTGATTAGCCTATTGGTTAGGGTCTACCCCTGCCTGCTTGAGGGGTTCATTACCAGCTGTTCCAGCAGCTCCTTAGTGTTGTCATCCTTGTCATAGCTTGTTGTGACCTCCTGATACCAATGAGGGACAATGGAGGTGATAGCAACCGAGGTTCCCTCTTCAAAATGTTTGGATAGGGCATTTACGACTATATTTTCCTTCCCTTTTCTATATTGTATCACATAATCTAATCACATAGGCTTGGCCATACATTTCTTTTGCAATTGTGTATGTAGTTTCTGTTGTAACAAAAACTTCAAACTTTCATGGTCCATTCTAATCACGAACTAGCCTACTTCCAAGTAATGTCTCCATTTTTTAACAGCCAACAACTCCTCCTCGTAGGTGCTTAAGCCTAGGTGCCAGGGGGCTAGGGATTGGCTAAGAAATGCCAAGGGTCTGTCCTCCTACATTAAGATTGCCCCAATACCTATGCTACTAGCATTGGCTTCCAATGTGAAAGGCTTGTTGAAGTCAGGTAGACCCAGGATTGGTAATTCGCTCATAACTTTCTTAAGTTTCTCAAAAGCTTCTTCTGCCTTGGGACCCTAATGGAACCCTTCCTTTTTCAATAATTCAGTGAGGGGTCAACTGATCACTCCATAGTTTCTTACAAACCTCCTATAATAGCTTGTTAGCCCCAAGAAACCCCTTAAAGCCTTGACAGTAGTAAGCCTAGGCCAAGTAACCATGGCATCCACCTTTCTTGGGTCTGTACTAACCCTAGCACTCGATATGATGTGCCCCGAGTACTCCAACCGTCTATGCGCAAAAGCACATTTTGACCTCTTGACCTACAATTTGTTGAATCTAAGAACCTCAAATGTGGCCTTAAGGAGGTCAAGGTGTTGGGCAAAGGAGGAGTTGTATACAAGGATGTCATTAAAAAAATACTAGGATGAACTTTCGTAAGTAAGGTTCAAAAATTTGGTTCATCAGTGCTTAAAAGGTGACTAGGGCATTAATGAGTCCAAAAGGCATCATTGTAAATTCATAGTGCCCTTGGTGGGTTTTGAAAGCAATTATGGGGACATTTTCCAACTTCATTCTTATTTAGCAGTAGTCGAATCTAAGGTCAAGCTTGGTGAAAATTGAGGCGTGCTTTAGCTCATCCAGTAGGTCTTCAACAATGGGTATGGGAAACTTATCTTTGATGGTAATGGCGTTTAGTTGACAGTAGTCAACACAAAACTGTCATGTCCCATCTTTTTTCTTAACAAGTAGCACAAGTGAGGCAAAGGGACTGTGGTTTGGCCTTATGATAGCTTTTTGTAGTATACCTTTCACCAATTTTTCAATCTCATTTTTTTGTTTGGGAGGGTAACAGTAGGATCTTATGTTAACAAGTTCAGCATTTGATTTGAGGGTAATGGAATGATCATAAGGCCTTTCAGGGGGTAAGGAGTCAAGCTCAACAAATAGGTCCCTAAATTTAATTAAAAGTATGTTAAGAGAGTCAATTTCATTTACCTCTCATTAATCATGTAGTTGACTGCTCACTGTCACCCTTAGATCCCCTTCTTGCTCCCAATTCTCTCCCAGGTGGTCAACAACATGGATGGAGAACTATGCCATTCAGGAAAGCTTTTTCTTAAACATCTTCTATAGTTTCTTCCATGTGATCATCTTACAAACCCCTGTGTTAAATCATTTGTATTAGTTTCTTCCATGTGATCAAGGATGTATTTGGTATTTCATTAGTTAGTTGTAACAACCAAGGTTGTAACGGCCGGTTATGTCTTGTTTGATCCGCCCCTCATGTTCAATAAATAAGGGGTCGGGGGTCATTCATTCTCATTCTGTTTTTTTATCGTATCTTGAGAGAATTATGCAAGTATGTACTGTGTGAGAGAAAAGTTGTTGAGTACTTTATACTCTTGTGTTAACTCTGTATTGCCTGAGGATAGGGCTATGAGAGAGTGTTCTGCAGTGCATGTAATCATTCTTGTGATTCAAGATAGTGGAGAAGAGGCCTAAGGCAGTCTGGATGTAGGTTTCCTTTCAAGAGAACTGAACCAGGATAAATTCTATGTCTTCTTGTGTGTGTCCATCTATTGTCTATCGTTTCTTATTCTATTTTCTCTTTCATGTGTGGAGAGTTTCCTATTATTCCTGAAAATTGAGTATTTGAATAAGTGAGGCGGAAGACTATGATAACGCCCTGTTTCTAAGGTGCCTGTAAGGGTTCTCCTCTTTCCATCCTTTTTAAAGGTTACTTCCATCTTGTTGAAGTCAAAACTGATGGTGCTCACCTCCTTCATCTAATCCACCCCCAACACTATGTCACAACCCCCTAATTTAAGTAGCCTCAAACTCCTCTTCATGCATTTCCCAACAGAATCCCATGCAAGCTGATTAGTTGAGGACTTTGCTACCATTGGCCACTATCACAGATAGGGGGTGAGTGCCAATGAATTGCAGTTCAGTCTCTTGGCTATTGCCTCATCAGGGAAACTGTGGGTGCTCCCACTGTCAATAAGGACCACTAGTTTACAATTTTGTACCTTACCCTCCACTTTGATATTTTTTGTTGTTGGCTAACTCTGTAAGGGCGTGTAAGGAAATCTCTTCATTATCCTCCCCTTCTATCTCTAAGGGGTTTGCTAACTCCTCCCATTCCACCTCTTCACCTTCTAGCAGCAGCAGTTGCCTCTTGCATTGGTGCCTTAGTGTATACTTGTCTCCACACCAGAAACACAACCCTACTTGTCTCCTCTGTTCAATAATCTTTCCTCTTGGTGAATGCACAAGGTTGGGAGTGAGAAGGGTGAGAAGTCCCTTTAAACCCTGGCCAACCTTCCCTGTCACCCTATTAAACACCTTGCTTCCCACCTGCCAAACATTGGAACTCATCCCCTTCATTTGCATTCTTTGTTTCCTCATTAAGGCCCATAACCAAGCACTTTCTACGACTTGCTTAACAGTCCGGGGTTGTAGCATCTTCACGGTCAATCTCAATTCATCACTCAATCCACTAGTGAAACTTGAGACAGAGTATTCCTCCGTTAAGTGTGGGTTATGGATCAACATTAATGATCTTAGCTCCTTAAACTTAAGTTGGTAGGCTTGCACTAACCCCTTTTGTTCGAGTTTGTTGAATTCCTCAACCACATCCATCATGTTTTTATCTCCAAATTTCTCACACAAATCTTCAACAAAATCTATCCATTGACCACCCTCCTTAACCAGGTGTCCCCCACGTCATTGAGATAGGCAAAGGCCAGAGTGACCTTCTATTGTTTGAGCACAACATACATACTAAACATCCATTCACAGCATCTCACCCACCATCTCGGGTTCTCACCATCAAATAATGGTATCTCCAATTTTGACATAAGAAAGTTGGGCTAATTACGAGCAGCCTGGGTTTCCTACCTCCAATCTAATGTACTTTCACCCATAATCTCCAGATCAACCTTCAATTCTAAAGATCCTACAAGTCAATGGCCCATCCCCTGCCTAGACAAGATCGGATCAAACCTCTATGTAGGGGGAAACTCGGGAGAGAGTCTTACCGGATGTTGGCTAATAAACATCCTCATGAATTGTTGCATCTAATCTCGCTACTGCATGTTTTGCTCGTGCAATTGATGAAGCATCTGATTGCGCAATTGATTGCTCTGTTTGCGATTCTCCTAGTCCTCGCACCATCAATCCATAGCTCCTTCTATCCTCCTCTCCGCCACCAATTCTACAGACGCCTCCAAAGTCCCCATTCAAATCTACTTATCTGCTACCACCGCCGTCACTTGTTGTAATTGGGACTCCATTTGTTTCATCCTTGTTCTATCGGCTATTGTGGAGAAGTCATTGAAGGAGATCGCCATCCCAGACGTTGCTTTGATACCAAAATATCAAATCCAAGAATTTGACAAGGTACTCTCACCAATTGTGGTGAGAACCCGTGAAGAATGAGGGGAGATTATAGGAGAAATGTAGGGAGAATGAGAAGAACAAAGAATAGTAGAAGGATAGAAAGAGAGAGAGAGAGGGGTGGGAAATTAGAGATCTTAATTCTGACATTAGATTATCACAATTGGGTGTGGTCAGTTTGTATATATTTTGATCCATCACCCATGTGGCGCCAACAGTCCGCCAAAATTCAAAAGGGTACAACCACCTTAAGCTATTACTTGAGTACAAACCATTAATGCTATAACTACCCGATACAACTACTCATTGCTTATAACTACCTATACAAGGTACTACCTTTTATTAGCAGTGGGTACAAGACATCTCTAAACATCATATAAAATCCTTCAATTAATCTTTAAACCTTTCCAACAAACACCTTAACAACTAGATAGCTTCAATCATTGACCTACAAGGCACGAAACAAAATTGGTTTTCAAAAACCCTGATTTATCTTCTTAACCTTTATTCAATCATTCTTTCTCAAAATTTCTGAGTATAGCTTATTAGCCTGATCACCCTAAAATTTCTGCCTATTGCCCCTCAACTACCAAAACAGCTCATTAAAAATGGATAAAAGCCATAAACAAGTATGAACTTCTAAGGTCTATCAGCAGACAAAACATATGAGGTTGGTGGACATTCTATGGGAGGGGGAGATTACCTAAATTCTAACAAAAGAAAGACATCTACTCCCAAAAGTCTAATATCTAGTAGTGCCCCTTATACCATGCAGTCAAGGATTCCTTATAATATGACATGTGTAAATCTTTTAAACCTTAAAAAAGTACCACACTAACACATAAAAAGTATTTAAGAAACAACATAAAATGCCATTTTCTCATTTTGCAAAAGAGGTACAGAGATGCTTCCAACTTTCTCAGCTATATACCAGTGCATATCAGTGGAGTACATGTATTTCAGATCATTAGGAAATTTATGCAGATCAGTACTCTGCATTTGATGATGATTGATGAGCTTTGCTTAATAAATCACACAAGAAAATTAATGAAATTAGAAGCAAATAATTTTTTTCCAAAAAAAAAAATGAACATGTGCCACATATAATTTTCTTTCCCATCCTATTTATTTCTTTCTACTCTTTCTTTATTTCTTTTTTATATTTTTGGACCAGGAGGATGCCTGAGAGTTTGTTGGAAGGGCCACAAATAACAGAAGTTGTTTAAGACTTCACATTAGCAACTGCAAATGTTAAAGAATTCAAATGGGTCCTTCTACCATAGTTCTCTTTAAGAAACTACAAACCGCAAGCTCTCAATAAATAGATATGACATAGTAAGCAGAGAGATCAGTGCCTTAATCGAGACATGCATGCAACTGCTCTTTCACAATCAATAAATATGTAACTGTATCAATTAATTTTGGAGTTACGATACTTTGAAGGTCCATACCAACCAAAATATTCAAGTTGATCAGATGAACAAGCAAAGGAAATAAGAATGTCTTACTTATTTCTTTCAAAGAGACTCAAGGAACGGATGAACTAATAAATAATACCTGAGCTTTGACTTGTAGCTTTCAACAATTTCCTGCTTTTCTTCTTTTGTAAAATACCAGATGACACTGGGAATGACAAAGTATGAAACCTTTCTACATATTGGGCATGCCCTCAATGTAGAATTGACATCCATACCAGAGGATGGGGAACTACTACGCCAATTCCGGATGCATGATATACAAAATGGATGATCGCACTCTGATAGCAATCCAAACTTCCGTTCAGCTGCTGTCAATTTTGAAAGAACACGCTCAAGGCACACACTGCATTCTATTTCTTGACTATGCTTTAAAGCTTCCAGGTGCTTTTGCTTTTTCTCACATGTTTTAATATGTTCCTCCCTCTCCTGGGGTCTGTAAGGATGTAAGCACTGCTTTTCGCAGGTGGGGCATAAATCCCCATGGATATGAGGACATTTTTCTCCACGAGGACAACTACCAGCAGCAGCAAATGAGCATATCGAATGATCGGCTGGATCAATAATCCTAGTCTCAAAAACATCATTGGTATCTAACAAAGACTGTTGCCCAGATGTTTGGCCCCATGCCGGTGCAGCAGGGGGAACGAAAGGTTTACTTGTAGCAGAAAGCTCTGAAGCAATTCCAGGAACTGCAGTTGACCCAACAGGCATAGTCCCAGAAGGACGATTTAGACTAGCATAATCAGAAACCAAAAAGTGGTGAGAACTTGCAGATGAAGATGTGGTGGAGGATTGTGAACGAGAAACTTTAACATGTTCATATCTGCAACGGCCTCCATAAGAACAGGCTCCTTTCTGGTAGAAGGTGCACACCTGAAATGGCATTTTAATAAGGATCAATGAGGAGGAAGCAAAAGTAAGATGTCACCAATGGAATAAATTGAGCATCAAAGCAGGTAGCAGATTATTTACATTATTAGGCGGGTCCTTCCAATCATGCGAGAACTCACAATGATCCCCTTTCAAACAAGCTCCATGTGCAAAGAACTTGCAGAGAACCCTGATCAAAATAGACACAGGAAACTATGAATAATTCCTGACCATAAACACAGGATCTCAAGCAAGAAATTTGATATTTGTCTAAATTAAAATTACTTATTAAGAAAGATTTCTGGTCTAAATGAAAATTAGTTATTGAAATAATAAAATAGTTATGTAAACCAAATATCAGGGCCATATCCATGCCAAGTTGACAATGGAATCTGCATAGGAAATACACTATTGGCAAAAGAATTGCAACCTCATTGCTCACAAGTATCTTATGAAGAAGTTATGCAAAAGTAACACCTTAATTGAAACTTCTAGGGCAGGTTTGAGTGTGCAAGAAAATCTTTGGGATATTTACATAATTTTTGGTCAAATACTAAACAAGGACTTCGTTGACATCTACCATTTTAACTTCCTCTCTTTCCTTACACTTCTCGTCAACCAAACGGAGCTCTATCGCAAAAGATTTTTGCAAAAGCAATTGCGGGAAACATCCCACCTAATGAAGTCTCCATTGAAAATTTCCCGAGAAAATCGAATCATCAAACGATATGCCTAAACCAGCTCCTTCGATTCACTAACAACTTGCAATCGAGAAGAGGAGGTCACAAAATTAAGAAAACATATAAAGCATAAAAAATTCCAGCCAATCCCCAGCGATTCAGATTAAATTGAAAGGCATTTCGTTTGCAGACAAATAACCGCCAGAATATCATACGTACGAGATTGAAACCAAAAGTTATAGCCTTTTCAACATGAATACAATCAGATAAACACCACCTACATCGAAACTTGTGCGGTTTGCCGGCAAATTGAACCGAAAGGATTGAGAAGGCAAGAAAACCAAGAATTCAAACATATCAAATTCGAGAAACGAGAATCACCTCTTTGACATGGATTGTTTCAATAGAACCGATTGAAACCCTAAAAGCTTCAGCTGGGGAAACGTAAACCAACAGTCCCGATACCCACTTTTAGGGTTTTGGGCGGTTGGTATGCTGTCAGGTGTGCGGAGGGAGAGGCAATGGGGGTCGAGTTTACCGAAATGCCACTCCTCCACGGGGATGTACGAATGGTTGGGCCCTGCAATTTCGAAGAAATTGGAGGGTGTTTGTGTCAAATAATGTTGCCTGAATAGGAACCAGTTTGAAAGGAAAGGCCCTGATTGAAAGAAGTAGACCCCTTGAGTGCAATCTATGGTAGAATTTCCAGAGACATATTACACCCCAGAATATTTCCTGGACAGAATATACTATGGTATGTTTTTCTTTTTCTTTTTTCTTTTTTTTTCTGTAGGCAGAGGATATCAAATTTTACTCCTAGCCTCTCACAAGATTAGGCTCTATCTACTCCTAGGGCACATGTTGTGACACCCACAAGACATCCAATTAGATGATCATATTATTATTGATTTATTTATTATTTAAATTGAATTATTAATAATAATGAAACATTTATACCAAACCAGCTAGTCCTTACATTAGTTTAAGCAACCCATGCCATAACTTTTTTTAGCATTTAATTTTGTTTGTCTCTTGACACACAATGGCAGTTAAAGAGGGAGGTAAATTGAATGATAAAAATTTATTAAATCGAATTCTTTATTTTTCAAACTCTTGAGTTTTTTTTATACAAAAAAAAATATTTGTTATAAATATCTATGTTATTTGGAAATGATAGCAATATAAATACACAAACAACCATAATATTAACACAAGATATATAGTGGTTCGGTGTTTCTAACACCTATATCCACTCTCTCAATGTCAACTTAACATTTGAGGTTCCACTGTAACTACATTTATGTTTTTCAATAAATTCACCTAGAAAATTTTTATACAACACTGAGGTTTTTTTCTTAGCTCACCGCGAAAATTATTACAACAATACATCTAGATTGCTTGGGCTCTAGGAGGCCACTCACAATCCACAATTAAGACAAATAAACAATTATATGTCCAACAAACTTGGACTAATATAGATATAAATACAAGAACAAATATTACAAGACAAATATAAGAGTCGACTTATCTATTACTATAGTCGACTCTTCGAAATATACCAATGCTGTCAGGTTGACTCTGCATAACATGCTCTCGGTTGAGTTCACTCTAACTTTGCAAGAGTCGACTTTAGCTTAAAGGGAGTCGACTCTATTGAATCCAGAGTCGACTTCTGAAACCAATTTTATAGAAAAATTAGATTTGTTTGATGATACAATCCATAACATGTATACATTACAAGATATTTATATTTATTTAGTTTAAGTAAATGTCGTAAAATATAAATTAAAGAAAATATGAATATTTACTTTAAGAGTGTGTTTGATTGCACACATTTACCATAGAAAATGTGTAATTATTACACATATTTTATAGAGAAATAATCAAACACTCTTAACTTTTCTATGAAAAAATGTGTATGGTATAAGCATTTAAAGCTTTTTTTTATGAAATTCATTTTCCAAGAAAGTATGGTGATTTTTGTTTTTTAGGCAATCATTACCTAGAATTAAATTATAGGTAATGCAATCAAATACACCCTAATACATAAATATAAATAAGAAAATACCATTCATTTATATTCAATAAAAATATAAAAAAATCAAAATCCAAAACAATAAGAAAAAAAAAATTGGTTTTAGTACTGTTACGGTCATTTTTTGGACTACCTTGGGCTATTGACGAGGCTAAAGTGGGATGGAAACGGTTCGATAACAAGGCCTGACCTCTAGAAGCCCAATGGGCCTAAAGCCAAAGCTATCTCTGCGAGGTCGCATGATTGCTAAAACGCGAGCTCTGATTATGATAGCAAGCAAGCTCTTGATGATATCTGTAGCTCGCTAGTCAACTCGATCAACTCACAAAGAAGAATAACCGAATCTGATGTCTACCTGTCCTTATCCGTGGAAACCAGTCCTCACATGGTGCGGAACTTTTACTCCCTGTTTTATGGAGATAATGACATATTGTCCCTCACGATATGACCCCACTATTTTGAACTTTGTGTAAATTATCAATATCTCACACTATAAATAAGGTGTCAAAAGCTATTGTATATGCATAAAAAAATATACATACTGTTACTCTGTAAAAAAAATCAAAGAACAGTCGTTGACTAAACATCATTTTGGCCAAACCACGTAAAAAACTCTTGCGCATTGTTTGTTGATGGTGTTATTGTTCTCTTCCTCTCGTATTCGTGATTACTAGATCAGTACAAACCGACGAATCTCGGTCGACCATTTCTGAACGTCAACAAGTACAAATTTGGAATTTAACGATTTTATCACCTTCAAAATATATTTCTTTTATTTTTTTAAAAATTCATTAAAAATCATTTTAACAACAATGAATATTAGATATCAAAATACCAAAAAATAGTTTTTCAAAATGAAAACATTTTCTTATATGACTTCTTATAATACGCTAATCTTTCAGATTTAGAGAAATAACATTTATTGATTTATTTTGATACACAAAATACTATAATACTTAAAATATGTTTTCTACCATAAGTTATATCAAAAATTCATTAGGAGATTTAAATATACCAAAAATAATTTTACTAAAATTATGTTTTGTTAAACATCAAAATACAGAGTAGGTTGATTAGAGCAATTTAGCTCAACAAGTTTCAATTGTAATAATTTATAATTTAACAAGAAAATAGTTTTTCAGATAATAAATTCATATAAATTAGATTTGAGCTTGGAAAGTTATTCATTGTGGTTGATTTGCTAATATTAATAGGCCCTATTGTTTAGTGTGCAGTTGATAAATTTTGAATATATATAATAACTTATGAATTACATACACTAAATAAATTAATTAAAAATTTGGCAAAATTATGTTTCCTAAATATTTGATTGACGTTTTTTTGGTGTTAAATACATCACTTTTAGGGTGTGTTTTATTGCAAGGCTGGAATTTGGGTGGAAAGAAAATAAATTCTAGATAATTGAATTATAGGGAAAATGAATTACTTGAAATTAAAAATTTCAACTGTTTGATTGGTATAATTTTATACCTAGAAAATGATATTATTTTTCATCTTCTGCTGTTTGATTGGTAATATTTTCTGTAAAATTTGATAATTTTTATTTTTCATTTCTATACATTTATATTTATCACAAAAAATTAAAAATAATAATAAACACTCTTTATTTATTAATTTGTGATGAGATATAGCAATAAAATAAAATAAAATAAACCCAAAAATTACAAAACCCACTCTCTCACCCTCTCTCACCCCCAAACCTACTTTCTCACCCTCTCTGTCTCCCTCCTGCATCTCCCTCATGCCACCGCTGTTACTAGGCATTTCTGAAGGTGTAGAAGATTGGGCTGACAACCCCATTGTCGATCTTCTGCACCATCGACTCCTTCAACCCCATCGTCGCCATCTAGGTTAGCCGCAACGTTGTCGACGTCACTGTTAGTCTTTCTCTCTTTCTTTTCTGTGGAGATGGCGACGAAGCCTAATACGGAGCTCGTATTCGGCGATGGATGGCGACTCATAGGAAGTCGGAGATGCGACGAAGTCTGAGTTAGGGCTCGACTTCGGCGATGGATGGCGACGAAGAGGAAGGGGACGAAGCCGGCTTGAATGGGAGAGAAACTAGAGAAATCGAGATGGACAGAAACGAATGTGTTGTGCGCGCGGTGATTGAATTGCCTGAAAATGGAAAACAAGCCCCCTCTAGAAAAATTATTTCCCGCAAAAGCGAGAAAATAACATCACTTGACTGAAAATGGGAACTTAATTTTCCTAGAAGATAAAGTGCAATCAAACACTGCAAAAATTAGAATTTAGGTGAAAAATACTTATTTTTCATAAAAAATAAGTGCAATCAAATAGCCCTTAATGTCATCGCAACATTGGCCCTAGCAAAAGATTGGGATCCATGGGCTATACATAGAAAATTTTCTAATTTAAACTTCCTTTTGAGTTTTGAGTTTTGAGTTTTAGTTTAAAGATTGTATGTCTTTATGTTAGAATCGTGCTTGAATATATTTACATTTAAAATAACTATGAATAGGCAAAGTTTCTTATCCATTTGAAAGGGATGGATATAAAATCTTAACGTGGACATAGTTAAAGATGAAGACCCGTTTGAAAATTGAAATCCTTTCTATTTTTTAAGTTTTTTTTTTTATTTTTAGTCTTAAATATGAAGTGAATTATAAAGAAGGTTTAAAAGATAACCATATAAATAAAAATTATTGAAGATGAATAATTCGTGTAGCCAATAATGAAGCTAAACCATCGTATTGTTGCTTTTGTTTGTAAGATTTTAAAAATGAGAATGCAAAAACAGTGTTTCGTACCTTCAATGTGATTTCTCATTTGCATGCGAGATAGCTTTATGGGTGTTGTGAGGGTTTTACCTTGGGTTATAGTTGTCAAATGGGTTGGGCTAAGTTAGCTTCGTAAGACGGGCCTTCCCGGGATCCACTTGCAGGCCTTCCAAGTGGGCCTTTTTATTTTTTATTTTTTTTTAATGTTTTTTTTTTTTTTTTTTTGGTTAACACACCATCACGAACGTCCCCGTTGTTCGGTCTCATGATTTTAATATAAGAAGTAAATCAAGAAATTTAGCAAATAAGTTTCGACTCTTAACACAACCGCAAACGTAAAGGCGACAAGTATTTTTTATTTTTTAGGGTCTCGCTCCTTGTCTGTTAAATTATCTCCTATCTAGGGCTAGAACACGGAACCAAATTAATGTGCTATATATATATATATATGCATGTATGTATGTAGTAGTTGCACCGTTGCAACAGAATCTACCACATTTATGCAGCAAGGCCTTGGGGAGTCGGGGCCTTGTAGCCCGGTCCAGTTCACATTTATAAGACTTGGGGGTTATTAAAACTGAGTTTTTAAACCAAACAGATTAATTTAAACTAATTTAATTTGGTATTGGTTTGAAAAATAATAAAATAAAAATTAATTTTTAATTTTTGGTTCATCTTTGACAACAATATTTCAGTTTTTAATCAAATTGTCCAAATATATAATTATTTTAAAAAAATTAATATACAAATCGCCAATGTTGGTAAATTTATGTTGGTATTCATCACTATAATTGCACTCAGTAAAATGTTTTAAATTTCTACTAAATCTTTTGTTTTTTTATGCATACTAAACTTTCTTAATATTAGTTATTTTCAATAAAATTTAATTATTTTAGTTACTTTCGGTAATTTCAATGAATATGCATTGATATATCACCCCATTTCAGTGAAAACGATTTAAGTTCATATTTTAAAATTTTAATTTGGTTCAGTTACCAAAATTACTCATTATATATAACAGACTGAAATAACTAAGGTGAGGCTCTAGTTATTTCAGTCTTTGGGCGGTCATCCCAAAGACGAAATAACTAAACCCTCACCTTAGTTTCGGTACCTCACGAACACAAAATATACCAAGGATTTACCCAATGTCTCATAAACACAAAGTATACCGAGGACCAGAAACAGCGAGAGACGAGAAGAAGTCTTCGTTTAATCGCCGGCCATTGCCAATTTGCCATTCCCATTTCCCAAGCCCGGCACAAATATGGAATCGAGGGCTCAACTCTCAAGCCTGATTTTGCTTCGTTATGAAATTAATAAATAGATGAAATTTTCACGGATCCATCTCACCAAATCAAATGATTATTATTGTTGTACCTCACTCCCATTCACTAATTTTAGTCCGCAAATATAACCAATCGTAATCTTCTGTCTGATTCGTATAACCTCGCTCTTACCTGATTGAAATACTGTTGCCAACCATAACATTGTCAAGTTCAATTACATCAGGAAATTGACATACAAATTAGTTTTCCATTTCTTGAAACAGTTATAATCATCAACAAATATAAAAATTAGATGTAAATACAATCAATAATGTTGCCGAAAGTGTTCTTCATGATTCACACGCTAGCGCTGATGCAAATCGTAGAGAATGGCAAATGAAACAAGCAAAGTAAGCGATAGTAGTCAAAGTTATAGACAAATCTACGAGAAATTCATGTAATAAATGGAAAAAGCATATCAAATCACTCTGTTATTTCCGTATATGTGTAATATGGATACAGTGTAACGAGAATACAGTAACAATAAATAAAGAATCCCTATCGACTCAGATCAGATCCATGACAAGGAAACAGTAACAATAAATAAAGAATCCCTAACAACTCATATGAGATCCATGACAAGGAAACAACTCACGCGCACAAGCATTATGTATACGAGATGATCGTATTTGTACAGACAGGTAGGTATGTGTGTATAATGAAAGATGCGAAGATCTAATGTTTCATAAGCGCGAGAAGAGACAAAACAACCGACGACAGCGCGACTGCTCCAGAGATCGGCAACAAGGATGCCGATCCAACGTCCGGCGATGGTGCCGGAGCCGTCCCCAAATCTTGCGCGAATGAAGCAGTGGCGGCGGAAAGGACCGCCATGGCGAAAATAACCGTAATGGCCTTGAATGAGCTCATGTTCACCGCCATTGAAGCGAAAATCTCCGGTAAATTATGTTGAGAGGTCGAGAAAGAGGCTCGCAAGGTGAAGACACTGTGAATGAATCTGGAAGACCGACGAATGTAGTGGTGGGTGAATTGGCTGTGGACAGAGTGGTATAAATAGGAAGAGAGAGGGGGCGTGTGGGGCCCAAGAAAGCGCGGACAGCTGCCATGGCTTGCGAAGCATGGCACGTTAAAGCTCAGGAGCCAAGTCCAACTAGAAAACGGCGAGGGCCGGCTGGCAAGTTTGCTTTAGGGCATGTGGCACCTGTTGGCTCAGCTAACGTGGGTGTCTTCGCTGCAAAGTAAGCCCCAACCAAAAAAATAAATAAATAAATAAAAACTTCTGAGTTCCAAGTACTGTACCAGTGACACCAGATCTTTGGTGCGAGCTAGACGTGCCAAAGAGGCATACTGCACAGTCAGTTTATTTGGGTTAGCTTGGGATAAGTTAGACCGGGTCAATCCTTGAGAATATGGAGTCGACATGAGTTACAATTACTAGTACGTTGATCCACGTTGCAAGCTCGCTTAACTTGTTTTAAATTTTTTTTTTAATATGTTTGCTACATTATTATGCAACAAAGACAAAAGGAGGGTGGGGAAGGACCGTCCATCGGTGCATGCCAGCCAATTGTGTTTGTTGGGTCGGAGTCGGAACGCAAGCCACGAGGCCTGCAGCCTGGCACGACTTTGGAATAATGGCCAGTCATGCTTGGTATGGCTTGGCCCATCTGACATTTTTAAGTTGAGGACCTGAGGTAATCAAAGTTTTTAGGGGGACAATGTTTCTCAAACACAGAATAACTTTTTTATCCACTGGCAAGAGATAAGGCTAAAATACTAACACACTCAAAAATTAATGATCGTGTTCTCAGATATAAAAAAATATTTTAAAAAATTAAGTTTATATATACATAATTTATAAATTATTACAGGAATTCGATAAATTTATACTTTTATTATTTTTACCTTTAGTTAGTTGTGCCTATAAATTTTTATCATTATTATAAAAGTAATTATTGAGCCAACTTACTCATATTAATTAAGTTTTGATGATTAATAAAAAGAAAATTTTTAATATATACATAATAGTATTTGTGATGATTAATAAAAAGAGTATTTTTTTTAAATATATTAATTGTAGTATCGAATTATTTTTTATTAATTTATAAAATATTTTTTTCATAATATATGTGTTACCAAAAATATCATTTTTTGTTAAAAATATTTTCATAGCATATGGATTATAAAAAATATTATTTTTTATTAAAAATATTTTTTAATATTAATTTATTAAATATTTTTTTATATCATATGTATTATCAAAAATATTATTTTCTATTAAAAATATTTTAAATATATATTAGATTAATTTATATAATATTTTTATACCATGTGTAACTCAAAAAAAATATAACAAACTACTGGCATCTCTCCCATGTCTTCAACAAGTTCCAATCCTTCCCTTACCAGCTTATCTACAAGCTTTCTTTGAAGTATTTGAGTGCACATATTAATTTTAAATTATACTAAGTTTTCTACTATAATGGTCAGATTCTTTATCGTCAGAAAACTAGCTAAAATGCCTATAAATACCCCATAAACTCATTTTTTGAGTATCTAAATATTTCCATTACATATCCAAAGCACCCGAAAGTTCTCAAACACTTTCAAGCAAAACATCCAAGCAATTCAAGACTCTCGAAGTATTATTGTACATCCACCGAACAGCCACAAAGTAAGAGGAGAAAAGTTCTTTAAGTCTTATACGACAAATCAGAACTTCTCCATTTGAGATTATAAATTTATTTATTTATTTAAATATTATCATCTTATATAATTTGTTCTTAATTGCTTGTAAACAAATTATTTATAACATTTAAATTACCATTGTGGATTGTATAGGTTTTTAGAATCATTAAAATCTAGGTGAATCTAGTTTCCAATATAAGTTAAGAACAAAATCTTGGTGTAGTAGTTGTTTAGAACCCATTGTAATCTAGGTGTGTATCTAGTTTCCAATGTGAGTTAGTGTGAAAACCTTAGTGATTTTGATTTAGTGAAATCCCAAGGGTGGTTAGACCTTGAGAGAGTAGATTAGATGTGTGTGAAAATACCGAACCACTATAAATTGTGTTATATCTTATTTTATTTATTTTTATTATATCTTGTAGGTTACATTTATTATTAATCTCAAATATAATTTAATATATTTATCAAATATATATTTTTCAATAAAATTTTTAATCAATAATATTTATTAAAATTAAGAAAAAATTTAAAAGGGACCAACAATAATTATTCTTAAAAAACAAACTCTTAAATGTTTGAAGTGGTAGTCACATAGTCAATATATATGATACACCATAATAGGCTCAGGCAATGCTTCTTGGTTGGTGATAGTTGGTGATATGCTTGGTCTTCTGCTTTGATGAATTGGTCAAGTAGCGTGTGTTTATTTTGTTACGAAATACGAATAAATTGCTCCATTACGTTATTAGTGCGTGATTGTTGCATGTTAACGTTGAGTGAGTTGTGGAGTTTCTTGTTTCTAGTTTGATTCCTATTTGTTAGGTTATAGTTGTAAGAGTCTTTATAAAAGACTCACTCTCGATTGGTAAGAATCAGCTAATTAATAATAAAAAAATTTCCTTCTTCCAACTCTTTCCACAACTTTTCTACTTCTCTTCGAACTATCTTTTGCTGGTTTGAAAATTATGCCGAAAAACCTCTATCATTTGGTATCAAAACGCAATTTCTTTCCATATATACGCATGACAAAACAAATGTTGAATGCAAGAACGAAGTCAATGAACTTCTTACTTGACACGAAACAAATTTTGACTACCTAACAAATAGATTCGACCAAGTGCATAGTCCGGATCGATCCACGAGATTTTTAAACGGGCCGCCCACGACCCCCTTGTAGGGAGCTAGGCCGGGCCAACCCGTGGGCCCAGCGTGCTCGTGGGCCTTAGCCCACAGGGCCTAACGGGTCGGGCTCAATGGGCTTGGCCCACAGGCCCTGGTAAGCCGGGCATACCAAGCCCAGTCTCTTTTTCTTTCTTTTTTTAAATATTTTTTTAAAAAATAATACATATATAAATATCGAAATAATGCATATATAAAAATTAAGTTCTTTTCTTTTTAAATAATTTTCTATCTTAAGTTTTAAATATTATTTCATTATTTTATATTTCAAAATTCTATATCTCTTATAATTTTTCTTGTGAATTGATATGAAAAATAATGTACATATAAGAAGGAGAATGTTTATTTATAATTTAAATATATAAATTTTTTTAAATATATTGATGGTTATTATTTTTTATATATATTGTAAAATGTAAATTTTTTAACATCTAATATCAATAATTAATAAAAAAAATAACATAGTTAAAAAAATAAATGAGAAAAAAACGTTAAAAATAACACAAGGTCCCAACAAGTGGCCATGCCTATAAGGTCCCAACGGGTCGGGCCATGCCCAATGGGCCACAGGCCAGGCCGTAGGCCCAAATTTTTTGGTCAAGCCCGTTTAAACAGTGACAGGCTAGGCCATAGCCTGGTCCATCCCGGGTCGGGCGGCCCTTTTGATATCTCTAATTTCAAGCCATCCGCGCAGAATTACAACGCTTTGGATCAATCCCCTAGCCAACTATTCCACCACAAATGAAAATCCTTTTGCTTCACGGGAACCATCAAACTACCCTTCCTCAAATCCAAACCAAATTTTCACTACCGTTAGTACTCAAGATCGCAATCAAACCCAATTGAAACTATATTTTCCAACTTTTGGAGAAGAAGACCCAACAGGGTGGATCTATAAGGCAAAACAGTATTTCAACTTTAAAAATATTGCTCCTCATCAAAGAGTCCAACTTGCCTCTTTTCATTTGGAGGGAATCGCCTTACAATGGCATAGGTGGTTTAGTAAGTTTAGAGGACCACTCACCTGGAAAGAATTCACAAAGGCCATTCTCAACAGATTCAGACCAATCGAGTATGACGATTTGTCAAAGGCGCTTTCCAGACTCAAGCAGGTTACAACTGTTCAAGCCTACTAAGAAGCCTTCGAAAAACTTTCTCACCGATTCAACAATCTTTCGGAACAGTTTCTTGTTGGATGTTTCATTGCGGGCCTACGAGATGATATTCGGGTAGATGTGAAAGGTAAAGCAACCAAAGAATCTGACAAATACAATTGGAGTTGCACACTTAATTGAGGAACGTAACTTATTGCAAAAGAAAAACATCAACAACAACGCATTTCGATCCCGAAAGGCAACCCCTTTTCAGCGAACCCAATCCAGCACAATAGTGGGCCTCCTCCAAGCCAAAAACCAGTTCCTCCAAATGGATGGACACCCCTACTGAGGATGCAACTTGGGAAAATAAAGGGCATTTCATGCGAACCTATCTTGATTTTAGTCCTTGAGGACAAGTACTATTTGAGGGGGACGGAGTGATACACCATATTACGTGCAAGCCATGCATCTTGGTTGGTGATAGGCCTGGTCTTCTACTTTGTTGAATTGGTCAGGTATCTCTTTTGTTAAATTGGTTAAGTAGCATGTGTTTGTTTTGTTACGAATAAATTGCTCCATTACGTTTTTGCTGCGCGATTGTTGCATGTTAACGTTAAGGGAGTTGTGGTGTTTCTTGTTCCTAGTTTGATTCCTATTTGTTAGGTGACAGTTGTAAGAGTCTTTATAAAAGACTTACTTTGGATTAGTAAGGGTCAGTTGATTAATAATAAAATTCTTTCATTTTTCCAATTCTTTCCACAACTTTTCTACTTCTCTTCGAACTATCTTTCGTTGGTATGAAAATTATGTCCAAAAACCACTATCAATATAATGTAATAATGGGTATTATTATATTATTACAAAGCTCAGAATGAACCCAAGATAGAGAATAAAGCCACAAGACAGAAAAGATCCAGAGGAAGCTAGGCCTACCTTCAAGGCCTGCGATAGTAAGCCCAAGGGCACCCCAAATAAGAGCCTATGACCCAAGCAAGGGCCCATAAATGGTTCACTTAACCTATCTAAAGTTCTCATCTTGATCATTCACATTACCTCTCATCTTCTTGTAAAAAAAACTAGTTTAGTACACGCTCCAATCCAAGGATTACTAAGACTACTCGAATATGAAAAATACACAAAAATAACACCAACACATCATGAAGTGACAAATGGGAACCAATGGTTATCTATTAACTATCTCTTTTTGTTTTTCATTTTAATATATAAGAGTATAAATTTTAATAATTATAAATTACTACTATAAATCATTATCATTGATAGAAAAACTAGTAATTTTCATCCACCACTTTTGTGATCTAATTTAGCGTTGAAGGCTTTTGTCATTTAGTGTTCTTTTTACCAAACAACTCATCGTTTTATGTGGGGCCAAGCGCAACCAATGTCATTAAAAAATAATAAGAAAAAAAATTCCTTCTAAATGTCATGTGATTTTAGGTTTAATTTAAGGTGACCAATGTTTTAAATTTAACAGTTGAGAATTATAAAAAAAGAATCTTTTGATCAAATTAAATAAATGAGTTGTTTAAATAAAAAAGAACAAGAACCTCACATCGTTGGGGGGCAATAGTCATCATTCATTTTGCCCAAAATTTCACACTCATGCACATCTTCATTTTGCCATGATAATAATATAATAAACAGTCGATGAGAAATCGCCAAGTCAGTAAATCACGCTATTATTTCCATGTAATCTGTAACAAATAATAGTATAATGATAACAAATAAAGTCTGCCAAACCAATAAAGAAAGCCAAAGCCTCACAACTCAGATCCACAACAAAAACCTCACAAACGCGGACATGTATACAAGCCTATGCACGAAAATGCATAATCGATCGCTCCAAGATCTAATGCTTCATGAGAGCGACCAGACACAAAACCACCGACGAGAGCACGACGGCTCCAGAGATCGGCAACGAATGCGCCGATCCGGCGTCCGGAGCCGGCGCCGGCGCCATCCCCAAGCCTTGCGCCGAAGCAGCGGTAGCGGCAGTGAAGATCGTCACGAGGAAGACTGCGGCCAGGGCCATGAGCGAGCTCGTGTTCACCGCCATTGCAGATCCCCGATCGGAAACCGGTGATGTATAAAGGGAGAGGGAGAGGGAGAGTGAATTGAATCGCCGACGAGTGATAGAAGAGGCGGAGAGCGTGGTGCTAAGAGGCGGTGCCGAGGGAGGAATTTATAGAGAGGGGGAAAGGGTTTTGAGAGTGGTGGAGGCGTGTGGGTCCCGCGGAAAAGTAGGCAGCTGGCTGGAGTCCAAGAAGGAAACGGCTAGTTTTCGTTGGCCCAACACAAAGCATGGACGGCCAATCTGGCACGCGTTGGCTAACCTAAACCCTTTTGTCTTGGCTGCCAATTTAAGTTTCATGCATAATACTATTTGGATATATAGAATTTTAATATTTTGTATGATATTTAGTATTAATATTAAAAAAATTATCAGTAATGATTATTTATTACGTAATAAATAATCATTACCAATTTTTTTAACTAATAATATTAAATGTCAAGTAAAATATCTCAAAATCTTATATTCAAATAACATTTTCATTAAAGATTTATCTTCAATGTCAATTCACAAGATAGAACGCTTCTTTACTCTGAATTGACATAGAATTCAGGTCGTAACTGTGCGTTTTTATTGCAAGATTTATTCATAAATTTACCAAAATAAATATGTTAATCGAACCATTAGAGACTCATTTAAATCCTTTAGTGCGATAAAGCAATTAACTTTTACCACCCATCAGATAAAAATAAGTAGCGTCACTGTTACAATAATAATGAGAAGTTGGTTGGATGCGTTGTAATGAATTTCTTTTCTTAGGAAAGTCGGTTTGAATCTAACTTGTGATATGGCCATGAATGGTCTATGCATTGATACATAATCAATCATAGGCTGTTTCATACTCAGGTTCTCTAGCTATGACTTGGGCGGCCACGCTTTCACCGTTGATACGCGGACAAGAAGATGATAAAGAGGGAAACTGTTGCCCCTGCACGCACGCCTCTTATGGTTCTTATTTTTCTTTCTTAATATCAAAAACAGGGTTTCTTTTGAGTAAATAAATTAATTAAAGAGTCAATTATTCCATTTAGTAAGAGGCACATAATTATGGTCCTACACAATTTAATCATAAAAAAAAAAAAGACTTTTGTGAAGAGAATTGAGCGACCCCTAAAGCTACAACTCTCTCTAAATTGCATTCTGTTGTGAGATTTTTGAAGTATTTTTCTGCAAATTCACCCAATTTCTATGCATGCTAATAAGCTACTCCATTATTAAATATTTATTCAATTTTTAGTCCCTGTTTAGTGAAAGAACATTCAATGCACTGTGCATTATTGTTGAGTACACTGTACAGACCCTTAATAAATGGTAATGGGCCAAATGTCATATAAGTGGAGGCCCAAAGGCCCACCGATTATATATATGTATATGTAAACACGATAGTACAAGGTCTGAAAGCTTCAACTTACAAGTACACAACAGATGTCAAATGGAGACGCCACCTAACCTCTGCTTCGCCGAAATGCAAAACCAAAGACAAAGGTTGTTTCCATATTCAGCAAGCACCCACCAAATTACCCACGAGGCAAGGTACGAGTCAATGGCAAGAAGATTTTTTTTTTTTTTTTATAACTACTGATATTAATTCACATTGTTTCACGTCCACGTCAGCCTAAGTAACACAAAATTTATCAAAAGAAATACAAGAATATTAAATAAAATTTAATAATAAATAATATAATGACCTTATAGAATATATAATAATAATTAGTTAAAAAATTAAAATTCATTTGGTAGGCTTGGGTTGGGGGGGGGGGGGGGGGGTAATGAGATTGAAAAGTGTTATTACTGTTATTTATTGGGAAAATAGGATATAATAATAATGAGAGATTAGAGACATGACCCCGTAAGCTGTACTGGAAGATGTTAGGTGTGTCCTTTAATTATGAAGGCCAGGCCATGTGATGGTCTTTATTTAAGTAGAGTTGATACAATACTCGAGCTGTAGAGAGGCTGACAACTTCAAAAGATTAGACTCCTTCTCCCTTTGTTTACATTCATAAGTCTTGTTTGGATACCTAATCACCATTATACACTTTTCTAGAAGATAAATCCATTAAATTATCACTCAACCAAACATGCCAAGCACTAATAACTTGTCATTGTTCCTTGCGCGTCCCATGTTAGCGCTTCATATCTCTGATTCCAAACAGCCTTGTCATCGTCCAAAGGTTTTACCAAGTCTATTATTATTATTATTATTATTATTATTTTCCTGTTTTAGGTAAACAAATAGACATAACTAATTAATTTGAGTTGATTTTTTCTGCCCCTTCAATATTCTAAATTAGTAACATCAACTCAGGATGACCAAGTGATATTTACATATTTTTTTATATAGCTAGCCTAGATACAGTTTGGTGCAAAAATTAGCATTTATTTATTAATTAAATTATATTTGTACAGAATGTATATAAGCAAGTAGTAGTTTGGTGATCATGAGTTATCTTAGTTAGTTCTTTTTCTTTACTAATTAAGATGATTTATATAATTAATTACCCATTAGTATTTTTTTCTCTCTTTTCCAATTGCCCATTGGGCCATTAGTGAATTAAGAAAACTCTAGCCATGCAAAGACCAGCAAAAGACCCGCTCAAGGCAGCCAATTTAACCCATTCAGAATCGGCCACGTATAATATACTTATATATATTTTCTAACAATATAATAATAATGGAAAAATGACAGTTATCATTGGCTGGCTTCTACCAGCTCCAAATATGCCCTCTCAACCTCGACCCACCCCCTATAAAAAGGCCATGCAGCACCCCCTTCATCCACCACCCCAAGGCACAGCGGAATCCAGCGACTAATTCTCTCATTCTAAATCTTCCTCCTCTTCTTCGTCTCCATCTTCATCAATTACCACTGTTCGATTCGCCATGGAGATGAAGAAGATGGCCTGTGTCGCCCTCGTGGCAGCTGCCTCCATGACTGCAGCCTTTGCCAATATTGAAGGCCACGTCCATGCACCGGCTCCCGCTCCTGTCAGCGGCGCCACCGCCACCGCGGTCTTGCCGGCCGTAGGAGCCCTGGTTGGAGCCTCAATCTTGTCCTTCTTTGCCTCCTACATGCACTAATTGAAGAAATATTTGGAGAGGACGCGAAGAAAGAGAATAAGGCTGAGCTCAAGATTTAATTTTATATACTGTCTTCTTCTTCTCTTCCATTGATTAATTTGTGCTTTCAAAATCCTTCTGATGTAAGAATTCATATCTTTTTATTTCAATAAAAGAGCATTTTTGCTCAAGTTCTATATATATATATACACTTCTTCTTGCATGTTTCTCATTTAGTGGGCATCATTTCCTCCCTCTTGGATCCATATTTTATTTTGATCACAATACAATTGCATTCCATTATATTCAGATCTTGTAATCAATTTAATAAAGACATTCATTGCTATAAAAATAATTATTTTTTTTATATAAATTTCATATCGAAAGATATTACTTGAATATATATATATATTAATTTATCTGGAAACAAAAATTTATCAAGACAGCCAATATTCATTAAAATATTACGTTTACAGTTGTACCTCATTCTAATTTAATATATTCGCATCTTCTTTAATTCTGAATGATCAATGGGTTGGTGTGAATTGTAATTAGCAGTGATCCTTCTACGCAAATAAAACAAGATTAATCATATTTTATTTAATGAAAATAATGGCATTTCACCACTTTGAAATGAATAACAAGTTTCAGAATCACCATTGCTGCATCGTTATGCAATGATTCTGAGTAACTAAAAGAGATATATGTTGCTTTTTTAGTTCCATTTTTGTCGATGACGATGAGTAATTTAGTCTCTAAAACGGCTATCTTTTGATGGGCGCATGTTGGGCTGCCCCACTTCTGCCGACCACCCTAGCAGGCCCGTGGGTCTCCCACCCACTTTAAAATAGATAGGTCCATGTGCTTAGCAACTCGCACTGATACTAGAATGTTGCCTGAATTATTGGGTACCCGCTAATTCTTCAAGATCTGTACCTAACAGCAGCCAATCTGAATAAAAAATGTAGCTAAATAAACAACCAGATTCCATTAGGATCACCCGGGAATACATATCAAAGTATTTCGTCCCAAGTATATATGTTTGTTTGTGTGTGTGTGTGTGTGTGTGTATTTCATTCCTTTTTCTCTTCAGACTTTGTACAACTTCTAGCAGTTAAAAAAAAACGAACAAATACTTAATGGGAAAACTTTTACGGGGTACCTCTGCGATTTAATGTAAACACAAAAAATATTCCTAACATTTGCAACAAGAGCAGTTGTTAGAATTTTTGAGTCTACAAAAGAGCCTGGGAAATTGTACTTTCTATTGTCAGGAAGGAACTTGCAAATTTTATTAATGGTGTACTGTAGGCCAATATCTTTGGTTTGCTAGGCTGACAATAACAGTGCAGGGAAAGAAATACCTAATGGTGCAAGTAATGATGGTAATGGACTTGAGAATTAATTAAGGCTTGCATGGTTAGCACAAACAATGTTGTTTGGAGGCATTCGTTTTCTATTTTGCACTTGAACTGTTATTTATAACTATTGCTTTGAAGTAAACCATAATATAAAATAGTTTTAAAATTGTATTTTCATCACCGAATATCATACTAGTGAATATTACTTTGTCTTTTTTGCCTTTTGTAAATCAACTTAGTGAACCTGTCTAGGTCGCTATCCTATCATTCATTCATAATTCCATATAGGTTTCCTAGAATTGAGATTATAATAGAGTTGGTAATTTGAGCACTAGCTTATGGGTTTTATGGTAATATAACTAACAAAATCACACTTAATGTACCACACCGTGCACTCAAATTTCTATGACAGCATTAACCAAATGGACCATATTATGCAAACCAATCAATGTGTGATTGTGGTTTTTCCAAGAGACTGAAGGCATGTAGATTGTTTGCACAAGAGAAGTCATATACATTGCCTGTACAGAATAAAGCATTTACATTGCCTACACAAAACATAGCTTAGACCATTACACAAAATGATTGTCAGCAAAACAACAAAGCCTGAAAAGTGCTGCCTTGGGGTATGAACAACTCCCATATGATCTGGTTAGTGTTAGAAGAAAAAAAGGTCAAATCAATAACTTAATATAAAGATATTTAAATATTTTATTATTTCATTTCTTATGTGAACCTAGAAGAAGTTAAATTAAGCAGATATAGAATGATTTAAAATAAGTGCAACAATCAATCAATCATAATAACACTAAAAAATTTACGTGAAAAACTCTTTTAATGCGATGAGTAAAACCACATGATCGAAATCTTTCCAAATCTTTCACTATCAAACAAATAATAAGAATATACAAAAGTCTTTTCTAATTGTCAATAACTAGCTACATATAACAATAACTAACCAAAAATTGGACTACACCTCTTTTTTAAAATTCTACACTTTTCTTTTTCTTTTTTCTTTTGATGTGTATGACAACAACATTAGAAATGGTTAAAACCCTTTAATACTTGATACTTTTTTGGATAAAAATGCCCCTAAGTCTTTCATATGCCTAGAACTTTATCTTATTAATTAATGATTAAATAATAACTAATGGGCCATCTTCACATTGATGGAAACCCAGCCCAACAGTTAGTTAACTACTGGTTGACTTGTTGGGCTACATAGTGCAGGCTGGTGGCTGCCAACTGCCATGATTTCCTGAAAATAATGACTACATTACATGCATTATGAGAGACTGAATAAAGTAATATAAAGAAAAATTAAGGCAAAATTGAGTATAGAAAATAGATGTACCTACCTACGTATCCCTGAAGTGGCCGATTGAGTCGCTCCCCTTACCACTCACTGTCAATGGTAGTTGGTTGCCCTACTTCAAAACGCATAATTGTAAAACGTCAATGAATGAAGAAGGAGTGTACGTTTTTTGGTAACTATTTTAGTAGGTGTTATGTCCAAAGTAAATAAGCTCGAGTGTGACAAGATGGGTCTGCAATGCCAATGCGTTGGGTCAACCCATCTTAAAAACTCATGACTGGAAGGGACCGAGTATGGGCCGATAAGCTAGGGCCACCGTGCCAAGCGATTTGGCAATAGCACAACGGTCATTAATAGATGAAGGTGTTGTACGCGCAAACTTCAAGTGTGGAAGCACAAATTGGCCATGAGTGGGCAACCCACTCGGTTATATATAACCGAGTGGCAAGCAACTTGTGTAACTGAACAAGCGGAAGGCAGCAACTAGTGGGCGAGCCGTTGCAAGAAGCCAGCCGTGCGTGTTAAGTATGCTCACTCTAATATTGAATTCTCATTGCACTCAAACGTTCTCTAGAGACTAATTTAGACATCAAAAGATCTACACGAGGATACTCACGCGCTTTCTTATCCTAATCGGCTTCTATCTTAGCAGGTCTCTCAAGTCATTTGGAACTCAGTAAGTCATTTTAAACCCAATTGGCTATCTTGAACCCAATCAGTCATTTTGAATCCACTTGGTCATCTTAAATCCATTGGATCATTTGAAAATCTTAGGATCATTTACACTCAGATTTGGAGGTCTCAAGATCACTTGCACCCAGATTTGAAACTCTCAGAATCAGTAGAATTGAAACTCTCATGATCACTTGACACTCAAATAACACATTGAACCTTGCACGCCTTATTCTCACATTAAAAATTTATTGTTGTAATCAAGAAACTATAGTAGGAGAAGAAAGAACTGATTCAAGCCATTCCAAGGATAGAAAGCTCGTCCCAACTAGGGGTGGATGCAGAGGGGCTTGGGGTTGGACTGTGCCTGAGCTTTTATTTATATATATATTTTTACTATTTAGTTGGGGCCCGACCCATGCCGCCATCCCCTCCCCCCCCCCCCCCCCCCCCCCCCCCCCCCCCGGTTCCGAACATCACTCGGTTTCACTCTAGAACTTTCTTCTATTTCATATATTACAGTGTGAGCTCACATCCAGCACTTGCCATCCTTTGGTTTGTAATTATCCCATGAACAAATAAAAAGCTAATGCATTTCATTATAGCCTATGTTGATCATATGGGGAAATCATGACCAAATATTCTCAATAGAACTTGCTTACAGATTAAAAAGGTTCATTAATGCTAATCTCTAGCATTTTTTTTTTTTCACTATCAAAATATTGAGAATTTTGACAAGAACACGAGTCATGCCTTCATTGCAGAGAAGCCCATGGAAATGTTCAGCCCACTTGAAATCCTTCCAAATTGATTCAACTCCTTCCTTCAACAAGCTCTCTTCCCAACAACCACAACCATAGCTGATTAATTAACTACAAAAGACGATCCACACACTAAAATCTACATGAAATTGTTTTTCAAGATTTGTACCCACAAAACTATTTTTGTGCCTAACTACAAGAACAAGAAGTTCATATGGCATGCCTTTGTTCAGGTTGACAATTTTGGGCAACATGAAATTGACTTGGTACTAATGTCAAGCTCTGATTTTGGTCATGTGGAGACCATTTCATTTCCATGTAGCATTGTCAAGTTGTCAATTCCCTGTTCTACAGCTCAATATTTGTAAAAACTCATCAAATACTAGACATTGGAACATGTAATATGTTTCTTATTTTTTGGAAATATATGTTAAGAGAGTAGATCACACTAGTTCACAACCACAAGCTTATACAAATAATGTGTAAAATAGCTTAAGAATCTTAATAAAAATAGCATATGGAATGTAAATATACTTAAATCGAAATGCAATAATCGAATCACAATTTGTCTAAAATAATCTCTAATAAAAAAAACTATAAAAGTTTTTTTTTTTTTTTGTCTACCTCTTCTTTTCAAGACTCGAAATGGTGATGTCAAAAATAATGTATGAGTAATCAGAAAATTGAATGTCAATACTTAATTTTTTTATGTAATATATATATATATAACACAAATATAAATATGTATAGATATATCTTTTTAAAATTTAAAACGTAAAGGAATTTGAATTAAATTCAAATTCCAATCACTTATATTACATTGCAATAGTGATTAATCTTAAAATATTGAGCATAAAATACAAGCCAACATTCCAAATAACAGAAATAAGAAGGCAATTTGTATCGAGCGATGGGAGTCCCCACAAGGGAGGGCATCCCGAGAAACAAGAAGGCGATTTTCAATACTTACAGAGAATTCATTCAAGAATAATGAACATTGCAATAATAATAAAGTTATCAAGATACACCAAACCATTAAAACACAGCTTTGAGAATGCTAACATAAAAGTAAATGATGAATTTGGAACTCCAGCTGCAACATTATTGCTCTTATACTTGGCTGGGACTCCACTAGGTTCCTGCCCTGAGCCAACGAGCTTACCAGGTTCCATCTAACAAGAGTGGAAGCACATGCAAACAAGAGACAGAACTATAAACTACTACAGTCCCCGATCGAGTCAGAAAGGAAAAGGAACACAATTTGGATCTAATTAAGCTGCCAAGTTTCTTCCCAGTTTATATAACAAGAGAGTTACAAGACCTTATTCTTTCCCCAGCCACGTGAACATCATACTAAGGGGAAAACATTTAACCAGCAGTTAGAAAACTGGAGGTCTTTACCGCAGCTTTGCCGCCCGCCCTATCGCCTGAGATATTTACCCGGCCGGAATGATCCGATTATCACCTGAATCCGCACCGTCCATTGCGGTTGCTATCCCTCTGATTCAAACAACCGGAAACAAAAACTACGGCAACGGCCGCAGGCGACTGTATAACTCCTTCGAATTGCAACCTACCTACCTACCTAGCTAGCCCTCGATATTTAGATACAGTTCGCTCCGCGTCCAGAAACAAATTAAATCCGCGCACGTACGAAACCCTACTTCGGCAACATATATAGGCATACATATGTATTGATGATTTAAATTGATTTCGAAAGTCGATTTTCGAGAAAATCAAGGGGAATAGAGATTGGAATATCAATTATATGCATGCCTTCAAGATTTTCTCGGGATGGTGAAGGAAATCAATTGAGATTGAGTTTCGTTTTGATTGATAATGATTGGGAAAATTAATGGATTTTGAGAACGTTATTTGTACATCCAACTTCACACCCATACTTATTTGCTTGAATAAATTATTAATACATCTATCTTTAAATCATTCAAATGTCTTCGAGGCACTCTTTAAGAACATTCTTTCTTATTTTAAATTAGTTTAATAAATCACAAATAAAAAATATTAAATTTATAAAAATTCATCATTCTTTAAAAATACATTTCTGACGACCAATTATATTAAAGATGAAATTGCTTCCCTCTCTAACTAGCCACAAGTTTCAATATTCGATCTTATTCTTTTTCTAATTATTTGTGTTTTTGAATCTCAAAATTTTTTACTGTGCATTAGAGCTTGTTGCTCCCTCATCATTTCCTCACTTTTGATCGCCATTGCTTCTAGTCGTTCCCTGATCGAAAATCGTCGTTCCCTCATCGTCGAATCTCGAAGATCAAACCTCATCAAATGCGATCATTCCCTCCCTCGATCACCTCCGATTGTGGGTAATTTTTCTTTTAAAATATTTGTCCACAACTTGCTTGATATATGTTTAGTGTTTTGACTTATTATAATTTAATTTGTATTTACACAAAGATCATTGAAGATGAGTTTAGTATTTTGCTCTATTATTATGATATAAAAGTTATAAATTTAAGTAATTACTTACTTTGATTGTTGTGTTTGTTTATGATCATATTAATATTTGTTATGCGTTATTCTCGCATCACCCCTTTATGGGCCAGGCTCAACCCAATAGGCCGGCCCAATCACCCAGAACTCGGAAGATCCCGACGACCTCGTCAAATGAAATCCATACACCACCAAATCCCGAAACCCGTAAAGCAAACACCTTGCGAGCTCCTGGTAAAACCCCTGGCGAGCTCTCGACGATCGATTAACGGACTTGCTATAAAACCCTCAGTTCGCTGTACCACCCAGGTCGCTGGCCTAAAACCATCAGGTCGCATAGGTGGTGAAGCTGCTGAAAAATCAGAAGTAGAGTCCGTTCACTTTATCTGCAGCAGCCTATGCCCCTCGTAATGAGGATCCCACTCTCGATTTTGTATAAACGATAAGGGCTGTTTGTCCCCCATTATACAATCATTGTATTTCTTTATGTTATCTAAATTGTAAAAGCCCCTCAGTATAAATAAGAACCGTAGATATCATGAGGGACAGGGAGAATAATTAGATACCGCCATTCTGAGAGAATAATCAGAGTGCAGTTGTGGCATAGGCATCGTTTTGACCGAACCACGTAAAAATTTCGATGTTAACTCACATTTGGAATTTTGGTTTTCCTTTTTTCTTCTTGGTATTTTTGAATTTATTCACCGCAGCCCAAAACGAATAACAGTCGACTAAAATTAAACGTCGACAATATTAGTTGTGTATGTATTATCAAAATAAAATTATATATTAACTTTAACATGTTGTATTGTTATTTAAAATCTCTTAAACAATTATTTTTTATAATTTTATATATTAATAATTATATTTAAAAAAACTCATTTATTTTTTTAATTTACACTTTACCCCGTATTTTTTATTTTTACTTTTTTTTAGAAAAATAACATTTTCTCATTTTCATTTCATATTGAAAATATTTTTCGTTTTCATTTTTGTGCAACATAAAAAAAAAGTTTGTGTAATATTCATAAAATAGAATTTAAAAAAATATTTTATATATAACATAATAAAAAAGTCATAAATAATTATTAAATAATTTAGTAGAAACATCAACTTATTATTGTCAAATATAAAAAATAATTTTTTTATTTAATAACATATAATTCATAATATAATAAAAAATTTATTATTTATTATGTCTTAAGATTAGAAAAAGTGAAATATAAAAATTAATTTAGACAAAAATATTTTTTATTATATTTATTAAATTTATCTAATAATTAACTAAAAAAATCATGTAACTTCTTATTTGGAATTATTTAAATAAATTTATCTCTCAAATATCTATAAAAATTTATTTGTAATTTTATAAATAATAAAAAAATAACTACTCAATATATTTTAAAAAATTAATAAATAATTTAATAAAAAAATTAAATATTTTTTAATCTTATCTTAATTATTTTATATTTTAATTTTAAAAATATTATAATTTATCTTCATATAATTTTATCTTACCTATTTTAATAAATATTACTTAAATTAGAAAAGCATGAACGGCGGTAGTTGGAGCCAAGTGGGACCCACCTAGCCCCATTCGCAATCAGCTTTACGGAGGGAATGAATCGTCTACAACGCGGGTGATGGAAGATAATTTGTTCAGCCGTGTGTCTGAAAGTGAAACGAGTTCGTTTCAACTCCGTGCGGTCACTTTTTTAATGGCGGACGAGGGGGGGGGGCGCGTGACGAAGCGACAAGGCAGCAGATGCTAAAAAGTGGTGGCGTTCGGTTTGGTTGATTCTATGTGGTTGGGTGTTCCCGCTGGGCCAATGAAGACATCCCACGTGTACAGCGGTACGAACCACGTGTGCGGTACACGTGTACGCCACGGCGTGGGGACGGCATGACAGACAGTGACTTTAGGGGGGGGTCAGATAGGGCGGCCCAAATCAAGCTGGAGCTGACTAAGGCCTTCCAACTTGCGGGTTGGAAAAATTTTGGAGTTAAGCGAGGCTGCTGGTCGTGGTGGTGGTTTAATTTAATTTAATTATCCGCGATTGGATTTAACACGGTTAATCTATGTTTTTTGGGGGGCTTAATTTAGTTTCAAGATGAAGTAATAGAATTTATGTGACTAACAAGTAAAAAAATACTAAACCTCACCAAAATGGGATATAAATTCTCAAATCAAGGAAGGATGTTACCCTCTATTATTATTATTATTATTATTATTATTATTATTATTATTATTATTATTATAACTTCAATGATAATAATTATCAAATATCAGTAAAAAAAAAAAAAACGCTATAATAATAATATTAATAGTTGAATAAGAAACGTTTTTAAGTTTTTCCAAAATCCAAACGGCCCCTTGGCAGTGTAACACGACGACAAAACAATGACCTGAATAATTACAGCGAGTTTATAAAGTTTTGTATAAAATAATGTGGAGGAAAAGGAGGCGAGTAAAATGAGAGGGCATTTCGGTAAGACTGGAAACTCTAAAAAACATGTTTGAGACGCGTCTCAACAGGGTCCATATTCCATCGCGCCATTAAAACCCCCCCCTCCCCGGGGGCTCTTCGCCTGCATAAAACACCTCTCCACCCCCACACCCTCGATTATCTCCACCCCCACAAACCCACACCAGAATCAATTCCAACTCCCCCCTCCTCTCTCTCTCTCTCTCTCTCTCTACGAATTTTTGCTTTCTCTCTCTAAAAGTAGATATCAAATTTCTGAAAATTATATGGCTCAGAGGACGGAGAAGGAGGAGACGGAATTCAAGGCCGTCCCCGAAACCCTAACGCCCTGCGTCAACAACTGCGGCGTTACCGGCAACCCCGCCACCAACAACATGTGCCAGAACTGCTTCAACGCCTCTACCCCGGCCTCCTCCTCCTCCTCCTCCTCCTCCGGCGGTGATAGGAGTCCTAGATCTAGATCTACGCCTTCGCGATCACCTGAAAGGTCCTTTACTCCGGCGGAGGCCGTCCGGATTCCGACGGCGCAGGATCGAGAGGCCGTGCCGAACGGGTCTCTGGCGGCTGTAGCCAAGAGGGAGGTGAATCGGTGCTCCGGCTGCCGGAGGAAGGTAGGGTTGACCGGATTCCGGTGCCGGTGCGGCGATTTATTTTGTGGCAACCACCGTTACTCGGACCGCCACGATTGCAGCTACGACTACAAGGCGGCCGGGCGCGAGGCGATCTGCAGGGAGAATCCGGTGGTCAAAGCGGCCAAGATCGTCCGAGTTTGAAGCGCAGATATGCATACGGATACGAAGATGAAAGTCAAAGATCGAGCGAGCCTCTCGATCTCTCGCGTTTCTCTCCGCAGGTGAGAGAGAGAGAGAGAGAGATAGAGAGAGAAAGCGTAGATTTGTCGAGCCATGTTATAAGATTATTGTGGTGATGATCAAATGATAATGAAATACTTGCTGTTTGTCTAATCGTTATGTATAATTGTCTCTGTTTGGTTTCTGTTATTTCTTTAAATCAAAGAGAATTGTGGATTTGTAGCTGATGATATTTGCTTTTGGCTCATCAAAAACTTTCTCTTCTTGCCGTGTTGGGTTCCTCATCATGAAACGACGGAAATGAAAATGGATGTTCTGCGTTCGTGATTTCCCGAGAAAAATCCTGATATTTTCCGAAGACGAGTTGCATCCACGCGGTGCGTTGTGTACTCGGGGAAAGTTTAGGGGCATATTTGTCAATTTAAATATTTAGCTATCATTTGGACAGGTTGGAAAGCTGCACAGCTCCACTGAGCCGTGAGTGGGCCGTCCGCGCGCCGTTAGTTGAGACGAATGCGTCCGCTGTCGATTTTAATGGCATATTGACAAATCCCTTTTTATCTTTTTTTCTCTGATGAACGACGACTGAGTCAAGATTATTATTTAATTTTTTTGAATATTTTTGTGAATTACTAACGTTATTTTAATATTTAATTATTTACTATCTAACCAGAATTTTTAAAGTAATAGTTAAAAATCCATGTAAGACCTTTTTTTTAATCTAGCAAAGCAAGGCAAAGCAAAATTTATGTAAGAAGTTAATAAAGTATTGGGGTGATATAGGTTAAGTAGACAAGTGATATGTTAGGAGTTAGTATTAATAGATCACGAGTTCGATATTCGGTCTAAGTATGGACTAAAAGTTTGTTCGAAATTTATCTCTTCAATTGAAATCAATGACAGAATTGAAATCAAAGACACAAGTGACAAAAAAATATGTAAAAATGATAATTCCAAAAAATTAATAGAGGAATATCAGATAACCTCGAAGGGTTGTCCAATGATAAAAGAGAGCAGGACCTCATAATAATAATGCTAAGTTGCAAGTTTTGGGTCTTGATTTTGATTTAAATGGTTCTGGAGGTACACTGTCATTTGGTGAAGTGTTACCTAATGCATAGATGGAATAGGGAATGAATGTACTTGAAAGGAAAGATTTGCATGAAGTTGCGAAGATTAATTGAGCTGAAAGTTCAAGTGCCTTTCATCAAAAAAAAAAAAAAAAAATCATATAACATAAAATCTAATTAACGTGAGATCAATCGAATAACGCTTTAAAACAAATAGATAGTCCATATTAATAAATAATATAGATAGTCCATATTATGTGTCTTGATTTTAAATGAATCTAAATATTTTTTTTAAAATAAAAAGTACAACTTGGTTAATTTTTGAGAAGGACAGGGGCATATTTGTCAATCCGGGGATTGGATTGGATTGATAGGGAGATGATGATGTTAGGATCTTGGGAATTACAGGAAGAGATGAAACGAATTTTCCCACTTTTAGCAAAATTCAACATTGTACTATGGTTGAAACGTGTTTTTAGGAAAGTGGACGGGGGACCAAGCCATATGCCCTATCACACCTCAGATGATAGGTTATAACTTATAGGTTTAATAATAATAATACTGAATTAATTTTTATATACAGCAATATCATTTCTAATAATATTAATGGGTGGATTGTATTATACTAAAACCTTGTCCAAACGATAGCCCTTTTCCTATCTTGACGTTTTAAGATTTTAATTTATTATTATCTACAATTTTTAGTTAATTATATTAGATTGCTTATTAAAAAAAAAACAAATTTCTTATTTTATAAAAAAAAATAAGACTAAATACAAATTAAAACTGTCAAATGGGCCGCCCTGCAATGAAAAGTGTCAGGGCTGGGGACATGCCCCCCCCCCCCCCCCTCCTCCTCCGAGGAGTGTTTGTGTGTGTGTGTGTGCACGCGCGCGCGCGTAAAGCTTTAAAGAAAGGAATAGGGGTTTTGCAATAGTCTACTTGTCGAAATTAATTTTGGTATGCCAAACGCTAAAAGGACCAATACTTACTTAATAAGAAAAGCCTTCTAATTTTACACAAGTGGCTGCCAGGGCTGGGCCCACCTAAATTTGCATAATTAGCAATAAACAAGTCTGAATTCGTTGTTTGAAAATGGGTTCTAAGAATAGGTAACACAGTGTCCATGAAGGAAAAGGAAAAGGATGAGGAAGGAGAATTGAGTTATTCCTTCCATTAATTCAACGTATTCTACATTATTTTCAAAGGTCCAATTATATGAAATTATAAATTTCTATATTTTTTTATAAATAAATTCTTATGTGTCCAAAAATAAATAAACACCGTCGTTGCATTATCTCTGTCATTCATATCCTTAATTTCGATAAATGAGATAAATTACAAATGTGAGACTTTATTTTACGACATAAGATGAAAATCAAACTCACAATCCACCGATATAAATTTGACATATCCTTTGTTCGATCGCTCAACTTATGTCATTAAAATTAAATAAACATTCTTTATGGATGCAACAACTGTGGCAGATGATGAATATGGGCAGACTCATATTGTTAATTTTTAATGCAAAGACCATCATGATTTTAGCTGGAAAGGAGGAGGATGTGCAGTAGTGTTGTATCTTTTACGTGCATATACTAAATGCTTGCTTGCTTGCAGCTAGCTGGGGAAACATTTTGGCCGCAGTAACAATCCAATAACAGTTTTACTCAGTCAAGCAAAGTCTTTTTAAGTTTCCAACCTGAATGCCATGTATGTACATCCGCCCGAGACACACAATGTCCCTAATCCTATCCCCTCCCAGATGGTTACCCAAAGCAGACGTCCTTTCTGTATTCTCATACTTCTGGTGTTTTCGTTTTTAATGTGTAACCAAAAAAAAAAAATTAATTTTTGAGAAATTATTTTATTTATTTTTTGGTGCCCAAGGAATCAAATTTACTCACAAAACATTATCAATTTTTTTAGTACTTAATTTTTAACCACAAAATGTTTTATATATAAAAAAAAAAAGATGAAAAACATCTACCTACATCAAACAATCAAGTAAAATATATGTATGTATATCTATATATATTCGATGATGTATATGTTTTCCAACGAATTGCAAAACTAAATATTCTTATGCATCTGAAGACATTTTTCTATTTCTTTTTATAGAAATTTCTATCAAAATCCAAGCTAACCACAAGAAAATAAGGTGAAAACTTTTCTCTCTTTTTTTGAGTAAATGATTTTTTAATATAAAATAATTTACATTATTTCACAAACTTTAAACCTTTGGGATCGACTCTAAAAGATTGGCAGCATACATAAGTAGAGAAAGGAGGATTGGAATGGGAATAAAACTATGAACCAGTTAATTTGTATGAATATGAAAGGGGGGGTACTTACTGTGTGGACCAGTTAATAATTTGCTTTTTCTCTAACGAAAGGGCGACATGGTGATGGACCTGATGGTGGGTGGCAATTAAGTGGAAGCTTTGCTCATTCTTGTGCTAGAAATCAAATAAATGCATGCTAAAGCTCTGTAGATGCCTTGCCTTTTTCATTCTCTCTCTCTCTCTCTCTCTCTCTCGGATGCCTTTTGAAAACAAGTGATTTTTCTGCTAAAGATATTTTTACTATTCTGTGATGGCACATGATATAAAATCACCAGAATGAAGCAATTAAAGACTACTAGTATTTCAAAGATGAAATTACTTACTGAACCACATCAAGATAGGCCATGCTACAATAAAAGTTGAAACTTCTTTTTCTAAATAAAAGCTGCAGTTTTGGAAATGGCGTGTCAAGAATAATTGATAAGAAGAAAGTGGGAAACACATGAACCTTTTCCCTATCCTAACAACAGCAACAACAACAACAACAACAAATGAAGAATAATACCAAATAGTTATGGGAGGAAGAAGACATGGACAGCGACAAGAATAGGATCAATTTATTCGTGAATCTTAACTTTCCCAGTAACCGACCAGTTGTCTGCAAACTATTCTAATGCAGTGATTTAGCTTTCTTTTAACATCGATAAGGACAAGATTCTTCTTATATAGTTGGATTTTAGCAAAGTCCTCTTTGGGAGCTTAAATCGCTGAAAGTTTTCTTTTTCTTTTCTAATGCTAGGCATATTTCTCTAATTTAACTACTTAAATCATCTTCTCGCTATTCTACGAGTAAAATTCTAAATAATCTCCCCCTATTTGTAAACAGTTGATTTGAGATGATATCTAATTTGATATTTTTTAAGAATAACTTACTGTCGTCTCATCGTGATATTATCTACACTTCCAATTTTCATTGAACGGATGAACTTACATTTTGATTTTCAAGCTTTTTGATTCCAAAGTGTTTTCCACCATTTAAACTTGAACTTTAAACCTTTTGTCTCACTGATCAAACCAATATCATCTACGAGTAACATACACTATGTCACCTCTTCTTGAATATACTTTGTAAGCCCAGCCATCACTGAGTCAAAAGATAAAGTTTCATTGCAAATCCTGAATATAATCCGATTGAAATTCAAAGACTTGATATCTCTTTCAAAATTCTAACACACGTTTCTACTTAATAATTTCTATCTCATCGATTAGCCCGAATACAAGCAACCCACACTTCTTTTTCGTCTAAAGCAGCCCCCTTCACATGACTTTTAGAACTCTGTCGGTGATTTTTTTCAAATCTGTGAATACCATATAAAATCCTCTCTAGGCCGATTTATTGAAGCTTCATTAAGCAAGCATTCATTTATCTCCTCAACCCTTTTAAATCATACATATATATTTAAAAAGTCAAGTCATCTTTCATAACTTCCTTGAATCCAAAATTGCATTTAAAACTACGAAATGCCACTATCAGCTCAAAATTATCAGAAGGATAAAAATATAAAAGGCACGCTTCACTGTTATGCCATCATCTAAGATGCATTTGATTAACCCCAGCATATTAATAATAATCACAGTAAAATTAGGGACAAAATTATTCTTAATGTAAACTAGTGCAGCTTTGTCGGCACTTGCTTGGATTTTCTTCCAGAATGTCGGAAAATGGTATGTGCCAAGCAGACGTGGAAGATTCCAATTTGAAAAATAGCTTCAATTCAAGTGCTAAGTAATTAAAAATTCATCTCACGTTCTCCCATTTTGCTAGTTCAGAACAGATCATTTAAGGGAAACGTGCAATTTAATACAGAATCTACTACTATTTGATGTCATATAGATCGCCATTCAAGTTCGCAAGAAAGCGAAAAATTCATTCCAAATCAAAGGATCTCATAAGCTCACCAATAACGAGGGTAAAACAGGGTTAGGGGAGCTTACAAACAGAACCCCAGAGAACTAGGCCCCATCTGGCTGGAGGAAAGGATTAGCAATCTCATCTGTTCCATCAGTTGGCGATACAAGCATTACTGCAGTCCCCCGACACACCTGCAATGGGATGACATACTTTAACAAGAAATCTACTGAATATCAAAACTTATATTTTCTAATGTGATGATAATAACGTATGGCAACTTATAGATGGTATAGGCAATAAATACTCCCCCTATTTTCTTATATTCAAATTATTCTGACCGATTCATTACTTAAAAAAAAACCTATCTTGAATCATGTGCCCACATCAAAAAGTGGATAAAGTTGCAGGACACCAGTTTGATATTTACTGAAATCCAGTAAGATTTTATATCGTTCAATAACTTAAATTACCCTATCAAAACTGTAATTGAAAATCTATGTATTTATAGAACCTAAAACAGTTGGCATAACTCAAGAGATTAAGGAATAACTCGAGATGAAGAAGAATAATCGATTACTTGTATGTGAACACCACCCTTGTAAATTCTCACACACACACAAGATAAAAAGGAATAAATCAGAGTGCAATTGATCTGGGAACCTTCTGTAATGGGAAAAATATAGACCAGAATTTTGAGAGGAAATCTTCAAAATAGGAAAACATTAACAACTAGTTCTGTTGTTCTAAATTTGCTCAGAAATTTTCCAATTGAGATCACAAACTATCCTAGAACAATGATTTTCCAACAAAAAGAAAAAGATTTTAACATACAGTCGACCAATGCTATCTTCCAGTCTATAAGGAGATGTAAATGAAGCGCATGGAAAACATACAATTAAGCCAAGACGCCTTGTTTGATCAGTAGTCTTCAGAGGATCATCCGGATCTGCAGCAAACGCACAAGTCAGAAACACTCTTCATGCACTCAAATCAGAAGGTAATGTTTTATTTACTGTTGCTTTGAAAAAATTGTGCAGCTAGAAACTCAAGCTGAAAATAGTATCCACCAAAGAAATCCAAGACAACCAAGAACAACTTAAAAAATTATTATAGCAACAGTTTGACGTTGATTGGAATTAGTTCAAATGTTGCAACATGGACCTATATAAAAACACTATTATAACCTCTTGTTCAGTGCACATACAGGCAATGGCAAGCAGCGAAGGTTCCAAGTACGAACATACGACAAGCTCAATTTATGTAAACTGACAATGATGCAAAATTAAAAAGATAATTTCACCATTGGCAACCTATTTAAAGTGAGTTATAAGATTTCCAGATTGATGCAGGGACAACATTTAAGAAAGTGACCACATACATGTTTTGTCAATTGGCCAGTCAACATATGAAAGTCACACAATTATGCAGAAGCCCCTATAGCTTGTGTAGAAGGTCCATCTAACACATAAGCAACTCCCAACTCTTTGTCAAAAAAACCTCACACTTACAGCAGAGAAAATATCAATTTGTGTGTCCAAATGAAGAGCTGAAGACATCAGATATATCACTGAGGAGACATATTGAAAAGCAAAGGGGAAATTCATCAGTATTAACTTGATCGGGTTGCTAGATGATCTCACAGCCTCAGGATTACTAAAAAGTAAAAAAATGCACAAAAAAAAAAACGATACTTGCAACTCAGAAACCCACAAAGAGTAACAAAAATTAAAAACAAAATGGTACATGAAAAGTAACAGAACATGACTAGGAGAGCAGCCAAGAGAGTTTGCATAATTGAGCTCAATAAAAGATTAGACTAAGACACTTGAATATAAATGGATTGGGTAGATTTTCCCATGTCCCTGCATCCCTTTTTTCCTCCCCATCCCCATAGAATAATATATTTAATTCCCCACCAATCCCCATCAAGTTATGGGGACCCATGGAATACCAATTACCCGATCAATATATATAAAAATTTAAAGACAATTTCAAAAATAATTTATTCCTAAAAATATTTTATATTATCAATCATGTTTTTTCCTACCATGTCTCACATCTAAATTTACTAATAAAGTTTTAAGAATAAAATAATGTAAAAGCACATTCATAAATAAAATAATCTTAAAATTCAAACAAAAAATTAAAATTAAAAAAAAAACATAATTGATAAAATACCATAGGCAAAAATTTGGCAAAAGGAGAATATAGAAATATTAAAAAAATATTTCTTGGATGAAAAATCTTATATCTTGACAGGAAAAAAAAAACAAAATTACACAGATAAAAATAATATAAAATTAGTTAAAATTTTATGCAAATCAAGATGGATTGGAGGAGCTCATACCCATCCCATCTGGGGATTTTTTTGTCACTTTCATCCACCTCATTGGAAATTTTTACCTAGGCAAGTAACGACTACTCATTACCATCCCTCAAATACCAAAATACCAATTACAAATTTACGATGATACACAGATAAATAACCTGAAAACGCCCAACATAAATTTAAATCACTCTGCGAGATACTAAGGATATGTGTAACTCATTTAGCAATCCATCAAACAGTAGCCAAAGACAAAAGTAATTTATAGTGACAGGTCAAAAGAAATCTTTAGCCTTTGCACTCTACTGCATTGTTATCCCACATTTTCCGAAATAGTTAAAGTGAGCTACAGTTTATTGCATTAAACTCTTTAAAGAAGTCAAAATGTACATGATGCAAAACCCAAACTAAAGAAACAAGAGTAATCCCGATTACTTGAAACCAATAACAATATTCAATATTATTCATCAAAGTCTGTTCTTCAATATTTCACTAAAAGATTATTTATAGACAACTAATAGATAAAGACTCATTCTAACTAGGATTCCTTGATATAATCTAATTAAGATTACAAAGGTAATCCCAATCTAATTAGGATTCTAGGAAATAAAAGAAATTAAAAGAAACTAGGAAACAAATTAAAATAAAGAAACTAATAAAATAATATTAATTTTTATTTTTATGCCTAAAATATTGCTTCCCAAAATATTTGTCTGTATGTTCTTCATTATTGTACAATTGACACAAACAAACATCTTTAGTGCATGAGACCTTTTTCTTCATTTACAAACAAATTCACAACTTAATTTCAAAGGGAGAGATCGATGGCATTCTTTCTCTTTTTGATGACCCAGGAACCATGCCTCTTGGTTGTCGTGAGGCATACCTGGGAGCACTAGAGTGCACTGACACCTAGAAAAGTGTGTAAGAGATCCAAATGTCGCCTTCAAGGAGATATGCAATAGAACATGCTTACCTCTGTAGACAAGGAAATTTTGAAATTAACAAGAACTAAAAGAAACAAATTAAGATGGACAAAAAAAAATGTTTACATGGATATGAATGAGCATGCTCAAACAGACAGTTCTTAGAAATAAGATATCAGATAGTTACCTCTTAGGAACTCTATCGCTTCATCCAAGACGAGGTTCAACAACTGATCGTATCCTTTCAGGGTCCCTGTTACTGTAATAGAAAAGAGCATCTTTTAAGTAGTCCTAAGGAACAAATATTACTTATGTTCTAGCATTGAATTAAAATATGCCATTCTTTCTTGCAGAAACTCCATGAAATGTGGTGTACAATAACATATCATAAGATGAATGCTTGAAATTTCCATGATGGAGACATTATCTATTAATTACAAAGTAAGCACATAATATCTGTTAATTCCAATTTCCCATGGATGGAATTTTAGACCCCTCAAATTTAATTTCAGAGTTGACTCCAAAGATATTACCTACATACCATCAGTCCCAACATTAGTATGCTTGGGGAGAAGAAAACAAGTCTATTTCATTTAGTTCAAGGAGAATCGGCCTTTACTCATTTTATCCAACATGAAACAAATGTCAATTCATGAGTATGTATAGAATAGCAAAGCAAAGAAAATATACCAGATAAGTTACTGAGAAAATGATGCAAAGTAAGAGAGAAATATAAAACTGAAGACAAAGAATGACACATACTGATGTTAGACACTAAGGAAAAGGATTAAAATTTGATAAAATGGCACCCCAATGCACGAGGCTCCCCACTTTTCAAGAGTTGAAAGCGGGACGTTCTTGATGCAGCCTCACCCTCACATTTACTACAAAAAGGCTAGTATAAGAGCCCTATATTCTTGTTTACCTTCTCCTCTTTATTTTTTCCACTGACATGTAGTTGTTACAAAAATCATGATAAGTTTCTAGCAAAATGATATTAATATCAACAGGAAAATAACAAAAACAATTTGCAGAGTGACACAAACCTTGTCTTCCACCAGTAAGCTTGACTTGAACACCCTTGTCAACAAACTTTGCCAAATCCAGAACAGTCTCTTTCCTATTGGACTGAAACAAGTATGAGCAAGCAACCATCTCAGCAAATAAATACTTAGAATATGACATCAACTAGAAGTATACTTTGGCTAACTTCAGATTTCCTGATTATTGTCTCTGAATTGTAAGAAAATTCAAAGGGATTGCATTTCTGTTGATATCTGGTAAAACACAGTAGATATGCCCAACATAAATTTTTTTAAGAAGGAACACACATAAATGCTACCAAAATTCAATTGGGCACCCACAAATGATGGCAAAAAGAGCAACAAAGACAACGAATTACAGGGTTCTTCTCATTATTGATTGTACAGGTCCAGTGTGGTGGAACTGAACATAATGCTTTGATTGGAACAACTGATTATTGGAACATAGCTGCCCTCACGCTAATCAGGCATACAACATCCCACTAAATCAAAATCTGATACCCGTCAGTCAAATGGCTATACTTGTATCCTCAAAAGTTCATATTCCATTGTTGTTTTAACATTAGGTTATTGACTCTGAAAAATCAAATGCCTTTCACTGAAGTTTAAATTGAACAACAATATAATCCAGAATTGCTCAATTAAGCTGAACATTTTTGAACTTTTCAGATATAAACAGACAAGCATATATACAAACTTAGATTGGCCAGAACAAATAGATAGTTATTATTATTAGACAAATCCAGATCATAATTCAACTTGGTATTCCCTGACTTGGAAGCATTTTCAGCTTCCCAGATTCAATTCAGTATTCCCCAACTCTGAAGCCATCCCATGCCTTTGATCCCATAACAGTGTGTTTGGTAGAGTGGGACAGAATAAAAATGGTTGGAATGGGATTCTCCCATCTGGAAGAGAATAATAATGGAATTGAATGGAAATCGATGGAAATAATTTCCATCCATTCCCCTTCAAACCCTATTTTTGGTTTATATTTGTTCATTAACAACATTAACCTTAATGAGGTTATAAAAGTTCAAATATGCCCACAACGTAATAAAACTCTTATCTTTCCATTAAAAGGGAAATAATTTGCATTTGTTGTTTAATATTTTTCCAGGCCATAGATTTCCAATGCTCTCCCGTAAAAGGAGAATGCGTTTACATTACTTTTCATCTCTTACTCAAAGAAAATATTTTTCACTTATTCCACTAGTTTCCATTCCATTTCATTAAATCTTGTTCAATTTCTAAGAAAGATTTTCTAACAAAGAGAAACGTGTTTTTAATTTATTTATAAGATAAATATAATGGAGAGAGAATTACCATTTTACTAACTGTTAGGGAACCTCTCGTTCGATCCCCAAGCAAAATTGCCTCGCAAACACGACCTAATCTTGAAATTGCAGGCTCCAACTGCAGTCCTGCATCCATCAAATCACGGTCTTAAACACTTAAAAACATAACAAAAGATAAAGCAACTAATTAATACATATCCCATTAACCATTTCACACCAAGTCTTGTCAGAATCACTAAACCCTAGAGACTCGGCACAAAACATTCAGGTACGCCGGAAGCACATAAAATTTTGAAGAAACTGATAAACAGCAGAAAAAACGGCATACTGATCTAGTACCAAAGTTCACAATACCAAGACGCCCTCAGGTCAACGAATAGTCATTTTGAGTACAAATTTGGCATACAGATGCGCGTAGTATAGAGGGAAAAATGAAGCATCGGATAATGGGAATTGAAAGAGAGGATGGAGAGCTTACTGGCTGGTGGTTCGGCGGCAGGAAGGAGGAGCACTGAGGAGCGCGCCCTACCGCTGCTTGATTTTCTGTCTTCTTTCCCGCCTATGTCCCCAAATGAATTGAAGATTGCAGGGCAAACACCTGAACAGCCTTATACTCGAGGCTGTGTTTGGAAGGAACTAGATAAATTAATTTGGGTCTCAAAAAACACAGCGTTAATATGTAAAATTATGGATGTGCAAATCAATCAAATGGAGTCATTTGTGAGTAATAATAAGGTTCCAGGTGTAAGTCAATTGATACATTCTACTAATAATTTGTAAGGCAATGTTGGTTAATTAATATATAAATTAATAAAAACTAAATATAAAAAATATTTTAATTTTTTTATTATTTTTAATATATTTATTAAACTTATCTAACGACTATTAAAAAATAAATCACTTGATTTCTTATATGATATTTTTAATATATGTTTATTTTTTTTTCTCTAGATAAATATATATTAAATTTTAAAAATAAAAAAATAACACATATATCTTACCGTGTATTCTAAAAAATTTAACAAATAATTTGATAAAAATAATATAATATTTTACAAATTTATTTTAATCATTCTATAAATAATATAATATTCCCTCCTGACTTATGCTATGTGCCTTTCAAATCTCTTTTCTTTTCATCAGATCTTATCAATCCTACTCGCAGTAGATTCATCTCGGTGGTCAGAGCCCTGTCCAGCGCCTCGTTGTAAGTGTCGATGGTACATGAGCTGAGGGCTTGTTGTAGGTCCACTTTTAATCCACTCACAAATTTCTACGCCTTCTGTCTTTCGTCGTTTCGTACATAGGCACGTATCTGATCAGTTGAGTGAACTTGACATCATATTGAGTTACTGACATTTCGTCAGTCTGCCTTAAATTCATAAATTCCCAAGTTCTCTCTTCCTTCCAGCTTTGGGGAAAGTACTTAGCATTGAAAACTTCTTTGAATGCTTCCCAGGTTATTGCCTGAGCTTGTCTCGGTCTTAGATCCTGCGGTGCTCGCCTGGGTGTCATTTGTAGGGCCCCCTGGACTGATTGCCACCATCGTGCAGCCTCTTCCTCTAGCATGAAGGTGGCGCAATTAACCTTCTCTTCGTCACTGCATTGCAGATGTTGAAGCAGCTTCTCAGTTTGCTCTATCCAGTACTCGGCTACACTGGGGTCGTTTCCCACTTTTCCTCTAAACACCGGGGGTCTTTGCTGGCGATACTGATCCAGCACATAGGGGGTGTGCCTTGGTGGCTCGTTCCTTGTTACATGTGTCAGCACGCCCTCTAGGATTCGCTCTATTTGATCAAGTCTACTAGGACCTGATTGCTCTTCTTGTCGTCTACTGCTCGCGGCACGATTCGTGGAGCGACTACGGTGATTACTCGTAGCAGAATTCGCAGAGCGACTATGGCGACTGCTTGTGGCGCGACTCACTGAGCGACCACGATGACTGCTACTACCGTTTTCCTCATATTGCTCATTGAGATCCAGGATTCTTCGAGTCCTCTCCATCTGAAAAAGAAAACATCAACACTTGAACCATAATGATTCTAATACTCAAATCCTCGATAAATACCAAATCATTCTAATACTTGAATCTTAATGATTCATATCACTTACTTACAAACCTAACTTGATAGCTAGATTACGTCACGTCAGACTAACCGTTACTGACTCAATCATTCTCTATTTCCACTAGTACCCCTGAGTCTCCAATCGGGGTTTTTTGCTAATTCGCTCTAATACCAAATGTAACGCCCCACTTTTCCCAAGCGAGCGTTAACTCGAGATTTCGGGAATATATATATATATATTTTTAACATCAAACACACAACATAAGTCCCTCGATATACATACCCTCGACATAATCATTTCCCGACAATCCCGATCGTACCTTCTTAGCATATTAATAGACTAAGACAAGTAATATCAATCACATCAGCGGAAGCAAGATCGAAACCTCAATGATATATAACTGACAATTTCCTTTACAGATAATAACCGAATTGATGTTTCACATGAAAATATCAAAATATTACATAACCTCTGAACATCGTATTTATAGACAAAACCTATGAAAAACTAATCATAGCAGCTACATCTCGATGACATTCTTTCCCTTGGCGCCACTGCATTCACCTGGAATGTTGAATATTCCAGGGACATAGTCCAAATTAAATGCTGAATCATCTAAGTGAGAGTTCAAAACCTTTTCATGCAGATATGCAAAATCATATATAAACCAATAAGTCCCGACATACGCCAGCCTAAGAGAATCCCACATGGCACTTAACCCTAACCGGGGAAAATGCAATCTCTCTAAAGGCGACACGATCCCATCGGCCCATTGGCAAACACAATCATGCTTAAGAGGGACAACCTCGACACATGAACCCGGGAATCACCCCATTGTCATTGTTAGGCTTTACGCTCCAACTCAAAAGCATTCCAAAACCCAATACAACCCTAGCCCCAAAAGTGTCACATTAGCACTATCCTCGGAATCGACGTCACCTCGGCATTAATGCTATTGCTCAAAGAATCCTAGGGTGGTGTCCACTCGCAGCCCCGCCACTTGAGCCAACAACCGGGGTGGTGTCCACTCTCAGCCCCGCCACTTGGGTCCCGTAGGGTGAAGTCCGTCTCAGCCCCGTCCCAAGTGGGTCACCTAGCATTAATCCTAGGTACGCATCCCGAGTGCTGTCACTCTGGGCTACGTCACAGGTTACCAACCCACGCCCCACATGGACGACACAAAACAAGCCAATGCCGAAAAATCATAACATGCATAAAAATCAACATCTCAATATATGCAATTTACCGTACGAAATTCAATGCATGTGTAAATAACTGTTTGGACAACTATAATAAACCAAGCCATAGGGATGAACATTCACAGTAAACCATTGACATGTCACTTAAAGTCTTTTCGGGTAGAACCACTCTCAAGTCAAAACAAAGTTGGGGGCGAACACTCACCTTGACGGATTCGAACTGCCTCGATCCTCGTGCACAACCTCGTTATGCGTGCCAAATCACAGACACTTGAATTTACAATTAATCTCGAACCACAACAATTCCTAAGCACCATAATTAATAAAGGAAACATTAAAATCCATTTTCCTCAATTATTTCACTATTTTCTTTATTTTCTCCCATTTTTCACCTCGATAATTCCAAAATAATTATTTTCTCAACTATTTTTCCAAATATTTCAACACCATAATTCTTAAAATAATTAATTAAAAATACTGGAGTTGAAATTATCAGAATACCCTTGCTCACGCGCCCTCGCGCGCTTGGCGAGTGGCTGGACAAAATTTGCTGGCGCGTGGCAGTCACGCGCCACCGTCTTCAACCTCTAGCCGACCGCCGAAGGTTGCTCCGATCACCATGAAACTGGAACCCTCCGAAAGCCCTCGATTAGTCGATCACGATGCCACAAAAATCAGGCCGAAAGGCCACCGGAAAACGGCCCAAATGGTCAGTTGCAGGCGGCGGAAGGCGGACCGCCTCAAACCCTCGGCCAAACTCGAAACCCCCTCAAACGTTCACCAAAATGCTTCAAAATACTCCCAAAATGATACTTGATGCCTAGAGACCAAAAGCCCTCTATCAAAGCTCCAAAAATCATTCAAAAATGAGCTCGATTTGGTGCTTCATTCTTGGCCGAATACTTTCGGTATTTATAGGCAAAAACGACCCCACGTGGCCGATTTTCGGCCATTTCTTCCCCTTCACGCCACTAGGACTGTCCTCGGCCATCCCTTGACAAGATTTGGCTGCCAAATGGCCAGATTTTTCGGCCAAAACTCGCGGCCAGGCTGCCATGTGTGTGCGAAATTTTTGAAAATTACACTTTAGCCCCCCCCCGAAATTTTTCTTTTGCATTTTGGCCCTTACCCTTAAGCCCCTAGTCTTTCTAACATCCTCACTAAGACCCTCAAGATTAGTAATTTTCATTTCTCTCTTGAAACTTTTGAAAAATTGCCGTTTAGACCTCCCTCGGGTATTTTTAGAAAATTACACTTAGGCCCGATTGATTTATTTGACCTTAAATCTACTCGATTCAACCTGAAACCACTTAAGGGTTGTTCTATACATCGAATACTAGTCCTTGGCACTCTCCGTTGACTTTTTGGACGTTGTTTACAGCAATTCGATAATACGACCTAATTGGCAGCTGTATTTTTGCTGTACCGAAAACTGTTCCCGATCTCATTTCTTTTATCACTAAAAATCATAATTTTAATTGCCCGTCGATACTATACCATTTTCCTTGGCTATCTAGGGTCCGAGGTACTCCCTCTGATTAATTCGGTCGTCCAAAACTGTGTTAGTGTACCCTATAGTCTTATTTTTTCTAAAATTCCAATTATGCCCTTTATCAAATATCATTTTTATCCTCAAAATTATTCTCGGGTGTTACACTAGAGAACAGATGGATAATTGTTTTTTATTTATAAAGTTCAAGATAAATTTATTTAGAAAAGAAAAGATAAATTTATCTAAAAGATTTCAAATAAGAAATCAAGTAACTTATTTTTCGAGGATCATTAAATAAATTTAACAAATATAATAGAAACTATTTTTGTTTGAAATATTTTGTATATTTTATTTTTTTGATCAATATTTTGAATGTGAATTATGAAAAACTAAAATAAGGGTTTCATTGAAAATTCAGGGGGATTTTGACTTAACAGGTAAGGGATTTTTTAAAAAAAAAAAACTTAAAAAACTTATTTAAATTAAAAAAATAAGAGTAATTTGTTCTCGAAATTTCTGCCCACAAAGTCACAAAATCCTTCCATTGGGCTATTGTGCGCACTGACGCGCAGGCTCACTCTGATTGGGAACATGCAAAGGCACATGGGCACAGGGAACAGGCACAATGCATTGCAGAGTAAAGACATTCACGTCCACTTGATCTTATCCATCTCTCATTTTATTTACTTCTCAAACAATATTTATTTTCCATTATTCAAATTACTATTAATTAAGATTACACACTATAATTTAGTACAAAGTTTAAATAGATTCTTTTTGAATTTTTTCTACCATTAGCAAATATATATATATATATTTTATTAAAATTTAAAATTTATTTATTTTTTAATAAAATTATCATTTCCCCAAATATAAAGTGCTTGATAAGTAGGAATGTGTCATTTTTTCACCTACCAATATATATAATATAATGGGTATAGAGACTAGCGTGAGTGGGGAAAAGAAAATTATTGAGAGTACATGTTTACATAATATGGGTTAAAAAATTAAAATATTTTTATTTACATTCTATTACAATTTTTTCAATGCAATATAAGCGAGAGTATTTTAATCTTTTAACTCTCGTTCTCTAAACTTATCTGTCAAGATGTCCGACCCTATAAAAAAGATCGTAGAAAAAAATTGCAGTCGCATTAACACAATAAAAGACAGAAGCAACTGCAACGCACTTGATATTATGAATCCAACTCGCTTACATTAATCAATGTATTTGATTAATTAATTAAAATTAATTATATTATTATAAATTAATATAAAAAAAATTATATGAACATATATAGTATACCCTAAATCGCTGAGATGAGATGAGGTAGCAAAGAAGATCTGGAAGCGATATAAGAATCATGATTACGTACAGATTGATATGATATGGCAAACTCACGTGACGCTTTTACCCTTGTCTGCCTATAAAGCTGACTCAGATTTTCACGTGCAAGCCCACGTCATTTTACTCCTTTCGCTCGCACACCACCATTATTAAATTTTTTTTTTTATAACAATTGAACCATTATGATATTTAAATAAAATTACACTTACAACCCCCACGTCAAATTCACAGTACCCAATATTGAATCATGTTCTGCCGGGAACGCATTAGCATGTTCGCAACGGCATTCCACAGAGGCAATCGTTGTCCATAAACGACGACGCTTCGAGGTGGTCGAACGCCGAACTCGCTGGAATCCGCCCGCACAGGTGGTTGTGGCTGAGATCCATGTGGCCTATGTAACTCGCCGACGATAGCGACTTCGGGATCGAACCCTTCAAGTTATTGAAAGATAAATCCAGCGACGTGAAATATGATTTCGAGCAGAAGACGTCCGGGATGTAACCTTCCAGAGAGTTTCGGCTCAGATTCATGATGCTTAAACCGGGGTTACTCAGCAAGGATGCTGGTAACTCACCGGAGATTTCGTTGTTGTCGAGCTTCAGGGTGGAGAGAACCCGCATTGAGCCGATTTGGGGAGGGATCGAACCGGTGATCCGGTTCGCGGAGAGGTCCAGGTCGGCGAGTCGGTAGATGTTGGCAATGGAGCTGGGGATTGGGCCCGTGAGCTGGTTCCGGCTCAGTAAGGCCCGGCTCATCATCTTTAGCTTGCCGAGATCGGCCGGGATTGCGCCGGAGAGCCGGTTACTGCTGAGATCGAGGTGCATGAGGCTCTGGAGGTTGACGATGGAGGCGGGGATGGGGCCGGAAATGAGGTTGTCGGCGACGTTAAGGACGGCGAGGTGACTCAGCCGGCCAATGTCGGATGGAATCTGGCCGGAGATTTTGTTGCCGACGAGGTCCAGGATCCGGAGGTTGGGGAGGGAGGTGAGGCAGGACGGAATCTCACCGGAAATGCCCTTCCAGTCGGCGACGACGAGGGTGGTGAGGCGGTCGAGCTTGCAGAGGGAGGGCGAAAGCGAACCGGTCATGAAGCCAGTCCGGCCGGCCTTCTCGAAGATCGGATCCTCGGATTCGCCGCGGAGTGCAATGTCGGCGACCCGGCCGGCAGTCGGGTCGCAGCTGACGCCGTACCAGCCCTGGCAGCAGTCAGAGCCGGTCCAGGAGTTCAGTATTCCCAAGTAAGGCTCGTTGAGAGCCGCTTTGAAGTTCATCAGCGCCGCCCGGTCCGCCGGCGGGCAGGAGCTTGCCGTCGTAGCGACGGCTAGCATCACGAGACAAATCAAAACTCCCATCTCTCTCTGCAATGTATATATTTTCTCTCTCAAGAAACCTTTTACGAAGACTGGATGCTAATCCAGGCTCCTGCGATACTACTCCTGCCTTTCAGCACACAGGCTTGGACTTGTGTGTTTATTAATGGTGGAAGGAAGCATGGGCTATATAGAGAGCTTGTGGACGTAAATACCCTTTGCTCCACCTTGTAATCACGCTTTAGGATTGGAATTGATGCCTTTCTGGGGAACCCTATAAATTGGAGGGCTAGTTTCAATATCAATCATGTCACGTGGTGTGCCACCATTTAAAATTAAGATAAATTTACTATAAAAATATGTATTTTTCACATTTCTTTAAATTTTAACTTTAATTCTTAATTTTATCATTTAAAATTTGAAATACTAAATTATTTAAGATTTTTGCTACTGGTCCAAAATTTATGGTAAATTTGTAATTTTATTCACAAAGTTATTTAACATATTTTGTTACGTCAATACTTAATAATAATAAAATTAAAGAAGATAATCTATTGTTAAAACTAAATGAAAAGTTTGGTTCCCAATTGAAAAAATTATAATTATAATATAGTAAAAGGTTTTTTTTTTTTTTTTTAGTTTTTGGTAAGTTACCCTTAATATTAAAATTGAGTAAAGCTTAATATTTTTTACTAACCCCCTTTAAAACTTCCATACCTTTCAATTCTGTGCACACAAATAATAATTAATTGGCCAACATTTTAAGACTATTTGGTTGTGAAAAGGTTTAGAAAAATAATAATCAATACATATTTTTTTTAGATAAGATGAATTTATCTTATTTTTTTTTAACCCTTAAATATTTTTATTAATTAATAATAAATGTATTATATTTTAAATTATTTTAATAATAAGATGTAATAAATATATTTTATATAAAAACAAGGTACATCTATCTATTGCTTACTTACTCTTTTTACATTATAATGTATTGTTTTCTTTATTTTTATATTAATTTTATTTATTTATACACCATACCTCTGAAATAGAGCAGCAATCCGCTCGTCTAAATACTCTTAAGTTTTGGTGGTTGGAACGAGTAAAGGCACCGTAGGAGGTCTATTAATGGAAGGCTAATATAGTCATTTCACCACCATCGCTTATTTGGGGGTATAAGATATATGCAAGTATTAAGGAATTAATGAGGTGGTTAATGATGGGAGGAATGTGGTCGGCCGCTGCTTGATATATTAGATAACACTTAAAACACCATTTTAATATAATTTTTTTTTTGTTAAGAAGGGTAATTAAGGTATATTCAACATATTAAAATTATAATATTTAAATATTTTATTAATTAACGATATACTTTAAAATATAATATGTTTATTATCAATTAATAAAAATATTGAGATGTTTGACCATTGCCCATATTTTAGCATTACTCATATTTTATTTCTTTTTAAGTTAAATTTACAGATTTAATAGTTGTCTTTTTGTGTCAGGTACTCACTCTCACTTCATTTAAGAGCACATCGAGCGTGGATGGAAAACGGACAAATCCTAGTGGCTGACCCCATCGCGCATCACTGACATCAAAGTTAGCTCTATATTAGCTATCATTAACGTATAATTCTGTTAACTAGTACTCCTTCTCATATTGGTCCAAAATGTGAAATCGTTCAATCTGGGCGCCTCCCACATCCGGTCCGACAGGATATGGGAGAGATTAATTATGGTGTCCTAGTTAGACACAGTGATTAGACCTAAACTCATCGCGCATAAGGAGCCCCCTCACCACACTACTGCTTGCGAGACTCGATCCTCAGTCTTGATCCAAGATTCATCACGAAAGGCACTTTGTGTCCTTTTCTTGACCAACTGGACTGCCCATGCGGACAGTACTCCTTCCCATATTGATCAAGGTAACGTTTGATCAGCAATAATCCCAAGGTAACGTTTGATCAGGGCAAGTAACGCAGGGCAAGGTACACTATATTAGCTATCATATTCACCAATTGAAACATCATAAATTAAGATTTATATTAATAATTCGTAGATTCAATTCTTTTATCATATATAATAAAATAAAGTCTTCGTCTATATTTTATTTTCTCTATCAAAATCAATACACAAGTCGCTAGAGAAGACGTAAGGACCATAATTCTAAGGTAATGTTCGAAGACAAAACTCTTTGTTATAATATTTTTTGAATCAATATTTATAATAATTAAAATAAAATTATGAAGTATTTTAAATTTTTTATTAAATTTTCAAATTTATTAAAAAATGCATACGTTATTTTTTTTTACTTATAAGATTTAACATATACTTATCTTGAGGGGAGAGATATAAGTATATATAAAAAATAGACTTCTTAGTGAGAGTTACTAGTTAAATTTAACAAATACATTAAAAATAACAAAAATTTGAAATACTTTATATATTTTATTTTGTTTAGTCTATATCATGTTTAACAAACACTACCTAAACAGTTTCATTCATTTAAAATTAATTAAATTTGTTATTATTTGTAGTTGACATTAAACTATAAGGCTAGTATAATATTTGTGTTTAATGTTAACCATAAATAATATTTTTTTGATTAAATTTAAATCAACGAAGTAAGCTTACATTAATTTAATAAATCTTAATGAGTGTTACAGAAATCACTCATTAACAAGATGCAACAGTTAATTTAACTTTTCATGTGAAATATTATATGGCATCATGAAACTGAGAAAGTTGAATTCCATGCAATCATGCCCAAATCTAACCCAAATCTTGTCTTATCCTTTCTATTGAGATATTTTAGTCACTAGCTTTTATTTTTCTTTTCTTGGTATTTTAGTTACTAATTATACTATAATTCAAAAAATTACTCATTAAATGATCATAAAAAAAAAAAACTAATTCTACAGGAAATTCCAGTTTTAGTGAAAAATTTGTAATAAGTGTAATGCAAATAATTATCTTTAGAGGAATGATTAAGTTGTGTTATTTTTAAACAAGATAATTTATTTTATTTTAATATTTACATAATTTAATTAGTTAATGATAAATGAATTGTATTTTAAAATATTTCGTCACTTTAATTGTAAAATATTGCAGATTACCCATAAATAATCACTTAAGATCTAATAAATAATGATTAAAATCCATAAAACTCAAAACTCAGAATCGGTAATTAAAATGTATTTAATATACTAATAGTTTTATTAATTAATAATAAATGTATCATATTTTAAAATATTTTATTAATTAATAAAAAAATAAAATTATATCAACAGAGCTTTAAATGAACCTAACTCACGTGATAAGAAATATTATTTTTGGTGAAACAGAGGTAGGCTTTCCTTTCGTCTAGGGAGGGGCATATAATAGGATAGGATGGGATGGGACGCATTAAAGCGGCTTAAGGTGGGGTCCGTCCAACCATGTGGAACATCAATGGGTTGTCGGTGGGCCGGGCCCATATCCAGTGGCTTCAGCCGGTGTCTGCTTGAAGTTGGGCTCCTCCGGAGTCGCTCGCCACTCTACTACTGGTACTGAAGAATCTAATTTGGTTAAAATTTGAAGAAATATGAATTATTTTCCACAGTTGAACAGTGGCTAAATAATATTAATAGATTCGTGTTTCCACATTTTCGTGGCAGCCAAACAGAATCTTTAATTCCACTACCACTACCTGCCGTCGGTTATTATTATTTCCGGGCTACAATAATTAAGTTCAGTGCGGGATCATGATTTATGATTCATGGGATGGGAGCCAGGATAGAGCCAAATGAACAGCCCTGCAGCTAGCTGGATTAGGTGTCATCAACGTCCACAAATAAGCCACGCGCGAATCGAAAGGCCATCCTACGGTCCCTGGGATCCGACACACTTCATCTGCGCCAGCAAGCAAGGTTGATGGATTGGATGGTTCTGGCTGGCATTGCCAATTTTTGTTTTTAATTTTACGTGCACTAGACTTTTTGGCTTATCTTTTGGCTTTGGGAATAATTGAGACAAATGGCAATGGATTTTTTATTATTTATTTAAAATTAAAATAAGTCTAAATATCTTAATATATGGACATAAATTTAATTTAAAATTTTAAATATATATAAATGAATAAATGAAGGGGAGAGCGAAGAAGATAGGCATGTTCTGGGTAGATTAATGCCAAGGCAAGCGTCGTCACGTCACGTCACGTGAGAGAGCCAACGACTCGATCACAGCCAGCCAGCCCGCCCCTGCTTTGGGTTTCAGATTTTCAATTTGCTGCTAATCATTAAAATTAGAATAAACATCAAAGCCAAAGCCTAAGCCTAGCTTTTCTATAAAAGTCGGTGGACATGCACCTTCAAAACAACCTGACCTTAATGATCTAATCATATCGCCTGATCAATTCTAACAAAAGGTCAAACCTTACCCAAAAAAATAAAACAAAATCAAAGGTTTAGACTCAAACTCAATAAAAGAATAAAAGTTTAGAAGTTAAAATATCGTATGTTGCATGAATCATAAATAGTCGTTTATTGTATTTCAATAAAATTTAAAAAAAAAAAATGATGTACAGTGACTTATCCAAAAAAAAAAAGAAGCACAAATAGCCTGGACAATCTTTGCATATAACATACACAATAAATGTAAACTGATCCCACAAAAGTGACAATTACCTAGCTTTATGGAAAGAGTCTATTGACACTAATGTACCCTTTACTTGGGCCAAAAGACAAATGAGTAAAAATGAAACACGGGTAAATTTGAAAACCAAAACCGATCAAAACTTGCAATTGCAAATCTACCAAAACTTTCATCCTTCTACATGCATTTGTCTGAATAATGAGAGTCCGTCAGTATTCAGTATCAACCCGTTTCCTGCTTTTGCTTTCGCAATCAAACTATTTCACTGCTACTGAATTAAGCAAAAATATCTTCAACGATGAATGATTCATCACCATTTGAACTACAAGGTTCAGAAGGGCATTGCAGCTGCTCATAGTTTAGCTGTCTTGAAGCTTCGTATAAAGCAATGCCAACACTCACAGACAGATTTAAGCACCTAACATACGTTTCCACCATTGGAATCCGAATGGTACCCCCTCCGAACGCTTCCTTCTTGCAGTCGAGCAGGGCGTCAGGTGGCAGTCCACTAGTTTCCGACCCAAAAACAAGCCAGTCGCCTCGTCTGTAGGAGAATTCCTGCATTTATAGAGGCAGCAGCGATTCAGTAAAATGTTGTTATGCATTACTTTTCTCTCTATCTATTCCATTGTTTCTTCTTGTGCCTATTCTTGTGATCAATCAAATTGAAGTGACTAAAAAGTGTTGAAAGAGGAACAATAAATCCAATCTTATTCATCTTCAACGTAAAACACAGCATATATATCAATCTGAATAGGCAGTTTTCTAATGAGAGAAGGTTTCCTAAACTGACTTAGGAAATATGTACAGCAAAAGAAAGGTCCTACAACTGTAAAATACAATGACATACAAGGAAATCAAATCAGAAACAATAAGCAGCAAGTAATCAGCAATACACGATACATATGGTAATAAGAAAGAAAGCACAATAGGAAGGAATCCACTCGTTGATTTCTAACAAAAAGATATACACACAAGATTAACACAACATCCGTGCACATTTTAAAGGCTTCCTACAGATTCGTGTACTCCCACCAACGCTACAAACAATAGTTGTTTACTGTTTTGTTCATTTAAGGAAAGGACAATGAATATAAAAGATAAACAGGGAACACCTTGGTTCCTTCACATTTCTCCAGTCATCTTGAATCAGGATTTTAATATAGGGAGGAAAGAACAACACAGTGATCCTAAATTCCAAAAAGTGGAGAAGGCAACATTAATAATACAAGGAGGAGACAGGAATGAATTTATCTGTATCTTTTGCCCTTTCCAATTGGTGACACAGTGAGAAAGCAGGAGGTTTAACTAAACTATCATCTTATCTTAAATCAGAGTTTTTCTACACAAGGTCCTGGTGATTGCAATTGGAAGTTCCATCGATTAGCTTCACCAAAGGGTGCCAGAGACAAGCCGGTGGTTGCTGGAGGTCCATCGAAGCTATTATGCATCGGTGAACAACTCGTGTGTCCGTAACTCCAAGTATCACATTTACTTTCCTTTTTTTTGCAAGATGATTTGCTGCTTCTTGATCCCTCTTCTCTCACCTCAAATCCAACCTCAGTCCTTTGTTTTTGTTTTCTCAAGCCAAAATCATAAGAAAGTGACGAAAGTTACAGAATCATGAATGCTCAACCTAACAATCATCTAGAACAAGGCCAAGTAACAATCACAATGCCTATTCTTAGAAATATATATATGTAAATATTTATTTATTTATTTATTTTTATTTTTTTTTTGGGGGGGGGGGGGGGATCATATCAGGTTCTAAAGTTCAATTATACATATCCTAAATTTGCGGCACACCAAAGAATTTTATTAGCACATGTACATGTTTCAACGTTATCGGCATGTGTAACAACATATCAACACAAAGCAAATAGAAAGGTTAGACAAAACATATAGCACCATGATTATGGTATAATATCATACAAATCACTTCAATCCACAACCTTATATCAACATGGGAACAGTGTTTCTCCATAATTTGCTAAAAATCAATGGCGGCTAACCACCAATAACAGTATCGTATTGGGAGCTTCAAACAGCAAATGAGTGTGTAAAGTGAGTATAGCTTTAAGCTTGAACAATGCAAATGTTGGAGTGCAAATCCGATGGCAACTATTGTATGATTTATTTGATGAAAATGAATTCAAATGAAAGTACTAAAGCCTGACCTGCATAATATATCTCATTCCAAAAAAAAAAAAAACAGAAAAAGAAAAACCAGATAGAAAGCATGTTTAACAAACTTGCTCTAATTTTATATAACCATGTTCTTTTTATTAGGGAGTCTTATTGGAATAGCTATAAGGCTTACACAAAAATATCAAGTAGCAAATATGAACACAGACAGGAGACTTACGGAATGAATAGTTGTTCCTCTCTTCGTAAATGCCAACATCCGTTTTTCTCCATCCTGTAAATGACAGAAAAATATAGTTTTGTTTTTTGTTTTTTTTACAAATTAAGCTTACATGAAAAAAACATTCTCAAAATAAAACGCCAAACAAACTTATTCCCCAAGTAAAATTCTACAGGCCTCATCACCCCGCCATCCCTGAGAGAAGATTTGACAATTTTAATTGGAAAACCATGGACATTTCAAGAGGAGACTACTAATGTGCTTTGCACCCAAAAGGCAGAAGCCACAACCAACTTGGTTGGGCAGAAACCACTTTTTTTTTTTTTAAATTACTTTGAAATCATATTAATAACAACACAAATTTATAGACAATCTATGATGGTTAGGGTGGTGATGTTGGTAGCCATACTTTGATGAGGTCTTATCACAATTACCAGTCATATGACTCAATGGGCAAGACATTTGGCTTGCAGAGGCACCTTTATCTGCTTCAATATGGTTGAGTGGTATTTGCCTGGTTGAGTCATGGGACTGTTCGTACTAGTATAGGACATCCATGGCACTGTATCAACAAATGCACAATTGTGCTGAAGAGATAGGCGTGGGTTGAATCAATCTGATTGGGGCACATTTCATGAGAGGTACATGTCATTGTGGGGTAGGTGCCATCAGTTCATGGTTGATGAAAATACAAAGCACTCGATGGATTACTATTGAACTTACATATCACGGTATCAATGCATTACGTGGAGGTTGATTTTCCTCCAACAAATCTAGGAATGCAGTTTCATCCATCTAGATATATGCATGATATTATTGTATGACTAATTTACTATATTATTAACATTTTTTTTACTTGTGTTATTTTCTTGATAGGTAAGCTCTCATCCACTGATTTTACATGTTTGTAAGAACAAGGATTGAAATATATTTATCAGACAGATGACATGCAATGAGGGGTTTTCCACAAGAGGAAGCAAGAGCAGACATTGAAGAGATGATAGCCACTTCTCATATACTGGAACAACTATGGATATCCCATTCAAGATACCGCACTACAACTCCATAGCAATTTCGACATGCATTTGGATACAATATGTTGCTTGCAACCTCAGGCAACAGTGAATTTTTCTAATATACCAAGAGTATCAGAGATATCCCAACTATCAAAAGTTCCGTATGCAAAAGCTGTTAGTAACTTGATGTATGCTATGGTGTGCATAAGGCCCGATATTTTACAGGCAGTTGGAGTTGTGAGTAAGTATATGCATGATCCTGGAAAGGAACATTGACAAACTATGAAATAGATTTTGCGGTATATTTTTAATATTGTAGATGTCGACTTAGTGTTTGAGCGGGATGAAAAAGTGGGTAAATATATAGTTGGTTATTGTGATCCTGACTATGCTGGTGATATAAATAAATGCCAATCTACTACTGGTTACATGTTCACTTTAGCAAAGGCACTAGTCAGTTGGAAGTCTACTTTATAGTCTACAGTTGCTCTGTCTACTACAAAAAAATACAAGGAGAGAAATACAAAGAGAGAAAGAGAGAAATACAATTGTGAAATTGTGGGATGATTTTTCCAAAGGGGGGTGAGCCCTTTACATATAAAATGTGCACCCTCCCAACCCACTCAATGAGCGATGTGGGATTGGGAGAGCTACCACCAAGACTACAAATCTCCACATTAGCGGATCTCCCAAATCCCAACCAAATTGAGTGGGTAGGGAGGGTGAACATTTTATATAAAAAGAGCTAACCCTCCTTTGAAAAAATCATCCCACAATTTCACAATTGTATTTCTCTCTTTCTCTCTTTGTATTTCTCTCCTTGAATATTAGTGAAATATTTTTGGTGGTGTCCGAGGACATAGGCCAAATTGATCAAACCTCGTTAATTTATGGGGTTTTATTTATTTTTCTATTCAATAATTGTTGTCGGGTATTATTTACGGTGTTTGATTTTTGGGGAAAATTGCCCGATTTTCCCAACACCAACAACCTCTAAATGACCATGTTTTGATGCATATAGAAGAAATGTGGAGAAGCAACCGAACAAAAACAAGTGCCAGTACATCAAGAGACAAGTCGAGGTAGAGGTCATACCAGTAGAAGTGACGCATCACCAGATGGTGATATAATTGAGCATTTTGAATGCGACTCTTTCTCGCTCCAAAAGAAAAAAGCTGCCTCATTTATGATTTTATACACCTACAGTTTTACTACTTAAGATTTGTTTCTATAAGATTTTAACAATGTGACACACAAAGTAGATTCTATAAATTTTAGTCTTTTTTAAAGAAGATATTTGAATTTCTAAGTATTTTTAAAAAAAATAGTGGCTCAAAAAAACATGGTTTCTGCTTGGAATCACATTTGTGATTTTGCCTTTTGAGCAGAAACCAAGTTGGCAGTCTCTCTAACACGGTTTTTTCCAAAAGACAAAAACTGGAAAAGTGGTTTCCCCTTGAAATGTCCACAGTTTTGAGTTAAAATTGTCAAATCTTCTATTAGGGAGGTCTGGGTAACATGGCCAGCATAGTTTTATTTGAGAATAGGTTTAGTTGGAGTTTTATTTTGAGAATTTTTTTATATGTAGGCTTAATTTTGTGAAAGAACACCAGATAAAGACAGACAGCCAGCTAGCTAGAGAGAAGAGTGAAACAGAGAGGTAATCTTCAACTCCACTAAATATAAAGAAAAACCTGTTGACTGAAGTAATTTCGAAATTCTGCCCAAGAATCATGCACTTTGACAACTACATATCTAATTAGGAGGTTAAGTCTTTGAAGAGGTTTAGTTTTGAACGAGTAACTATTGAAGCTTTCTTTCCCCTTCCCCAGCACATATAGAACATGATGAAAAGGACACTCGAGAAGAAGTATAGAAGAAACCAATGGTTCAAACACATGTTGATGGATACGGCCAATAATCTAATCCAGCCCGCTTTAGTTTTGTGTCATCCACCTGAAAACCTAAAGGCTGAATAAAGGAAAAAAATAGCCAAGTTAGTAGTTGTCCTTTGGTTTATGGGAAAAGAAAAAACTCTCTATCATTATTGTAGTTAAATAACAGTAGCATAGATAGAAACTTGGGTGATAGTTGGAATATCTACCCCAACAAGGTGTAGTCCAACAGCTGATGCAGCACAAGTTCTGGCAATGCATCCAGTGTTACCAGGAATCTGCCAAGGACAATAGGATTCTCAGAGACAGCTTTTAAAAAATAGAGGATATCTACAACCCCATAAAAAAATAAAATGCATGAGATCTTAGAGTCTCAGAAGTACTTGGCTGCACCCAGGAAAAAAGAAAAAAAAAAGTGTCCTACATCTATTGCTTCAACAAAACAGCAAAAAGGGACAGCTTCAGTTGAAATACCAGCTGAACTTTGATCTTAAAAGAAGCCACTACACCAGTTGAATTAATGTACATGGTCAATCCAATAATTGCTTTCTCAAATCATTGTCATTATGGCAGGAACCCATGGCAGCTTGTGACTAAGGCTGGCAATGAGCCAAGCCAAGTTGGACCTCATTTCAGGTTTGACTCAATTCAAATTTGGTCAGCTTGTAGCTCGGCTCAAGTTTGAGCTGAACCATATCTTCTGGCTTGAGCTCGACTCAAATGAGGGCTGTGAACTGTTGGACTTGACTTGATAAGCTTAAATCATATAAAAATTAACCAATGAACCAACTTGATCCAAGAATGTTGACCACATCTGCCGTGGTTGTCGACCAATTGATGGTTAGAGCCACGATAGTGGTAGCCTATTGCTTTAGGGGGTTTTGAAGAGAGTGACTACAATTGTAGTCCATTGCTTTCGTCTACAATTCTCTCCCCCCCCCCCCCCCCTCCCTGGAAGAAATAGAACATGATAGAAAGGACACTTGAGAATAATTATAGACAAACCAATAGACTATAATTATAGAAGAATTATAATTCCAAAATTAAACTAAACTTAGGAAACTCCTAAAATAAGTTTCCCAAATTTTCCTTGCTAATTTGGAGATTTGGAATACGCAGTTTTTCACAAAAATTTCCCCCAAATCATCTCCACCCCTTCTCTAACACAAGTTACCAAAAAAATAAACTCTTTTTGAACACACTCTCCAATTTTCTAGATCGGTAAATAGTTTTGTATAACATTGGAACGAGTTTTTTAAATTTTCTATGAAAAATGAAAACTAGAGATTTTATAAAAAATTGGAGATGTAAAACTAGAAAACACTTTTTGACAACTTAACATCCCCTAATGATTGCAGGACTAACAACATCCAACATGGCCAGATTTTTTAGCAAACAATTGAACAGCCCAAGAAAAATAGATTACCAAGCAAGTAGTTGCAATTTGCAAAACCAGATAACTTCTTCATGATCAATTTGTCTTGGTAGGAAGGTTGCTTTTAAGGACATTCCCAACTGAGCTAATATTACTAGTATAATTACATTTTATTTTATTTGGAAGTCTGGTGAAAAACTTAGTAAGAAATATCCTTCATTTGGCCAAGCATGATATCAGTTTCCAACATGAGACAACATCTATATTAATCACATATATTAATGCTATATTTGTATTTGCCAATAGAAGTGAATGATATGAGATTTTGAAAAATCCCATACCCTTTTCATTATTCCTCAACTCTAATCCGAAACTAAATCAATTTAAGAAAAAAGTGCTGCAGGAACCATCTAGAATTCGAGATCCAGCAGATTAATTCTAAGAAGAAAAAAATCCCCATTCAGAAAGACGCACTAGAACAGAAAAAATAGAAAAAAAAATTCCAAAAAGAAAAGAGAACTTCAAGAGCAGCTTATCATTATGAATCAACCTGAGGAGAAACTAACACGACTTGAAGAAGCTTCTCTGGCGAAGCCCCGCTGACTGCCTCGCCTACACCATTAGGCAAGCAACTCCCGTTGCCCCCCTCACCTACAAAATAAACACACTTTACTGAGATTGCATCATTTAAAATGACATTAGATTCAAAAAGATATAGAAAGATAGAGAGTAAATAGATAGGAAGTACGCGAGGAATACACAAAGAACAGAGCGGAGAGAAGCGCGGGAGAGGGATGGAGAGAGAGAAGCTGAGCTTGTGCTTGAAACGAAGCGGGCGGCGGAGCAGAGAAGCTCTGGTGCGGAAATGGTGTGGCGTGGAGGTGGTTATGGCCTGTAGGGTTTTCAGACCGCTCGTTGCCGATGACAACGACGAAGACGAAGACGACGACATGCCAGAGCAAGGCCTGCTCCGGCCCGGATTATCCAATCGGACCAGACAATCACGAGCAATGTGCGTCACCGTTATATACAGCCAAGTCCTTATATAATAACATTAATTGCCCTGACCTCCCCGGGAATGTAAGAATTACTAGTCGCCCAGGAAAAAAAATGAAAATGCCAATAAACCCCTGGACTACCTAGGGTACCCAAATGGGATGGTTCATGGTTCTAACAACTAAACCCAGCAACTTATTTGAACTAAGGTGATTTAAATCAGTTATAGTTTCTAAATTTTTGATAATATTCTTGAAAATATTTGATTCCCAAACTATATGTAATTCTATATTTAGTTAGTTTTAAATATTCTGAAGAATGTTGAATATTTTTTTTTGAGAATTTTATATTTTTATATTTGATTTAAATGTAGTATTTTTGGAAATTCATATTATTTTTGCAAAATTACCCTTATTTAATTTGTTATTTAAAAATGATAAATTTCTTATAATATATAAAATATTGTGACCACAATCTTTTAGGAAGTCATTTTTTTTACACATTATGCAATGTTTTAAAAATTGGACCGAAAAGCGAACCAGCCTATTAATTGGGTCACGGGTCAATTGGTCCGACCAAATGATGTCATATATATATTTTATAATTAAATAATATATATATTAAATATATATTTGAAATACTAATATTTTATATATTATTATGAGAAATGTTATTATTAATTAATATATAATTAATATTTTATATATAATTGTTATATATGTTATTAAATAATTAATTAATAATTAAAATTGTAAAAATAAGTGAGAATGTGAAAAAAATCGGGGTCAACCTGATTCCCGGTTCAACCGGATTTTGACAAGTTTTGACCAGGATAAAAGAGATTTAATTTTTTGAGTCAAACCGGACCGGATAGGCCACCGGTTCCAGGTTAAACGGTCTGATTTTTAAAACAATGACACTATATATACGCACATATATATATATATGTGTGTGTATGATTATAAAAATTAAGTTATGGCAAAGATAATTGTGAAATGACTGCAATATTATAAAAGAGTAAATGGTATTTTAGTCTTTTTATTTATTAAAAACTTTTCCAAATTCATAGGAATTCAAGATTCTCAATCCCTCGTTCAAATCTTTTTTTATGAGAAAATTGATTAAAAAAATCTTTAAAATGTTATTTTCCAGTGATTAATTTTTTTAAAAAATGTATTTTGTGATAAAGTTGATTAAAAATAAATCTTAAAAATGTTATTTTTCAATTATTATTTTTTTAAAAAATGTACAAAACATGAGAATGTAGATTTTTAACCTAACATTTTTAAAAATTTAAAAATTTTCTCATATATCAAACACTTTCTAAGTATTCTCATTCTTAATCTTTCATTAGATTTTGGATAGTATAATTTTATTTATTAATTTTTTTTATCTTATCAAAAAAAATTCCATTATTGAGTTATTCACATGGAATTTGAAACATCTTACTTAAATAAAAAAAATGTAAATTTGGGAGGGTAATAAAAAAAACCTAAAAATTAAATCTAAAATTGCATGAAGTGGATCAAATTTATGAAAAAAAAAAGAATGTTATATAGGTAGAATTTGTATATATAACTCAACAATGCATCTTATTAATAACCTCATATTACAAAAAAGTTTAGAATGAATTGATAGTTATTAAATTAATATCATATAAATTCATAGTATTTTTTTAATAAAATTTGTTATTTCAACGAGTGAAAAGTAAATTTAGTGTTAATGAAACCTTAAAGGCCTCTCGTAAAGTTCCCCTAAATAAGTTAGTTTGGGCTTGAGAAAATAATGCTTTCACTCAAAAGGATATTTAGAGTCCTCATTCCCTAAAAACTTGAGTAGTCTTTCGAAAACTCTTTGGGGATTAATTTTTCCAAAAGTCTGGATAGTTTCAAAAGATCTTTTGAGGACTAGCTTATCCTAAGACTTGACCCACTAAGTTCTCCCAAAGCCTAATCCAAAGATAACATGATACCCACATTAGAGGGGGTTATGCCACATGCATTTGTGTATATGTGCCCCATGTCTTCCCCTCCCATGTGTTTTAGTATTTCGAGGGATACAAATACCTTACGACCCTCGTCTTTTAGATAATTTTTCAAGCCCCCAAAACTTCTCTCAAACTTTTCAACATATATTTTTTCCAAGATTTTTCGTTATTCGAGAAACATTATATGACATTTTCATCCGCATTGCATCTGCAACATTCCGCATCATGACTATGTCAGACTTAGGCATTGGAAGGCTTGTATGAGGGAGATCTTTATGTGTCTTATGACTATCCATTGTCTTATAAACTTTCTTAAATACCAATTCAAAAGACTATTTTGTAGCTTTTCACACCCAAATACATTTATTCTTTCAGATCCATCATTCCTCAAAACCCTTTATGGGTGATCCATTTCGAATAGATCTTATTCTTTTGCCTAGTGCTATCAATTTTTCATTAAACTTTTTTAAAATAAATAAATTTTAATTATTATATTATGACAATAACAGAGCTTTGAACATTTTTAGTTTACAGGTATTTTTCTATAATTTTTTCTCCAACATATTATTGAATTCATTTGTTTTGTTATATTTTAATTTTAATAATTTATCCGTTAATAAGTAAATTCATTATACACTTATATTTGTACTTACAGCCAGAAAACACGAAGTAAAGTCGGCGGATGTTAATTTCCAACAAACGTCAAGGGTGGATGTGCAATTTTGTCAAAGAAGGAAAAAGGCAAAAGAGAGTGCTTCGGAGTGAATTTATAAATATATAAAATCTCATTATAAAAGTAACCAGACAACCACGACAACCTCGGGTTCTTCCGTTCGCCCTTTCAAAGAAGAAACCGACGGTGTGCGATTTCCTTTCGTTATATGCCGTAAGAAATCGATCAAATCCGAGATCGGAATTTTGATAATTTTAACCATAATCAGGTAAATGATTCACTGATTTGTGACTTATATATCTCGATTACTGTTCTCACCGCCATTGTTTGAAAGAAATTAGGGTTCCCCGTTGAATCTTTGGTTGGCATCACAGTGAATTCGATGAATATGGTTTTGTGTTCAAGCGATTCAAGGGTTTGATTTGGTGTCGGTGATGTTAAATAAAAGATGTGGACTAGGTTTCGTGAGAAACCAGGGCTCGAGTCTATTAGAGCAACCGTTTGGAATTAGAGTTTGTTGTTTATGGATTCAGCTGAAATTTGTTTTACGAAACTCAATCAAAGAGATGCAAGTGATATTAGTTACAACAAGGCCTTGCAGGTACAGTCATAGATAGGAATGAATGAAGAATTGGAATTCATGTAGCCAACCCCAAAGAGGGATAAGGATTGATATGTTATCGTAATCAGAGAGACACAATCGTTGATCTTTAGCCTATTGAGTTTTATCTTTTCTGGATAAATTAGTCGGTTTTGAGTTTGATCAAAACGCAAAACTCAAAAACTGATTCAAGCTGAAAATTTTGTAGTTTTGGGAGAAAGATAGTAGGTCTCATGGATCTCTTTCTTTTTTTTTTTTTTGGGGGGGGGGGGGGAGGAGGTATGTTTTTCAGGATATGTATATATATTTGTAATTCACAAATATTGTTGATCTTATTTCAAAATCACTACTACACTAGATGAAGAATTTTTCCTTGTTTATTTGTGAATTTGAGTCAGCTGTAACGAGGCTTCTCCTGGTTTGCATGGTTTTGGCTTGATTAGATCTGAAGGTTGGGTTATGAATGCATTAACTTGGTTGCTTGAATTTTAAATGCCGAAGGTTAAATTGCTTGGAAACCAATTAAACTGATCTGTTATTTGGTTTCTTGAGAAGTGGGAATTTGTTTTAACATAATTTCGAGAGCTAGGTAAGAGCAATTAGTGCGTGGAACATGATGATGAGAAATTAGTCATTTTGGATTTCTTTGTTCTTATCTTGAATTTGCCATATAAGCTTCACTATTGTGGTTACAAGAGGTACTTGCTATTTCCTTGATGCGTCTTTAATATGCATTTTATTTACTTGTGAAAGAAATGATAATCGGAGCTACATTTCAGATTTCTGCATTTACCGACTATAAATTTGAAAGTTGTTTCTTCACAATTACAATGAATAAACCCGTTCCATACTTCCATTATATTGTCTAAATGGCTTGTAAGCTTGCTTGTCTAGCAGTGGATTCTTGTAAACAGCTAGAAAATACTGGGCTCTTCCTGATGGAGAAAGGATCAGCTTCTAGCCTATTTGTTAATGATGGTTCATTCATGGAGAGGTTCAAACAGCTCCAACAAGAGAAAGGTGCTGCACAAAAGGAATCTAAACCAGGGCAGACTGTATCAGAGACTTCAACTCCTAAGCCTATCACTAGCAAAACCAGCCTTGAATCTAAGGTTAATGTTTCTCGCAAATTCACTCCAATTGCTTCAAGCGGGAAGCTTGCATTCAGCTTGAAACAGAAGTCAAAGCTTGTGGCAGCCTCTGTGAAGTTAAGTGAGGACGAGGGTGAAGAAGAAAATGATGCTGGCTCAGACAGTGGGCCACAGAAAAGGCTAAAGTTGGGTCAACCTTATCCCTCTGATCAATCTTCAGAACAAGTTGACGTTGGTAATTATTTTTTATATGAGTATCAACTTATCTGGTTGAATTGGGATTTTATAATTCTGTTTGAATTGGGAAATTTTGTGCCTTTTTCCCCTTTCTAATGGTCAAGCAAGGAGGCAGAGCCCAGAAATATTCTTACTGCTTGCTTAAGCAGTTTTATCTCTTCCCCCTACTTATTTGGCATGTGTTGCTAGTTACATTGTTGTCTCATGTGCATGCAAGCATTAGCAGTTTCATATGCACACACCCAGAGGTACATGCTTAGCTGATACTATTATGCCCTTCTCTCATGGGTGGATATTCATATGTTATCGTTATAACTGGGGTGTCATACTACTTTCCTTACGTTGTAGCTTCTTAGTCCATAACTGAATTTAGACTGGAATTACACTTGATAGATAGTAGGACACAACTGGTTGCATTTTTCTTATTCAGTTGATTGATTAAAACATATTTTCCCTCATCAGTTAGCTCTTTTGCTGCATGAAATAACCATAAAAGGATATAAGGATGCGTGTCTTGCCTTGTTTTTCCTCATTTTAGTGTCGTTTTTCCCAATTTCATGTTTCTACAAAGATGATTATGAGGTAAAATCTAGAAGTAAGTTATATAATTGTACTTCTGAAGAAGTGAAATTATTTTGTGGTTAAGTGTCTATGCATACACCCATGTTTCTATGAGTTGATTTTCATGTTGAAGGCTCTGGATGCTTTCTGGTTAAGCCTTTATCTACACTATGTGCTTCAATTTTTGTTGCACTTTTTATGTTTTTGCTTTTTCCTAGAACCGATACATTCATGTGCTTGTGACTTGTTGTAATGTTATTGGTCCTTTTTTACATACCCATAGATGACATCCAATTGACCATGGTTACATTCTGTCATATACTCGATTTTTTTTTTCTTCTGAGAGGTCATATATTCATTTTACTGTTTATCTTATCACCTTTTCTTACTACACAACTTATTATGAACCTTAACTAACATGGTCTTTAGGTCCAAGGGAACTTCTTAAACTTCTATTTTTTGTTTCAGAAGATAGCATTATGTAAAATAATGATCTTTGTCCTTCATTAAGTGAAATGCATCTGAGGGAATCATCTTGGTACACTGCTTCTCTACTCTTTAATTGGTGGAAGGAGGGGCAAAACATTCTTGAATTATCATTTTCTTATGAATGCAGCTTATACCTTAAGTTCCTATCGACAGTGGTGGAAAGAGATTTTGAATGAAAGATTCCGAAATGTGGAATGCCTGCTTCAAGAGTAATTTACATTCCCTTGTTCACGCTCTTGATATTAATAAGGTCTTTAAGTGACATGCAGCACCACCTTCCCCTACTGATCCCACCGTGAAGAAAGTTGCAGACAAGTTGGCAAGTTTTGTGGCAAAAAATGGAAGACAGTTTGAGCATATTACACGACAGAAGAATCCTGGAGATACTCCTTTTAAGTATGTAGTGAATTTAATGTTGATTTTTTTTTTCAGCAATTTTTTCCCTTTGAAGCTGAGTTTACATATCTCACGTATAACCTTATTCTGTTTGGTTGCTTGCTCTTTAATTGTATGTCTACTTGTGACTGTATGGTTAGTTCGGGAATTTCCTGTTAATAATAATTGCAAACAACTTGGGGTAATAGTATAATGGGCATAGTCAGATGCATCCACCTAAGCATTTTGGTGAGGGACCCATGTCTTCTTCTGCACTCGTAGTTGGTAAAAGAACCTGATGTTGTAAGGAAGATTTTTAACTCTTTACTCTATGGATCTTATTTCATCAATTAGATTTATTTGGGCTTTTAGAGTTCTTGTTGGTCCATCTGTAGTGATATGTTGTGCAGCCTTTCCTATGCCCACCAGTCTGCATGTTGATCATGAATTTAGGTCTTTATTTTATTGCAGATTCTAATTAACATTTTACTTTCAGGTTTCTTTTTGATGAAAGCTGTGCTGACTATAAGTACTATGAGCATCAGCTTAGTGAAGAAAAAAAGGCTCTGTCACTGAACAAGGATTCCCAAACATCACAGAGTGGTCAGTTTCTGAACCGTGTTCACTATATACAGGTTGTTTTCAGGATCATGAATCCCTAAACTATGGAACTTAGTCATATTGAGCCTTACAAGTTGGTAGAAATATTAAAAGTAGCTTCCTTCTGCAAATGGTTCCAATTTGAAATTGGCTGGAGTTTGACCATGACCATGTTTATTTATCATGATTTTCTTCTTAAATGGTTGCGTCATTTTGGTCCTGTTCTTGTTCTTGGTTCGCCCATTTACTGATGTTTGCACCCTTTTTTGCAATTCATTTTTATTTTCAAATATTATATCAAATGTTAAACCTGCAAACTTTTATCCACATAGGTGTTACTAGCACTGTAGCTCCTAGCTCAGCAAGTATGTCTCAAAGGTCATATCAGGAGCATTCAAAATATCAAGCTCCTAGTTCAGCAAGTGGTTCTCAAAGGTCACGTCAGCAGCATTCAAGCTATCAGACTCCTGCTTCAGCTTTATATGAATCCGGCGAGGATATCATGTCAGTTCAAACTGCATCATCAGGTAGATCTGGTTAGGGTATAGTTTTTTTGTTCTACTTTTGTTCATCATTTTTCTTTTAACTTGTTGAATTTGACGAATTGGGTATACTGCTCAGTTGCTGTTGCCATCATTTGATACACCCTTGATAGCATCTAAGATGTGATGCCATATAAGAATGCATTAGAAATGTAGTTTTCTGTCAGATAATTTTGTGGTGGATGAACATAGATTTAGCCTGGGATCTACCCATTATCCTTGAATTTGAGGGTAAGTTTACCTGGTTTATATATATATATTTATATCTCGTAGATGTGAATTGATGGTCTAACAACTAAAAGCACCACAAAACCATGAAACTTATCTGGCAGATATAAAATAATGGTCTAACAAATGAATACATGATAAAGTCAACTCAAGAAAGTTTTGTCCTTATAATTTTGGTTAACTATTGGAATTTTTTCTCCATTTTGTTCAATCGACAAACATCCTAATATGCTGTCACTTATTTTCTGAGTCCATCTTAGTTTTTTTTCTCATCCATAGAATTGTTACTAATGTAGATGATGCCACTTTTTCTCAAGTTATCTTTGTTGTGCCTGGACAAACCAGCCTGGATGATTTTGTCGAAGTTGACACACAAAAATGAAATATTGCTCCAAAAAGGCGCATAATTTTTTAAACTAATCGGAAGTGTGTATGAACAAGGTTTACATAAATACTTATTTGTTCAAATAATTTGGATTTTTTTCATATTTATATTAATTTTAAAATGGAATGCTATGTCCAAATAATACTTAAAACGGCAGCATGTCCATTATGTGAGGTAAAGGATGACTAAATCGAGACTTGACTCTAGTGACCTTCACTTTTCCTGACATGCCACCAGCTGGTAGTGAGCAGAAGTATATTCACAATTAGACAATGTGTAACTGTGGCGCATAATTTTTTAAACTAAACAGAGGTGTGTATGAACACAGTTACATAAATACTTATTTGTTCAAATAATTTGGATTTTTTTCATATTTATATTAATTTTAAAATGAAATGCTATGTCCAAATACTTAAAAGACAGCATGTCCATTATGTGAGGTAAAGGATGACTAAATCGAGACTTGACTCTAGTGACCTTCACTTTTCCTGACATGTCATTAGTCCACTTGATGAGACACAGTTACACATTGTCTAATTGTGAATATACTTCTGCTCACTACCAGCTGGTGAATCTAGTGTCCCAGCTGATGCAGATCCCATAGCAAGGATGGAGTTTTACATGAAGAAGGCTGCCCAAGAGGAGCGGAGGAGACAACCTAAACATTCTAAAGACGAAATGCCTCCACCTGCTTCCCTTCAAGGTTTCATGTCTTTATCCTAATTGTAATCAGATCGTATCATTGTATTTCATGAATGCATGCGTGCAATCTTGCTAGTCTGATCTGTTCATGTTTATTCACTATTTTTATGATTCCTATGTCATACTGCATCAAATTCAATTTTCTATAACGCACAGGTACTGTTAAAAAAGGTCATCACATGGGTGATTACATCCCACCGGATGAACTTGCAAAGTTCTTGGCTTCATGTAACGATGTTGCTGCTCAGAAAGCCGCTAAAGAAGTTGCAGAGAGGTCAAAAATCCAGTCTGACAATGTTGGGCACAAACTTTTGTCTAAAATGGGCTGGAAAGAAGGTGCCTTTTCCCTCTATCTTTCATCATATATGCCTTAAATTACAAGTTTATTTATCTCTGGTATTTTGTGGCCCATGTTTTGGGAGCCATATACTTACCTTTGACATTTCTTTCCTTCTTTTTTTTTTTTGTTTCCTGGCTAGATACTTGCCTCTGATATTTCCTTTACAGTATTTAGGATGATCGTGCACTGAATTATTCACATGGAAGTGTTCTCTGTGTCACCTTTTTCTACCTCTTTCCAAGACCCTGAAGCTTGGATGCTTCTAAAAAGTTGTAGATACTCAGTGTGTTTGTAGTTTGTGTTTTATACTTCTGACAAGGATCCTAGTCTGAATGGAGTTTTGAATTAAGATGCATCCACTGCTTGTTAAATGCTTAGGAACTCACTTTGAACATAGGAATACGGTTACTCTAATTAGATGTCAGAACAGAACTCTAGGTTTACATACTTGGCCAATATGTTTATCCTAGACTTAAAGAAGAGGTAATGGAAGCTTCCCATGTTGAATTTGTCCCCCAAGCTATGTTGAGCAATAGAATTCACTTTTCTTTCCCATCCTTATTCTTGCACTTGGCTGGCCATTCTTCGACCATTCCTTGAAGCAATCCTTATGGCCTTTAAGATTGCCAAATGTTATATGAGAGAGAAGGCTGCCAAATTTTTTTATCAATTCATTCCACACAGAAAACCTGATATCCTGTTAACATTGTCAAATGGCATATGAGAGAAGCCAATGCATGCATACCAAATGTTAGGTCCGTCTCTAGTCTTACCCCCCTCCATGCCTTTCTCTAATTTGTGGCCTATGTTACATAGACTTTTCAATTACCCCCCAGTATGCCTGTGTTCCAACATCGATATGGGTTTGGCAAATGAGTCCAACAGCTGTACTCAAATTGGAGTTCTTGAATTCTATAATCTTTTAACAATATTTGAAGGAAAAATAAGGCCATGATACTAAGGAAAATTTCTGGACTTCAATATGGATAAGAGATAGGAATATGTTCTTCCCTCGAAGTGCTATTCTTTTCAAATATATTTTTAATAGTAAATCGTCTTGTCTTATGATTTTATGCAGGGGCGGAGCCACCTGAGGCCCAGTGGGGGCAATTGCCCCCACTGGGCCAAGATTTTTTTTTTAAATTTTATTTTTTACAATAATTTATTACTAAAAATAAAAAAATTATATTATATTTTATTACTAGAAATAAAAAAAAATAAGTATATAATGGCCTAGTAGTAACCATCACAACATTTTTTACAATTTGATCATAATTTTATTTTTTTACAATGATGATGTAAATAAAATTAAGTATTGAAGAAAATTGTGAAGCAAAGAAATCAAGTATGGAGGAAATTTATACTAAAGAAAATAAACAAATTAACAAAGCAAGAATTGAGCAAATTGATGTTGCACAAATTTCTATAGATTCCGAGCTAAGAACTACAATAATGGATTACAATGTTAATTTTCAGAATCAAATTAGAAAAGTCCACTTGCAAAGAGGTCTGTGTCAGCCTCAAAATCAAGACGATTTTCATTCCAGTTTGGTTCAATGAATTTGGTGATTGATTTGAATATAATATAAACAAAGATGTTGCATTTTGCTTATACTGTTATCTTTTTAAAACAAATAATGGAGAACAAAGAGATGGTGATTCTTTCATGAAAGAATGGTTCAATAATTTAAAAAAAAAAAAGATAGGACTTTAAGTTCATGTTGGAGATGTTAATAGTGCACACAATTAAGCTCGAAACAACTATGAAACTTTAATAAATCAAGAGCAAAATATTGAGATAATTTTCTTCAAACAGTTAGAACAAACACTGTGTGATTATTGAATTCGTCTAAATGCATCAATTGATTGTGTTCGATTTTTTCTATGGCAAGAACTAGCCTTTCGTGGTCATAACAAGTCTAAATATTCAAATAATCAATGTAATTTTCTTGAACAATTGCAATTTATAGTATGAAAAGCTGTAAGGACCAATTGTAAAAAAAAAAAAAAAAAAATTAATATTATTATTATTGTCTTATTTTTAAAATTATATTTTTTGTATTTAAGTTTGCCCCCACTGAACCAAAATCCTGGCTCCGCCCTTGATTTTATGGGTACCAATTAAACGTAATTGTGCATGTGTCAGTAAACCTTGTACATAAACTTTCATCATTACATTGGGAATGCATCTGCACTATAACTATTTATGTTCTTTAATACTATTTTCAAGCCTGTAGGAGCATGTGTACATTCTTTTACACATGTACTTTATGTCAACAAAAACAGCCTTGTTATAATATCTTTTTTTTCCTGTAAATAGCCTTGTTATAATATCATCCTCTGTGTCTTTCTGTGATGTGTAAACGCAATGCATCTTGTTTCCTGATTTTGTCCTCTTTGGAATGCACTATGACATATGCTATTCTCTCTGTTTGGCACCATATTAATGCATAAACATATTGCATTTTCTCTAAGAAAGAATGTTATTTTAAGGTTTATTTTGAAAATGAATGTGTTGTTCTTTGATGTACACACATTTTATTTGGCTTGCTAACCATCATTATGTTATTTCTATTTTTGTTGTTGGCTGGGCTGCCAGTATTTTTTTCATTCTTATTTTTATAGCTTTTACATTAAACCTACGTAGGATTTACTAAAAGCACTGTAAACGGTTTTGTAATGTGGGTATGCATCTGTCTAGCTTGGGTGTCTGCTAAATGTTTTGTGAAGATCCTAATACCCATTTCCTTGTGAAATTTGATGACCGTGTTATTCTTGGTCCGGACTGCAGGTGAGGGTCTAGGGAGCTCCAGAAGGGGAATTGCAGATCCAATTAAGGCAGGTGATGTGAAACGGGACCACTTGGGGGTTGGGGCTCACCAGCCTGGAGAAGTGACTGCTGAAGATGATATATATGAACAGTATAAGAAACGCATGATGCTTGGTTATAAATACAGACCAAACCCCCTGGTAAACTCTTATTTGGATCTACTTTCACTTATTTTGTTTTTATGGTGATAGTGATTGCTAATATTTGACTAATCCTGGTTCTTTGTTTTACTGGGGCATGGTAACTAACTAATGCTTGGTTCATAATCAAATTTGACTAATAGATAATGTCAAATTCCAATATTGTTTATTTGATTTTTATATACAGAACAATCCTCGGAAGGCATACTACTGAGAGCTCAGTTAGTTATATGCAAAGCCATGTGTTGGTTGGAGGTGCCTCGAGAAATAACTTCAAGTCTACTACTTTTTAGTGGTGGTATTTGGTATTGAGTAATGTGTCAGAGATCAAAGTCGTCTACTATAATTCTGTTTCTGGAATATTATGTTTACATGGACTTTGCTTGTAAGAGAACTGGATCTCTTCAGATCAGGTTGTTCATTTGACCAGACAAAGGCTTTATTGGCCATTCCAATTTGTCCTGTAATGCTGAATTTATGTGAGAAATGATTGGTGGAATTTGTGGATATGGCCTAACAGGGAGAGTATCCAAATTGTATCAATATGACCGATCAACCTTCATAACATTTCGAGTCCAAGATATGCTCTCTCTCTCTCTCTCTCTCTTATTTTTAAAGTGACTCATTAACAATGGTAAAATCATTCTTTTACAATTCGAGGGTAGGCTAATGTGCTTGAGAATCAATTAGTATGCAACTCATGTTAGACCAACCAACACTCCCTTTGTAAGGTTTTCAGACCTTAAAGTTTTAGCCCAAGGAAAGCTCTTCAAAGTGTTAATTTTTTATTTTTTACTGGCTTAACATAAAGAGCTTGCAAGTTATTTCAATAATTTATTAGATAAGTTGGAATCTTGTGGTTTAATTATTTTAAATAAGTTCTGTGTCCTTGCAGAAGGAAGAACACTCTTTTATTTCTTTGAAACCCTGTTCTTTTTCTTTATTTCGAAACCAAACTCTTGGCCGACTGAAAATCCAAGAGGGTTTGTGTGGATGATGATGATGGTCCAAACCACTTTAATTTTACAAAGAAAATTGTCATCCAACACTTCAATCGTCTAAAACAACACGTCATATGGCTTCAATAAAGCACAGATAAACATTGTGAATAAAAATAGAAGGCTTTTAGTATGTGGCTGCCATTGGTTCTAAGACGCTTTTAAGTGGGGGTCCAAACACTACATTTCATACTTAATTTTTTAATTGCCCCTTTTTGGTTTAAAAAGAAGAAGAAGAAGAAGAAGAACAATGGGCACATTCCTGTTAGCACAGGAATGCCCTAACTTTGCATTTTCCAATTATAGCAAGTTAATTAATGGGGATAGAATCCAACCCACTATATGAATCCATTATCTAATCTGTTACAATAATATAGCATATGATTCCACAGCATCTATTCCATGTCCATTCCTAAATTCTTCAATTTTTTTTTTTTCCTTTTTGGATAACCAAATACTTCAAAAGTTGCTTCTCTTTATTTTGATATCATTCGCACTTTATTCTATTTCTTTTTCATAATATGATGCTTTTTTTTTTTTTTTTACTTTAATAAATAGTATTGACCTGTTTAATTATTTAGAACATCACATAAAAATCCGCAAGAAATTATACTTTATTCATCCTAATTGGTATGAAGCATATAGATAACTACTCAACACCATAACAATATATCAGTTCTATTTTATAATCAAATTTTTTAAATCTAATTTTTGTTTTGTTTTCCTTTATCTCTTTTGTCATCTAATTTAATTGAAAGAGCTTAAAATCATTAGATATAATTTTAGTTAAAAATTAAAAAAATTATTTTTAAAATATGTAACGGGGCAAATAGTTTTAACTAAAAAATATTTAAGATAAAAATAAAAAAATATTTTTTAAAATTAAATGTAGCCCAAAGTTTCCTAAGTCCACAACAAATCAAAATATGAAACAGGATTACACAGCTTTTGTGGGATCAGCTCATTGTGGCTCATTTTTAGTAGTTAATGATAGTATAATTTTATGCTATATATATATATGTATATTCAATTTTGATGGAAGTACAAGGCACCTTTTTTAAAGACAAACATGTACTTTGTGTTGTTGTGGACAGGAAACATACTTAATTGGCATTGCCATGACTTTAAAATAGTCCTATATTAAGATAGTTTGATGGAAGTTGTGTTTGGTGCAATTAGCTTAAAATAGTCTTATTAAAGATAGTTTGGACTCCTTGTTGGATGAAAGGCCACCGGAGGGGGCCATTGCCATTTCACACGTTGCCACTTCTTGTCTTTAGAGCATAACATTTTATTCAAATTATTATATAAATAATGAAGAAAGTTCGGTCACTCCACAACAACTAGACTAATAAATATATATACTCACTCAGGGAAGAAGTGAATAATGGAATAGAGGGATATATATATGATATGGTAACTTTATGTGATATGTGTTTTAAAGATAATTAAGATTTAAAATTCATGTAAGTGATGTCACATAATAGATTGGTGTGTAAAGAGCTAAATTTTCAAGAGTCAATTTAAAAAATATATATATATTGGTGTGACAACCGGCAACAACAAACCATCCTGCAATTGGTTGTGGATCAACTGGCTTGTTTTATAATTGATATATACCTTAAGAAATAAAATAAAAAAATAAAAACTGGATTTGGTGAGTTATTTAATCATGTATTAGATAAAGAAGAAGCGCTTGCCTTTTTTTTAAAAAAATATTGTATAAAATTCATCTTCCAAATTATTTTAAAGAGGGTATTTGTTATTTTCAAAATATAACAATTTAAAATTTATAATGTAGGACCAGATATACAGTGTCTGATTGGTTTCAAAAAATAAGAAATGGCTCCGGATAGAAGGGCTCATCGGGAGGAAATTGCTCCCGATAAGTCCTTCCATCCAGAGCCACTTCTTGGTTCTTGAAGTCAAGCGAACACTATACACTCAGTCTCACATTAAAAATTTTTAATAGTTAAATTTTGGTAATAATAGTACCTAATTGCATTCATTATTAAAGAGAAAGAGAATGATACATTAAAATAAAATAATATAAATAATATTCAAAATATGTGTGATACACAATAATAAAATTATATAACCTAAATTTAATTTAATTTTCCTTAGGTGGATGTCAATTTTGCATAAATGCATTGAACCAATAATTTATCTCATGATGCACAAACATCCAATTATTGTTTCAATGATCATCAATAGGTGTTAAAACAAAGTTATGATTGCGAACTTTACTCTCTATTAATTCTATGATGATTATAGAATTATTTTCCATACTATGTAAAAAGCCCTTGAAAATGCACTCTTTTCTTCTCTCCAATGCTGGTCAAGGCAATTGCATGATTATAAGCTTTCCACTTGCTATCATTTTGCATTGCAATTTTTAGCAGGGATAGACCATTCTTTTATTTTTTATAGTTAAAAAAAATATTTATTTTCAATAACAGTATCGTATCTTAATTTTTTAATTTTATCAATCGTTTTAAATATTCTTCGTCATCATGAGTCAAATGCACAACCTGAGTGCCAAAACACCCGAATTCATAATAAAATCTATGATTGATTGACTAGTTTTTATAGGTGTTTGTAATTGTAAAAAATAAAATATTTTTGTCAATCGACTTAAATATATGATAGACAAATATATCTAAAAATTATATTTTTATATGTTTCAAAATCCTTTGTTACAACTTAGATTATTATTGATATTGAAATCTCCTCTCGTAAAATAAAAAAATGTAGACCAATTTATTTTTTAATTATTTTTTTTAAATTAACATGAAATTGTTGTCTATATATGTACATATATGGCTGCAACCTTAATTAAGTTGGGTAGGCTAGATTGCGTTGAGTTTCAACATTTTCAAACTAGTATTGGTCAAATGTTGAAAAAGTCAAACGTATATACAAATACAAGTTATCCTTTGAATAATATCTCAAAAGTCAACATTTTTATTGATAACCTTTGAATTTCGTTAAGAGTCAAAATATATATCTCAAAGTCAAGGCTTAAAAACGGCTGTATGATTTGCGCTTATAATAGAGACGAGGGAGTAAGTGCCACTGGGGAAAGCAACAATCCCTCTTACTTTGATTTGTCTTTTTTTTTTTTTTTTTTTACATTTGGACAAGTATAGTTGAATTAGACTTCTATGTGATTTGTACTTAGAGATAATAGCACTGTTGAGGATGTGACAAACGTAACGGCTTGTATGAGATAAAGCCCTAGAATTTTTATTTTCATTTAAAAACCTTTTGTTGATTATCTAAAATATAAATGATCATCTTTGATTCCTTATTTTAATTATAATTTATACATTTCAGCTTAAAAGCATGAAAATGGTAAAAATGGCCTCGTTTCTTGATTTGGAAACGACAAAATCCGTTTGAAATGGTTTTCATACTATTTCTGTAAATTGCGAAACGTTATGGGCTATTTCACAATTTAGGAAAAATAGTCGAAAACATGTTTTTGACGACTGCGATGACGAAGAAGGGTGAGAGGCAACGATTATCGAAGCCCAATAAGATGGAAGATGCAATGGTGAGGGTGAGACAAGATGAGTTGGTGGTGAGAGACAAAATAATGACTAAAGCGACTAGAGAGATGAGGCGATACGTTGATGGCGAGAAAGACGACGATGACGGTATAGATGAAGAATGCAATAGCGATTGGTGGCGCAATAAGACGGGTCGACAGCAAAAGTAACGAACACCCGAGTCTCTCTTTAGCTGTTCCAAACTTTTAGGCTTTACTGCATTTACAAATTTACAATTTAAGGTTTACAACATATAATACTATTTATATCATATAAATTATAAATTAATTTCACATACACCCATATTTATTTTGTTCTAACACTTAGAGTTTTAATTATTTATTACATATAGCCTTATATTTTTAAAATTTACAATTTACCCCAAATTTTTGTTTCCTTAACTTTTCAAAAAATATCGTTTTCGTATTTTTGTTTCGTATAAAAAACGTTTCCCATTTTTGTTTGTGTGCAACCTAACATTTTGAGATTCATATGTACCGATATTTCGTAATATCTTGACAATTAAAATATTTAAATGTTTGATAAAATTACATTTGATTTGAAATGTATTTATGAATTATGATTTTTAGTCACACCATTTTCATATATTAGTATTGTGAACTAAAAATAACATTTTAACTGTACAAACATGTTTGTGTATTAGTAGAAAAAATTTGGTGAGAGGGCCCTTTGGTTGTCGACTCTTTCAGTTTTGCCCCATCTGGCAGACAAAATATGCGTTGAACATTGCAGTAGCTGCCTGCGTCTGTACGCAAAGGTTGTTGGTTGGTTAGGAACATCAGTTCTTTTCCTTCATCGAGACTTTTAAGGTGAAATAAATGCATGTTTAAAGGATAATGTCGTGCAAATAATTTTTTTTCCTAAAATAATATGATCTGTTGATAATTAATATTCTCGAATTTCTTGAATTCTTACTGATATTATCATTTCAATAGTACTTTTTTGTCTAAATTTTTTAAAAAGATTATACCAAGGGCTGACTTTTGCATCAAAGTCAAACAAACTCATAAATAGGTGATCGAACGCAAATCCAGCCCTCTTCCAAGCGAGGGTTGACTTCTGGAGGCGGCTAATGTATTGAATAATGTGGTTGACTTATGGAAGTAGGCTAATTTAGTAAATTTATATACTACAAACTATAAGACTTTATATATAATATTTTAATAAGATTTAAATCCAGTCGAGTTAAATTAAGTTTTGTTGAGCTCATACTCGACTTGCCGAATCACTTTCAAGACTCGAGCTCGGCTCACCAAAAAGTTGATAAATTGAGCTCGGGCTCCAGCTTGACACGAGCTCAAACTCGACAAAATCTACAACAATGACACAGAGAAACGAAGATAGGTAACAGTGGGTAGGGTTTCAAATGATTTCACATTTTTTTTCTTTGAAACCATTTTGTCCTATTACCAAATGCTTGTGAATATTGATAACCGACTTTTTATCAATTAGTTCATAATCTCAACAAAATCTTATTTATCATTTAATCATAAAAGTAAATTAATCTCCAATTTATCTTTGAAACTTGAAAGCAAAATAATCTCAAAAGAATTATTATTTTTTTCAAGATACATACAATTTTTAAACATAAATTCTTTAAATTTTATTGTTTTTTGCTCAATGCATACGGTTTTTAATTGAATATCCAAGCATATAGTTGTCTGAATTTTCTTTTACAAATTAAGTTTTAAGAGAATTTAGTTAATCCATTTGAAAGTTAAGGTGATGGAGAGGAGGATGGTACGTAGCATAATCCATTGACACTGAGTCCAATTGGCTATAGTATTTCCCTTGTTTTTTTTTTTTTTAAAATTATTATTCTCGTTGGTATCTTCCATTCGTTATCCTAACTAATGGGGTGGATTCTTTGGTTTGTTTAAGAAAAGAAAAGAGATTTGGTATCAAGACAATGGCCATGTGATCATCCTACAAAGAGATTTGGTTCCACTTAAAAAATTTTAAGCAACATTTGATTTGGAGACAAAAGTTAAAATTTTACTACAAATATAAATACAAATCATCATCGTCAAGCCTTTATTTTCAAAGATTAGAACCAATACCTTAAAAGCCTTACAAATCATCACAGCAACTTCTTACTTTCTTTCAAATATAAATACAAATCATCACACAGCAAGTTCTCCCCATCCATCGCTTTTCTATTAATCAGATTTCAATTCAGTCTCTAGTACTTCATTTTGTCTTTTCATATGTCACTAATAGCTAGTTATTATAATAAGTCCTAATATTTTAGAAACCATCTACTATACCAGCATTACCACTATACATATTTTTTTATTTATTTTTGAATTGTGAAAATAAAGAAATCTCTAAAAAATTATTATTATTTTTTTGTTTTCTTTCTCATTAAATATGTTTTTTGACTGAATTTTCAAACACGCGATTCTTTAAATTTTCTTTTTTTTGGGGGGTTTTTTCCTTAGTAAATATGGTTTCTGATTAAATTGAAAGATTGCGATTCAAAGATAAAATTAAAATTTGCTTAGATTTTTCATTTTTTTAATACATAAATTGAGATTTTATTTGGGTTTAAAAATTAATTAATTAAGATTAATGGCTACATTTTTTCATTGTTCTTTTATCCATTTTTTTCCTCTCTAAATTCATCAATTCAGGACACTCTCTTCCGGTTAAGAGTGAGTTCAGTATTTTTATTTTTAATTAATTTATAATTAAATACTTGTGTGTAATTGTTTAAAATGGTAATTCATTTTTTTGGCACATAAATATAGTTTTTTTTTTTTTGGCCAAAAAATGATTTCGAAAGGAATTTTTGATAAAAATCTCATTAACTGAAAGAAATAAATAGTTTAAGACATCTAAGTAACTGAAATTTTAGGAGGAAGAAGGAGAGTATTTATTGAGGATTGGAAAAAGTTTTTAGTTAAAAAAAAAAAAAAAAGATTTAGGTGGGCGAAAGGAACAAAAGCGACTGCATTTAATAGATACCTCCAAACAGACCCTTCATTACAAAGTAAAATGTGGATAAGATAGAGCCGTCACGGACCACCTGAGGTCACAACGGCATTCCCGTAAATAGTATAGAAGTTGAGGGGCCAATATGGAAGGATCAACTCAATAAATACGCCAAAGTACCCCCGCACCCGATACAGATAGATAGCCTTTTCATTTCGTGCCCATTTCTGGGATTCACACATAAATGGAACATAACCTCTCTCTCCCTCTCCCTCCCTCCCTAAGCTCTTTGATTTCAGTGCTTTAAAGTGAGGCTTTGATTTGGCTTCAGAGCACTGAAAATCATCATTGAATTTGTTCTGACCGATCAAATCGCAGTGTTGGAGAACTCTGCGTTTCGTGCTGGATTCGCTTATTCCAGTGCTGCTTAGCTGAAGATTTGCTTTGATTGAAGCTGATTTTCGAGTTTCTAAGTTCGAGTACGAGTTGATTTTCGAATTTTGAGCTATGTATGGGGTCGGGGGCTCACAGACGATACCGAGAGAGACGAATCTCTTGTTCTCGTCTGCTTTCAAGCATCCAGATGGGCAGTTTGTGAAGAGCAAAGAGTTTGCGAGCTCAGATCTGTACTCGAATCAGCAGAATCAGCCGAGCTCTGTCCTAATGCGGTACCGCTCGGCGCCGAGCTCCTTCTTCACCAGCCTCGTCGACGGCGGCGCTGTTGGATGCGAGGAATTTCTGAATCCTCATCAGTCTTCGAGTCCTGAATCGGAAGCTATTTTCGCGAGGTTCGTGTCTTCTAACGGCGATTCGGAGCCGCAAGATCTGCAGTTTGCCACAAAGAATGAGACCCCGGAAGCGAATCAATATAACATGTACCAGAATTCGCTGAATCATAACGATTTGTCAAATCCTTCAAATTTAGGGGGCAGTCATGCTAATATTGACGGCTTGTATAAGGTTACAAATGGTGCGGCTATGCGGAGTCCGGTGCAGGGGAATGCGAACGGTGGCAATTGCTCGAATCTTGTCAGGCAAAGCAGCTCCCCGCCGGGGCTTTTCTCTAATTTGGCCACCGAAAATGGTATGGTCCTTCCTTTTCTTGCTTTTGCTCGGGGTTTAGGATTCTATTTTCTTGTTACTGTATACTTGAATGTTTATTCACACACGGCTGGTAGTAGGAACCAGATCAATTAAGCTGGCAAAACGAGTTGACTTTTAGTTTCTGTTTGGATCTGAGGAAAAAAGGGCAAGGAAAGGAAAATGCGAACAATAATGCTTAAAAAGACAATAGAGTTGACTTTTAACTTCTGTTTGGATCCGAAGAAAGCAGGAACGAATGGAAATGGAAATGCCGAATAATAATGTTTTAAGAGCAAGTCCTTTCTTCAACCGAAAAAGAAAAAAATCTTTTACCACATATGGAGTTGACCCTGTCGTCAAGGTTATAAAGGCGAAAAGGAAGTCTGCAAATGCGTATTGCAGAAAGGAGGCTTAATGTATATAAAAAATCAGTTAGCAGAAAATCAAACTATGGAAATAATGATGATAAAGAACAAGGTACTGGAAACGGAACCCCACATCCCAATCCTCCCCTTCAGACAGCCACTGTGCTGCAATATTTTGGCTGTGGAATTTCATGTTTATGGAGTCCTGGAGCTCAGCATTTTAGTAACGTATCTGAGCAGGTCTTTTTTCTACCCAGCGGTGCAACATTTTAATCACCCTTCTCTGGTTATTTGAAATCGTTCATGATATGAATTCCTATTGTATTTTTATCCTATTTTTTACTTAAGAATTTATTGCTGAAAACTTGCGATTAATGCCAGGATTTTCTGTTATGAGAGACGGGGGGAATTTTAAAGTTGGTAATGGAGCCAATGGAAGAGCCAATCAGACTAGTAGATTGAATGATCATATAAATTTCTCATCTGGGCCATCTTCTTCCTCAAGATTCATGCCTCAGATCATTGAGAACAGAAATGAAAGCAGTAGTCCGGAAAACGGGCGCTTTGGTAATGATAATAGCAGCAATGGTTTTTATGGACCCAGCTTTCAAAATGATTCTTGGAATAATTCTGGGTTCACTGGCATAAAGAGAAACAGAGACGATGAAGAGAAGTTCTCTGGTTTCACTTTAACGCAAAGTCAGGTATCATTTGACCATTTTATTACTTTCATTCATGTACCGCTTATGCTTCCTTGTCATGACTATGTATTTGTTATCAGAATGAGGACTCCAGAAATTACACTACTGGTTTGACTCACCATTTGAGCTTGCCAAAAACTTCTGCTGAGTTGGCTGCCATAGAAAAGTACTTGCAGTTTCAACAAGACGCTGTCCCTTGCAAAACCAGGGCCAAAAGGGGGTGCGCAACGCACCCTCGGAGCATAGCAGAGAGGGTAATTCTTCAGCTACAATTACTAGATGGAATATATTCTTCTGGTGTCTTATGGTTCTTGTTGGGGATAATTGGCCCTATTCATTCCTTTGATATGCATTTTGGTGTATTAATTCCAGATGAGAAGAACACGAATCAGTCAAAGAATGAAAAAATTGCAAGAGTTGTTCCCAAACATGGACAAGGTAGTTTCCAAGACTCCCATTGCCACGCAATTTCACTGCTAAAGTATAATTACAATCTGAAATTCGCTCTGTTTTCACTTGCCAGCAAACCAACACGGCTGATATGTTAGATTTGGCGGTCGAGTACATTAAAGACCTTCAGAAACAAGTTACAGTATGCCACACAACTGATCATCCTTCCATCACATTCGAACCACTTGTATCTGGAACAAACTTTATCTTCCCTCATGAAATTTCTTGCATTTGGTGCAGACTCTCGCGGATACTCGGGCGAAGTGCAAGTGTTCGAGTACGCAGAAACAAATTTCAAGTCCCACTGTATGACTTGCTTGTGTACAGAAGATGCTAGGAAAGAGAAGATGGAAAGGGGAAAAGATAGCGAGCTAACTTACCTTTTTCGATTCACCCTTAAATAGTATGTGGGCCTGAAGCTGAAAGCATTTGTAATAGTCATCACACAACCCAGATCAAGTAGAAGATTAACCATCCTTTGGATATTCCTTCTTGTATAGCAATAATGACTATCACATGCTCCAATTGTACCTTATTTCATGGATTTGCTATGTTTAGTTGGACATTCAGCCAACTTGAGATGAACCTTACCACAAAGAGCCTAGCATAGATTTTTGTCCTTTTGTTGGTGGAGAAAGTGAACATTATATCAGATTGGGAAACTTGAGTTGGGTTCAGATGATCTGTATGAATTAAATTTGTGCACGTATTGTGGAATTGGCTGAACAAATCTATATTTGTGAAAGCTGTAGCCCTAAAAGCCATATCTTTTCCTCCTTTTTTATAATGTCTGCTTTCAGAAGTCAATGCGCCATTTAAGCCTAATATTAGGTCTGGTCCCCCCTGTTCGTGTTACAAGCATTTATTTCCTTGATTTGAAGCTACACGGCACTGCTCAGGTATCCTGTAGAAGGTGGTTTTGAATTTAGAACTGGGGGCGCAATTCTACAACCTTAAATAGAATATGACACGGCAAAAATATCTGAACAATCCAAAAATAAAAGGGATAAACTTCAGATACGAGTAATGATAGGTTCATGCATGCAAGTACAAATGGATACAGTTCCCATGGGGCGATCTCAGCGGTTGGTCAGGGGAGGTGAACTAGGGTAGTCTTCAAGTTCGAATCCTCACCCAGCAACAACAGCTGCTGGTAGATAATATCCAAGTTTACCTCCTCATCACTAAAAGGGTTTAGTGGTGGGGGCATTCGCAAGGGGATGACAGCCCAAGTACAAATGGACACAGTAGTAGCTTCTTTGTATTTATAAAGGTGGCCATTCTCTTTTGTTGAATTTCAATTGTATACACTTAAGTGACTCATATGCATCTTTTAACTAACATAACAATTAAAAGCATCTATCAAAAATAGAGATAGTTCTTGCAATCAAAATCGTGGGGGAACCAAATCGAATCGGTCAATGTGGTTAAAAATCGTTTAACTGAACAATAATTTGGTTTGAGAAAAAATCGAACACTATTTCAATGAGTATAATTTGATTATGATTTTCACTAAATCCAAACCGAAATTCGAACTGAAACCAAACCGAATATATATATAATATTTATTTATTTAATATATTATACATACACATAATATATATATTGACAAATACATTTTTTTATAAGTATTTTAACTAATGCATTACAAATATATAAAATATTTAACATTTATAAAGTAATTAACAAATAAAAATAAAACTTATTCTTAAATTATTTTATTTTTATCAATCAAATAATTATTAATAAAAATAATTAATTAAATATTAAAAAAATAAAACCTGGTGATAGATTATGGATCAAACTAAAAAAATCATGGTTAAAATTGAAATCGAAGCGAAATCGAATGGTTTGGTTATGGTTTTTAATTTTTAAATTCAATAAGTAATGGTTTGATTTTGGTTTTAGTAATTTAAGTCTGATTTGGTTATGATTTTGACAAAAACTAAAATCAAACCAAACTATTGCCAACTCTAAACTGAGGGCGTGTCGGAGAGAATTGTTAACTTTTAATTTTTGTTTTATGTTAAGAAAAGAGAACTCAACATATTATTTAATAACACTATCAGTTTTTAAAATTAAAAAAAAAAAAGCTAAACATTTTATAATTTGGTATAAAAAATGATTAGTTTAATAGTGAATAGTAAGTAGAATGATAAATAACAGTTGAAAACTAGTCTATAGGTGAGGAGTAGAGATGCTAAATGAGTTGAATTATGCATAACCACTTCGACTTGATCATTAAAAATAATAATTTGTTAAATTTACAACGTTAATATTAATAGCAATGCTTATGATGTTTGAACAAATAAGGGAGTGTCATCTTAGTAAAACTATGCTAAAGGTCAAAACACGAGTTGACTTTGAATAGCCAATTACAATGAGAAATTTGGATCTTGGATAGATAATACTCTTGAATTGCTCCTAGTTCAGATAAAAGATGGGCATCAAAGTATTTTTAAGTCAGGATAGAGATAGTGTTTACAAAACATGATTCAAGTAGAAGAAAGTCTCGAAATACTTATCTGTTAAGCATTCATCTAGAGGCAATGACTATAATTTAGGGAACAAATAAACATAAGCTTGGTATGGAAAAACATAAGATAGGCATTTCAATTTTTTTGGGTGTCACATGCCCTAATATTTATTAGCTCAGGACAAGATATACCGTACTTAATAATCCTAATTGTTGTAGGATAACCCCAAGATACCTTTCAAAATGGGAGTTGCCAAGAAGTAAAGGACGTTACCAAAAAGGGAGTCTTTCGGAAGGTCATGCCAAAGACTCTTTGAGTTGTTCCACAAAGGTATTTGCCTAACCTATCTCGTCTCTTCGGGGCCTCATTTTGGCCTTTCAAAGACCTTTTTTTTCGGCCTTCCAATCTTAACCCAAGGTACTCGAAGACTCTTGTCTCTTACTCGAAGGGTCTTGCCATGCGTCTTTATGCATGTGTCCCAACATCTTTTGATTGTTATAAATACTGCTTGGTCCCCCACACCTTCAGGATCCAGATCCAAACTCCGAAGGCCCAGGCCTAAGCTAGAATTAAGTATTCCAAATCTACCAACATAGCTCTTCCGAAGACCCACAACCACTCTGAATTCCACATTGCATGCATGACATCTCATCCACATACTCTCTTTTGCATGATGACAACTTCTACTTAGGCATCGGAGGGCCTGTGTGGGAAATATCCCCATGTGTATGCCTTCTGACCGTCTCTGTGTTGCAAACGCAAAGACTTGGAAGACCTTTTCAACTACATACTAAGTCTTTCTAGATATGTATCAACTCTCTCGAACACTAGAGACTTTTCTGTAGACTCCTTTGAAACCCCATAGCACCTCTTGGAGACATTCCCAGCTCTCCCAAAAGTTGTACCTCTAGGATTAGAGTCGAAGACCCCTATGGGTCTTATCATGTTTCGAAGACCTCATTGAGTCCAACTGCCTACTGAAGACCTTCCAAGCCATCCATTTTGGGTGATCTCCTTGGGGAATCTTCTAGGGCTTCACACTCTTTCGAATAACGGATCAAACCTTGCCCCACACACATCATTGTGTTCTTGAACAACGGATTGAACTATTCCCTCGAGCAGCCTCGAACACCTACTGGCACTATTCACTAGTACAGACCTCGTCCTGTCTTCTTACTGGGCTCAACCAAATCACCTTTGGTCTATCCTAAGACAAATAAATTCTGATTGTTGTATCTTTACAACAACATTAATCCAAATAACTCATAAATTTGCAAAATCAGGAGGAATCAACTAATCATTTGCACATGGGGTAAGGGTTAGCTAATTCTCATCGTGATCTTTATTATGAAACTCAATCCAAAAAATATAAAAAGATCTCAAGAAGTGAGTCAAATGTAGGACATTGTACACTACTCTTTCAAGCTTATAAGCTATATCTAGAATTCTTTATTGACTTAAATATTAGAGTGGTGTCTTCCTAGTTGAATTCTAGGACAATTACTTTTGTTTCACGCTTGTAGAAATTTCTAGGCCATGTTAGTTCGAAATGTGGTCTGAATCTTATGGAAAATCTTACAAATTCAATTCATGACCAATCCTACGTTGCCAAATGCATTAGAAGTTAGAACACACTAGTTTACAATCATTTTGTAGCCACTATGTGGTTTAAAAAATAAATTGACTTAGATATACAAAATATATATTTGATTTTAATTTTAAGGTAAAACATATTTGAAATTATAAAATATATCATAATTTAAAAACAATAAAATAAAACGATCTCCCAATCAAGACACATGGGCTATTGACCCGTCAAGCTATGGGGGTTGATCTATATAAGTTGGAGAAATTCTATTCACAGCCTATATTTTTGCTCTTCACAACCCACACCTCCTCAAATTCCACAACAATTTTAAAATTTCTATTTTATCTCTCCCATAGCCCACAACCCACTTTCTTCTCTTACCACCCCCAATCGTCAACCTCCGTCTCGCCTCTCTCTTTCTCTCTCTCGTGCGCGCGCACACACACAAACACATACATATATATTTTTGTATTATTTGAAATGTTTTTTTTAATTATTTTTTTATTATAATAAAATAAAAAATTAAAAAATAATACAAATAAATAAAATTTAAATATATACATTTCAAATAATTATAATTTAACTAATTTTAAATTTTAAATCATGTGTATCTTTAAGTAATTTAATAAGATAAATTAATTAATTTAATTTTTTTAAGTATTAAAAATTCAACACGATGATTTAAAATTTAAAATTAGTTAAATTATAATTCTTTAAAATACAAATATTTAAAATTTATTTATTTGTATTATTTGACAATTTATCTTTGGCAATTTTGATGGACGGTGATGAGCCAAAAACCAATGCATGGCCGCGGCCATAGAAACCTCCGCATCTCACGATGCGAGGGTTTCTCAAACCTCCGCATCTCGCGGTGTGGATGACTCTTTTTTTTTTGCAATTGCATAGGTAATGTTTCTTTTTTTAATTTTCTGTTCATTAAATTATACTTTATTGCTTTAGTGTTAGTTTTGATTTTTTTTTTATTATTGACTACTACTTATTTTTGGGTTTTTAATTACTCAGTAGAAATTGATGGAGAAAAAAGATAGTTGAATTTTTCTATGTCCCAACTATGTCTAAAATATATAAGACAAATGAGAAGACTCATAAATTTAATTATATTTGTTATTTTTCATATTAATTATATTTTTACACTTCATATTTTAAATATACGTGTGAGAATAATATGAAATCAATGATATTTTAAAAAAAGAGTAAAAAAAATTAAAAGGCCTAAAATAAAAAAATATAAAAAATAAATACATTAATAAATACTAGTTTAGGTTTTTGAAACCCAAATTGGGTTCGAACCCCCGCACCTCATGGTGCGGAGGTTTGAGAAATCCTCGTACCTCGTGTTGTGGGGGTTGTTGAAACCCCAGCACCGCGAGGTGTGGAGGTTTTTATGGCTGCGACCATGCTTTCGTGTGTGTATATATATATATATATATGTGTGTGTGTGTTGGGTTCTATGGTCACGACCATGCTGTGTGTATATATATAAATATATTTATATATTTATATAGATATATATATATCTGTGTATGTGGGTCGGTCATGGTCGACCCAGCAACCGTGTATATATATATATATGTATTGTGTCTTGTTATATATATATGTGTGTGTATATGGTGCGAGAGAGAAAGAGAGACGTGAGGTGATGGATGACGATTAGGGGTGATCGGAGGAGAGGGTTGATTGTGGGGGTAAAATAGGTATTTTAAAATTATTGAAAAGTTTGATGAAATGTGGACCGTGAAGAGTAATTCAATGAGCTGCGGATAAAATTTCTCTATAAGTTAGTGTGAATACCGTTCATTTGACATTTTAGTGTGGAGCAAAGTAGTAGTAATGGTTGTTTAATATAAATGTAGGCAAAAAATTGAGTGAAATTGAAAAGTGAAAACAAAAACAAAAAATGAAAGCAAGTTTTTTTTTTTTTTTGTGTATTCAAAATTTTGAAAAGGTAATTAAACAGAATTTTCTATTTTTACTTACAAATAAAACAAAAGCAAAAAACTAAAACAGAAGTGTAATCAAATGAGCTTGTTAATTTTTTAGGGTGATAAACTAAAATCTAAGGGCTAAGACTGTTAGTAAAAATTAAATAAAACGTACTTATCTCTAGCTATTATTTGTATGAAAATCTGAATTGTAATTGAATTGGATGCTTTTAATCAATCAGCCAAATGCACAATGATGGTGTATGCCCTCATATATGGACTTGATTGGAGATCTAAACTGTTTTCACTGTCTGTATGACTATGTTATTTTTTTAATAGAGGAATCCTCTATTTATAGACTAATTAATGTCTATCTTCATTCAAACTAATCCCATCAAATTAGTTTGATTCAATTTGAAAAATAATTATCACTCTTTATCTAGTGGATAAATACTATAGGAGATAATTACCTAATGATTTAAAAGATATTTCTCAGATAAATAGGACCACCTTATACTAATAAATAATTATAATAAATATAATTAATCTAATAGATAATTACAAAGACTTCTCTAAAAGGTACCAATATAGAATTAAATAATTACAAAATCTTATATTTTAGGCTCACCAATAGTTGCCATGCTATATTAAGAATAACAATTGGATTCGATTGAGATGGGTTTGTTTGTCTTATTATCAACCTCATTACTTATATATCTTAACCTCAACACTTGCGTTATCTTATCTTGTCTTGTGCTTAACAAAGAATAAGTTCTTTTGTCCCCCCTCACTGAAAAAACAAAAGGGGGTTGTTGTCCACTCCGATGGGGAGCAAGAATCGATCTCCAAACCCAATTTATTGTCTTGAATCCAACATTAATAAATAAATAGAAGATCAAAAGTATAGAATTTAGGGTGAAATTACCCTTACACCGACGATTAGAGACTCTATAATTAGATTTTGAATATTTATGATATGACAATGAATAGGGCATTAGATGATTCAAATCACAAGAGATTTAAGGGCTATTAGCACAAAAAAAAAATCAAAAATTTTCAAGTTGTGGTAATTTTATCAAATTATTATAATTTTGGCAATTAAGGCCGAATTTGTAAAGTTAGAAGTAATTCTAGTCAAATTCAAATAACGGGCTGTGTTTGACCATATAATTTTGTTAAATACAAATTTATATAACAATTTAACATTTTATTATAAAAAAAATACCATTCAAATGTAATATATTTGTTGTGCAATTCTAAAAAAAATTTGATTATTTTAACATTTATGTGTAATATAGCAAGAGAGTTTATGTTTTTTTTTTGCACCTTTTTAAGGGAGTATAATATTCTATATTGTATTTCAAAACATTCTGGTAAATGTATATGCGTGTGTATTACTTTAGTTGTTTTCACGAAATAATTATTTATTATTGCTTATAAAATGACTTTGCTATCTGTTAATTTTATTTTTTTGGTCCTACTTGGATCACCATTTTAGTCAATGACAGTGGCGACACTTGAAAGTATTTAACTGTGCCCAAATCTCCAAAATCTCTTCCTTCCTCTTGCCATTGCACCAAATGTATTTAAACTTTCATTAGATTTTAGGGATTGTTTAAAAATAAAATGAGAGTGAGGGTGATTTGTTGTAGAGTTATCTAAAAACTTAGTCTGAGATGGAAGGGATTATTTATTTGGAGCTATTTAAAAAGAATGTGAGGGTGATTTGTTTAGCTAATCTTAACTGTAACAAAAAAAATTAAACTCTCACACTTAAAAAAATATATTTAACATTTTATTATAAAAAAAATTGTACAAAGCTGTTATTTCAATTTGGCTAACAAAATTGTTAAGCTGTTATAAAGCTGTATTTAACAAAATTGTATTACGTGGTTGAGGGTTGACGGTCGGGCAACTCGTTATTTCAATTTAGCTAAAATTGCTACTAACTTTATAAATTCGGCCTTAATTGTCAAAATTAGAAGGATTGAATAAAATCGGCACAATTCAAAAAGTTTTGACTTTTTGGTGCTAATAGCCCAAAATTTAAATATAATTTATGTATACATTTGTAATGATCGATGTTAATAATGAAATAGTCCCTAAACAAAAAGCAGAACAATGACGGGCATATACAAGGTCACTGTAATTACATTAATTCTCAGATTTAAGCACTGCAAGAATTCACATCTTGCATTGTGCACTTCATTGTACTTTAAATACAAAAAAAGATGGTCTTTGCAGCTTCTTTAAAAATGTAAAAAAGCAGTGGCGGTTTTCAGAATCTCGACCAAAATTTCAGAATAATTTATCTGTCATGTTGAAGTTGAATGAGGGGATTGATTGCCAAGAAAATAATTATAAAGGAGAGGGGACACAGTTTTATTTTCTGATTTTAAGTTTGATTGAAGTTATATATAATTTGTAAAATATTTTTATATATAGTTTTAAATCTAAAAAGAAAAACTCAAGGAGAAGAGTAGAAGAAATTAAAAAGAAAGCAAAAGCAAGTCAAACTTAGAAGCCCAAATCAAAGCATCTGCGGCACACACACACATAGTTACATCTTATTTTTAGTAGTCATGACAGAGGCTCCCAGCTGCATCGATCTCTTGGCTTATTATATAATTCTTCAGTATTTTCTCTCTGGCACTAACTCTTCCCAGTAGTTTTACTTGCCAAGATCACCTGCAACAAAAACCAAAAAAAAAAAAATGAGAGAGAAAGAGAGAGAGACAGAGAGAGAGGTGTTAATCTAATTGGTAGTATACAGGGTTGGAAGTTGGCGGTGCACTTCATGGGCAGCTGCATGGCCATGCTGCGGTCGACGCCGGAGATGGGAGGGCCGTTGACGAGGACGCAGAGGCAAGGCTGGCCCAGGGTTTTGATGGCGGTGCAGCAAGCATCGCTCGGCGGAATTAGGCTGAACGGCGCCACCGCCGCCCGGCATGGTATCAGCTGCACCAGCGCCGAGAAGAACGTGCTCCCGCAGCTCTGCGCCTCCCCTTTCTCTACTAATCCCCCCGCCATTACCGCCGTCAACACCAACACTACTGCCACGGTCTTTCCCCCGCCCAAAACCTTCATTTTCAACCGCCCAAATGTATATATCCCCTCTGAGAGGCTTTGTTTCTTCATTTGCTATATATTAACGGATCAATCTCTCTTTCTCTCTCTCTATCTCACACACACACACGAACGCACGTATATCTGTATATGTAGAGGAAGCTCGATCGTGGCATTTTGTGCTTCTGTCCTAACCCTTTATATCGCAGTTGTTCATGTTGTTTTCATGGAAGCTCTACCAGCGACATGATCTGCGCAATGCCAAGCTGCTGGTGGCAAGCACTTGTGAGAATTGCGTCACCCCACATGGAGTGCCCATTAATGTGATTAAGCCATTTTAGTCTTTTTTTTTTTTTTTTTACACATTAAATTTAGTTTAGTTTTGGTTATATTCTATTTGGATTCTATCGATAAAAGTCTAAAATAAATTATTGGGTCTACAGAATCAATCAGTAGATTTATATAACTATTGGTACGTCATAAGAAAAAATAATAAAAAAATAAATAAATGGATCAATTAAGTCTAAAAGGGACGACCGGGCGACAGAAGGCCGTAAGAGATTTGCGACAAATGACCAACATGGCTCACAGGTCAGTAAAGGAGACTGCAAAAGGCACCCCTGCGGCCCGACCAGGTAGTTGCAAGGTGGCTCGGAAGGAGCTGTGGGCTTGCGGTGCGAGATAGAGAGGGCCATGGGCTTGCAACGATGACTGCGAGGTGAGCAATAACAGCTACGGGGTTCCACATAACATGTAAATTAGATAAATCAGTTGAAAATCTTTATAACAAAAGTATAAACAATCATCCATAAAAAAGTTGTACCCCATAAAGACAAAATAAACATAATTTATAAGAGATAGATATCCGTAACAATTTTAGTCCCACTTAAATTAGAATTTATCAAGATAGACGTTATTTACAAAACTTCTAACCTTCAATCATTTAAAATTGCTTCATGCCCCTCTATAAATAAGTAGTCACTCATTTAAAAAAAAAATATCTCTGATACTAGTGTAAATACTGTTCTCAGTCTTTTATCATTTTTAATGTCTAACTTAAATATTAGAGTATTTGGACAGGAATCTTTCGTGCCCTCTAACTATTTTATTTCTTGCAAGATCAAGTTGATTGACGATGATAATTCCTGTTAAATAAATTTATTATTATATTTTAACAATAATAATTATACATATAATATCAAATCCTAAATCTCATGGTTATATTTTATAAAATTTTGATATAATTATATAGGTTTTGAAATCAAAACTGAAACACAACACAAGAAAGGCGAAACTTAGTTAAATTGGGTTGATTCTATTTTATGATTAAGTGAATTATAAATAACAAAATTTTAAATCCAACATCATGATTACTTTATGCTTATATATATATATATATATAATGGCAACCCAAGAAACCCTCTCCCTTGCCACAAACCAACCTCTACCTTGTTTGGCGGTGGAATAAGGTGTTGCCCGTTGGAACTATTTGAGTACACCAAAGTTCTACGAAAAAGAAAAGAAAAATCGAATATAATATGAAATAGAAATTAAAAAAAGATATTTAATTTAAAAATAATTAATATAAATCTTATAATACATCCAAATAAATAGAAACATTAGTTAACGTTTTATCATTCATGAACCATTACTTATTAGGTTAAAAATAAATAATATATATATATATTTTATTTTTAACCTAATTTAACCTTTCCATAAATAGAAACACATTTTTAAATCAGAACCATGCTTTGAATATTTTTTCAATATTACAAAATAGTTTTAAAATTATAAAAACTATCTAAAAATATTTTTTTGATATTTTTTAACGTTTCAATACAAAAAGCATTTTAGAATAGTCGAAATAACATTCTCGAGGTATTTCTATATATTATAAAGTATACAACATTTTCTATCAATAGTATTTTTATTTTTATTTAAAAAATATGCAATATTAACTAAAACAATTTTAAGTTTGTATTTTTTTAACAAAAAATGAAAATAAACAAAATAAAATCAAATTTAACCTTAAAAACACACAATAAAAACTCACATGTTTAGGTGAATAGAATATGTAGTTGTTGCTAGCCTTATTGATTTTGTATTATAATTGTTGATCATGTTATATTTAATCAAGGAGTTGATAGGATTAGTTAAGATACAAAAATATCTAATTCGGTCATTTTTTTTAAGTGAAAATGTTATTTGAATATTTAAATTTAATATTTAAGTGAGGGAAACTGCAATTTGTTCTTTCCGTTAACAAATAAATCCCAACCAGATAACGTGACGAAACCCAAAACCCCTTCTCATCTTATCTTTCAATTTCCCCCCCTCCCTCCCTACCTCTCTCTCTCTCTCTCTCTCAATTGCCCAAACCCTACACATAAACTCACGCAGAAATGGCCTCAATCTCATCAATTTTGTCTCCCAATCTGCTCCAACAGCAGCCTGGAAAGCTCTTCTCAACCCACCAACCGCAGCCCTCCAAGGTCTCTCCCAAATCTCGTCCCTTTCTCCCTCCAATTTCCCTCCACCTCTCTGTCTCGCGCTTCCGTTTGGACGCTCCGGAACCATCCCGAAAGATCTCTGCTTTCGCCCAAGAAGCAGCTGTATCGACGGCACCGGACCCGTCGTCGGATGGGGCGCGGAAGCTGTACGTCGGAAACATTCCGCGGACTGTCGACAACGATGAGCTACACCGCATTGTCGAGGAGCATGGCGCCGTGGAGAAGGTGGAGGTAATGTATCTATGGGTTTGAATATTAGCTGATTAGGTTGGAGCTATGTTTGAACGAATGAATTGGAGATTCAATCTGATGAGGTCTGTGAGGATTGATTTTGTAGTTGGATTGAGATACCTCAACCTCAAGAAAAATGTGGAGAAAGCAGTGAAGTAATGAGGACTCGTTTGGTTGTGGTTCCAATTTACTTTTTCCTGGTCTGAAGTAAGAAAACTCAAGAGAACTTCTTTGGCAAATTGTTTTTAGAAATTTTTTGCTGATAATTGATCTCAAAGTAACAAGGATTACTGGATGTAAAAAATATTATAACAAGAATTATCAAACCGGAGGTGTTTATTTGAAAATAACGAAGACAATTAAAATGAAAACATTGAAACTACAACCAAACAAATCCTAAATTTTCGTATTTACCTAGGATGAAATCACAACCAAAACAAATCCTAAATTTTCATATTTACCTCTGGTGGAGTTATCTTTTGATATAAGATAATTGGCTAACAAATCATGTATACGCCTGCACTCTATTTTCTTTGTGTGTGTGTGTGAGTGTGTTTTTTTTTTGGTACGTAGGATTATAGGAATGATCTCACGAGGTTGTAAAGAAGAAAATTACTGAACATCTTCCTAAAAGAACATTTTGGCAGAAGTTCATTTGAGAAACTGCTTTCCAACTGTATGTTTTCAAATGCAGTTCAAATCTCACGAGGTTGTAAAGAAGAAATAGCCTCAACTTAAATGGACATTTTGAAAGGGACCATTTGAGAGACTCCTTTCCCTCTGTATGCCTTAGAAAATAGTAGCAGAACCATTTTAAGGCCTGAAGGGGCCAAGGTCCCCCTAGCTTTTGGTTGATTGTTATAGGTTAGATTATGTGTGTTGAAGTGCAATTAGATTTTGATAGATTGCACCCCCACTCCCCCCCCCCCCCCCACAAAAAAAAAAAAAAAAAAAAACCAAAAAACAAAAAAAGGATAAAATTTTGTATTAATATATATAATCATGTTATTTGGGAAAGAAAGACAATCTTGAAACTAGAGTCTCACTCTTGTAACTAGAAATAAATAAAAAGTTATCTTTAACTGATTGTCATTTAAAATGAAAAAAGACATTGAACTCTACCTTATTTAATTTATTGTTATTTAAGTTTAAAGTGACCACTTGTGCCTTATAAAATCTCTCATGTTGCTATTGATTTTTATAATATGTAAAAGCAAAAAACTAATTTTAAAACTTCAAATAAGTCAAATTTCATAATGACAAAACCCAAAAAGTCTTTGAAATTTTTACAGGAGAAGGAACAGAGAAAACGAAGAATCTTATTTGTGATTAATTATAACTTTTATTATTTTTTAAAACATATTTTTGTTGTCACTTAACTAGGATTGACTTTACTTATGTTTCATATGTTTTTGTTTTATTCAAAATTAGCCCCCCAAAATTTTATCCTGGCTCCATCTCTGTTAGAAAACCTTGAAGTAGACTCATCATTGATGAAACCATTATTCTTAGTAGAGAAGAAAATTTTTTAATATGGCCTGAACTTAAAAATTGCTTACAATCATGGGCACTTCAGGTGATGTTGCGTGTAATTTACTTGAGGGGTGTGGGCACATGTGGGATGTGTTGGGAACATGTGTATGACACACACATTGGCTGTGTCCAATGTTTTTAATTGTTTCCTCATTACTCATGAGAACATGTCTAGGATATGAATGTTCAAATTGGTACATAACTAAAACATGTAATTAAATTAAGGACAGACACGAGACCTGCTTTTCCAAATTGAGGGCACACTTATAATAGACACGTTGGGGTTTGAAACATAATTTCTAGAATTTACTAACTGTACTTAATTTGTAAATTTAAATTGATTTAAGATCAAATGGATTGCAGAAGCTTCTGTTCAAACTCTAACAAAAGAGACTGAGAATGTTTTGTTCTTATTCAATGATGCACACCCTTATTCTTGTTTCTGAAGTCACTATCTCAAGACCTATCTTTTGATACCTTTTCAAAGTGATTTTTTATTTTTGATAAAAGTAATATCTATTGACCAAAAATTTTAATTGAGAAATCAAGGAAATTTGGAATATGTAATGTTGAATTACATTCACATCTATTTATATTACTCGAATCCTAAAATGTGATACATTTTTTAGAATGTATTGTAATAAGATTTAGTTTTTGAATATCCTTTGTGATGACCTGTTTATTTATTTTATTAGTTTGATGCAATGCAATTGCTTTATGACTAGTATGATGGTTATTATGTTATGAGAATCCATATTTTTGTCTTAATTATAACTAGGGTTACCTTGTGTGTGTGTGTTTATTTTTTATAACTAGGGTTACGTTGTGTGTGTGTGAGAGAGAATGCATATTTTTGTCTTAATTATAATATTTTCCTTCGTTGCTTTTACCGTCTCTAGTGTTTTTCAGAAATTTTTGTCTTCATGTCATGAAGCAATGCCATTGATCCAAAAAAAAAAAAAAAGAAACTTTTTCCTTCTGATACAATTTGAAGATCTGGTTTTCTTTTGCTCTTTTGTTTGTTCATTCTTGTTCTAGTCAACACATTTCAAACAGTGTTGTCAAAAGCGCTCTTAAGCGCAAAGTGCTGTTCTAATGCCTTTTCTTTTGAAAACAAAGTGTAGATGACAAAGCATGGCTAAGTGCAAAACGTGCATGCTTCTTTGTTAAGTGCGAGGTGGGCTTAAGTGTGCTTACTTAACTATTTTTTGAGTTTTTACTGTTTTACAGTAAAAAGAGTTGTTACTGTGTAGCCCCATTCACTAGATCCTGCACATATTGTATAAATTTCTCAGAGTGTTGTAGAAGAGAATGATTCAGTATTTGGTCATGATTTTTTGACATGGGATGTTGTTGCTAATATAGCTAGAGTTGAAAAGTCCAGATTTAATATTAGAAGCAAATGAGGCAATGCAACAACTGGGACACCAACTTCAACTTCTAGTTCACAGCCAGTTTTGGTTGAAGAGGTTAATTAGATTGCACCAATGAGGAGGACGACGAGAACTATAACTCAGATGAGGAAGATTACTTTCTAAATCTAGACTAAATCATTGAAATTGAAAATGAATTAAAAGGGTTCTTTTGTTCTCTTTTAGCATGAATTTTTGCTTGACAATATTATCTAGTAATTTAGTTGCATTTATTATGTTATCCCTTTATTTTTTTTCCCCTAACATTTGTGCTTTGTTTCAATTAAGCGTGTGCTTGCGCTTTGCACCTAAGCTCTAGAAGAGGCCTTAATGCTTGAGTGTGCTTAGAGCCTTTAAAAACATGTCTATGAAATGCTATGGGCTTAAAGTAACAGGCTTTTATACATTTTGGAACATGCAATTCTCTGACTTTGTAAAATATGAATTTTTTGTTTTAATTGGGAATCAATGAAGCATAGCTCTCTAGCTGCATGCACCCTCACAATTTGATTTACCAAGGTTTGTGGAGAACTTGGAAAGTGCCTTACATAACAGTGCAATTAAAGTGAGGATCACCATCACAGGGGACAAATTACGTTGAGAAAACTCTTGCTTGAGGTGTTTGAATTTCTTTTTCCTCCTGTTTTTGTACTTGCAAGAATGTTTTGTTAAGATTTTATCTAATTGAAGAAGTGGCTTTTAAGGTGAACATACAAGTTTTAGAGATACATGAGAAAAAAACAGAAGGGGAGGGCTAAAACATCATGTTGCATAGTATTGAAAGGGGTGGGCTTTTGCTAAGAATTTTCTTTACGTGTCCTGTTCACAGGTCATGTATGACAAGTACTCTGGAAGGAGCCGCCGATTTGGGTTTGTTATCATGAGGACGGTTGAGGATGCAAATGCTGCTATTGAAAAGCTAAATGGAACAGTAAGCCTTGATAATATGGTCATATTACCCGCTTTTCAAGATTAGTATATCACAGCAACAGTCCTGGTTTCCTTTCTTTCTGGGAATAATTTGGTTGAAAGTATTGCTAACTCTGTCTTCTTTTCCATCACAGACAATTGGAGGGCGTGAGATCAAAGTAAACATAACAGAAAAACCTTTGACAACTGTTGATTTGTCATCTCTCCCAGCTGACGATTCCCAATTTATTGACAGCCCCCACAAAGCTTATGTTGGTAATCTGGCAAAAACAGTAACTACAGAGACACTAAAAAACTTCTTTGCCGAGAAGGGGAAGGTTCTTAGTGCAAAGGTATCACGAGTTCCAGGGACCTCAAAGTCCAGTGGGTTTGGATTTGTCACATTTTCTTCAGAAGATGATGTAGAAGCTGCTATTTCATCCTTAAACAATGCTGTAAGTTTGATACTCAATTGTGAAAGCTTGGTTCCTGTAGGCAATTGACCGTTGTAAATGATAAGTGCCTGCATAGATGGATACTCTTATGGAAATGTTAAAATGCTATAAAAGGACAATAATACAACAAGAAGAGCATCTTCCTTGATATTTGTTCCCATCTGTGCTTGTTGGCCCCGACACATTGTCTTGTATGATTCATGTGGTGATGGCTGGTGACCAAAGAGCAAAGGGGTACACTTATTAGGCAAGAGTAATTAGGCAAGCAAGTTTAGTAAATATTATAAAAGACAGAAGATTTCCATAAAATAATTACTATTTATTTCTAAAATCTCACAGGATAATTGTTGTGACACAATTTCATAGGTTAGAATTGTTGCATGATTTGCCTCATAGTAAATGATTGTAAATATATCTTTCTGAATTTGTTATTCATGCATTAATTTCTCATATTTTAAACTGATTGAAAGTTAAGAATTAAGTAAAGAATTGCATATCTGTAATATTTGGTCAGTTTTTGTTTCTGAATTATTTGTTCATTGAGTGGGGAAAACCATAAACCAGAGACTCATATAGCCATTTTCATAACACCAACACAAAAGAAGTGGAAGAGTTATGCAGTAATTCCTCCTCTCTTTTTATTTGACTGAAGAATTGTTGAATTCTCAAGTGTTATTTATTTTTATTTTTTTTGGTAGGAGGGGGGATGCCACCGCCGTTATAATGTAGGATCATGATTAATTACACACACAGTTGAATGATTAGATTTTCTGCTTAATCTATTCATGGTGGTGGTTGTTTGAGCATTCTCAGTATCGGATATCTTTTCTTTGTTGCAGTTGCTTGAAGGGCAGAAAATCCGCGTCAACAAGGCTTAGTTAGGAGGAACATGGTGTAAGACACTGAGTAGTATGTCTTGGAGAAGATTGGGGAGAGTGATTTGCACTTAACTGACCCTTGAAGTGGTAATTGGATGTTCTTTTCTGTAGAGTCATGGCTCATGGAGCAACAACAAAGCAATATTGCTGGCAGTTGTGTTTGTTCCCAGAGAAAAATTTCCACATCCCAGTATTGGCAGCTGTTTCTTGTGACCTCCTTCTTGCTTCGTGTCCGATGATGAGATTAACTGACAGCGTACTAGAGTTTTTTTTCCTATCATAGTTGTATGTAGCTGTGATCGAGGCTTGTATGTTGTTAATAACTATATATATGTATCTGATCTCACAGGCTTCAGCTTCGTGCTCTGTAATTGCGCGTTTGAGTCAGTCGGATGTTCTTCACATCTTTCAATGTATTTTCCGACCGTTCTAATAAGTTGGTGTACGCATCACCGTGCATTGAGTTCTGCCCATGTCAAACATTGGGTTAAGCTTTGAAAACTCAATTGTTTTGGTTCTATTGGTTGTGTTGACTTAATATTTATTTATAAATTATATTATTTTATTACCATAATAATATGAAAATACCTTTTAATCAATCGATAAAACCCAATTTTATATTTGAATGGCTACATTCATATGGAATTTTTATTTTTATTTTTATTTTTATTTTTATGGAACTTTAGATACGCTAATTAGGAGGAATTTCCAACACCCAGAAAATGAAACATCAAGCCGAAAAGAAGGGCGAACTTATAATTTATGTACAAAACAAAATTAGGAAAATACTAATGATGATGGCCAAAACAATGTCGTTTCAATTACATCGTTAGCCGGGCGAGATGGTAAATTCCCACAAATGGAAGGCCATTTCACATGTTTCCAATTGAGTTGGCGCCATTTCCCGCGCCATTACTGCTCTCGAAAACACTTTCTTTGCTATTTAGATTCAATTCGAAGCCCTAACTCTCTGTAATTCTCTCCAAATCCATCGATCTCTCTCTGTCGCTGTTCGATCTGTGACAGAAGATGTTCTATTCGCATACGTTTCTGGCCCGGAAAGGGCCGCTCGGAACTGTTTGGTGCGCCGCGCATTTACAGCACAGGCTCAAGAAATCTCACTACACCTCCACTGATATCTCCTCCACCGTCGGTTCGTTTTCGTTGCTCTCCCTATGAATCCCCCTCTTCATCTCTCCCATCAAATCCTTTTTGACATTCGTATATTGGCACGAGTTTTGTTCTAAACCCTCATTTTGTTGTCCAGTTTATTGTGAACTTCATTGTTGGAGAAGCAGTTAATTAGGGAATGCATTATCTTTGCTACATCTAATACGAGGTCAATTCAAGTATTCATTTTTTGTTTGGGGTTTTGAAATTCGGCATTGAAACTGATTTCTGGTTAAAATCATAAAAAACTACTGCTTTGGTTGCGTTGGAAATTGGTTTTGTGCGCTTTCTTGTTTTTGTACGTGTGCTGGGTTCCGAACAATGCTTGTGTGTTCCATTATTTTTGATGGATGGTTTTCGTCAGAACGTGAAATCCTTTTGCAACGAACAACCAGTAAGTATTCTAGTTGTAGATGCCAGTTTCCACACTTGCTGATTCTCAAATTCAGATAGATTAATCTTGTTGAAAGTTGAGAGGTAAAAGATATATTGCCAGAATTTTTACAGAGATAATTATTTGAATTGATGTGATGATGATATTTTTTTAACATATATGCCCTTCGACAATTATTTGTTTCAAAATGATAATCCAAATTGCCCAATTATTCTGCTAAGAAAAATTAGCTTGATTTTTTGTTTGTCTAAAATTATCCAATATGCTGTAATACATTCTTCTGCCGGGGAAAACAAAATTTTTATTGGTTGTCTTATCATTTGATCAACACTGATATCTTTTATTTTTATTTTTTTTCATTTTTTGGCTCACAGCATTTACTCATCTGAACAAAGAAAATATACTTCTTTTGTTGTCACATCATTCGCTTCAGAACATGTCTTACTGTTTCATCATTCGATTGGCAGTCTGTTTTCTGGATGCATGCTTTTTTGCTTCTTCTCTTCCTTTAAACCCATGTCTGACTTGCATAAAAATGTATATAAACTGGCATATTGGTCTTGCTTGATCATTTGTTGACTAGATGTTTTTTCCCCATTCTGCATGCATTTTTCAGAGAGCATTATGTATCCAGAAGTTCCCATAGCACTGAGAATGGTCGGCCATCTTCTGCTTGGTGTAGTTCGGATATACTCAAAGAAAGTTGACTATCTATACCAAGATTACAATTTTTTTCTGATAAGCATAAGGAAGGCCTCTGCTGCTGTAGAAGTTAATCTACCAGAAGATGCAACCCATGCACCTTTTCATTCTGTCACTTTGCCGGACACATATGAACTTGACGCTGTGAATTTGGAAGATGACTTCTATAACGAGGGGTAATTTGAGCAATCTGGTGCATTTGTATCCTTATGATATGTAGATAACACAATTACTTCTAATTCTCAGGGTTCAGGATAATCATCTTCGGAGCCAGGATGAGATAACACTTAAAGTTGGTAATATTACACATTCTTGCCTGAATCGAGTTCTTTAAATTATTTCACTCTAATTTATTATTTATTGACTAAAAATGGGAAACAATTGAACTGGGATTATTTATTACAGATCAAATTCCAACTGGTAGAGATCCGTACATTACCATAGCTTTTGAGGAGGTAACTCTATTCCCTTGTCATATTTAATTCTTGTATTGGGAGGCATCTGAGTTTCTGTATCACATAAACTCACATGTATGTTCTTGTAGGAAACATTGAGGGATTTTTTACATTCAGAAGATGCTTCTGGATCCGGAGCCAGAACGATGGAGGAGTATGTTTTTGGATAAAAAACGATGCTCTTATTATTTCCCTGTGTTGTAAGGAAGTAATGAGTTTCTCTCTTTTACAGTTTGCATACTTCATTTCCAGTGCCCCCAACTTCTGTCTCCGAACATCCTGTTCAAACAGGAGATGCTGAGAGGCTTGATGAAGATAATATCCCAGAATTTGAAGTTATGAGGGATCCTGGTCATGATTTTAATGTGGATAGCAATCCACTTTGGCCAGATCAAGGGAATGATGTAATTGAACCTGACAAAATTTTGGAGCAAATGATAAATGAGAAGGAAAATCATACTCCTGGAGCAGAAGAAATATTAGTCTCCGGAGGTCATTCTCCCCAGTCACAGCAACATGCAGAACCGAATGTTTCTGATGCTTCAGACCAGGCTCCTGACTCTACTACACATATTTCATTTGGTAGGTTCAAATTTTTTACCTTTGGTTAAAGGCAAAGCCTGGATTTGTTTTTTTTATCTGAGTATGCTTGCTTTATTATGGTGCAGGGCATGTATCACCTGAATTTGCAATTCCTTCAATACCACAAGTTGCTCAGCCAAAAGCAAGACCAAGAAAGAGAAAACAGCTATTTGATGAGGCAACAGTATTGACAAATAAGTAAGGATTTGAAGAGGATTCATATGAGATTTTTTCCCCTTTTGATTCTTCTAGCACTTTGTCCCAAGTGGGATTAAGGCTTGATATGTTGGTGTTTTATTCTTCAAGCACTTCATTGTTCTTGTCATTATTAATATTATAATTTTTTTTGAAGTTTTCATCATACAAGAATATGGATATGACAGGTTTATGAAGGGGGCACTTCATAACTGTAGTGATCTAAGGCGAAAGAGGAAATGTTGCCCTTCTTCTGATTTGGATGTCTGGAAGTCAAATAATAGACTAAGAAAAGAAAAGATTTTTTTCGAGCCATTAATCACTGGTAACTGGAATTCTTTTTTCAGTGTTCTACCTTTAGTCCTCATCTCTCAGACAAAATTTGCTAAATGAGAATCTGGTGTATCTGCAGGGTTGTGTGCAGATCTATGTAACACCTACAAGACGGACTTAATTTCTGTGAAACCTCATTTAGCTTCTGTTAAAGAAGCTTCCACAGAGCCCAGTGTTGCAAAGTCCCCTGCTCAGATGCATGAACCTGTGCATGACCTTGATATGGAAATTGAACATCTTAGAAATTATGAAGGCCCTGTTGGCAGCAACATTTTACATGAAATCATTGGTTCCCCTAATAGAATGATGCCTTCTGAAACCAGATCCATGTCTTCTCCGCACAGAAATGACTTCACTCCTGCTTCGGCTGATCTCTTAGGCTCAGAATCAGAACTTCAACAGGGAAAAACTGTTGGGACTGGGGCACAGCCCACACCTGACCTGGCAGCATCTACTGGAACTTTTGGCTCAGAGACTGAAACACCAATGACAACTTTCACAGAGTGGCGAGGATTAGAGAGTACTGGTCTTCCAGATATTCCTGAGGTGATGGATTCAGCCGAAGAAGATGTAAGCTTCTCATGTTTGAATTCATTTATGCACTTTGACTGCTTCCATTGGAGGTACTTGTGCTTATCTTTCGTGGTCCATCGTGTTTCTTTTTCTATCACATAATTGTTGGCTTATATTCGATACCAACAAATTTAGAAGATACATGAATTCACATGACATGCATTATGGTCCTCTTTTGCTTAAAGTATTACATAATCATCAATATACTTGATAAAAATTTATGAAGAATTACTTCTATCATCTGACATTCATTTTATTTTTCACAATTCAAGTTAAGTCAACAAAACATTATAAACCACACAATATATCAAGCCTTTCCCCCACGCAGCTACATGAATTTTAACTCACCAATTATTTCCATCTATGACCTTATCTTTTTATAAGGCCCTTATGACTCATTATACCTACTTGTCTCCCACCAAGTTTTTTTTTTTTTGGTCTTCCTCAACCCTTTTTGCTAGACATGTTTCATTCTATCCACTGTTCTCACAGCAGCCTCTATTGGTTTTCTCACATGACATGACCAAACATCTTAATTCAGAACAAAATGCAAAATAACAAACCCCGACAACACTAGAATTCTGTTACTACCTGGGATTCTTAAACAAATCCCAGTCAATAACACCTTGTAACTATACTAGGTAAATCTACTAAAACGGCCAACAATATTCCTCCATACCCAAGCTGCTAGCCTCATTTGCCTGTCTTGGAATGAGATCAAGCTCTCATCCAGAATGTCTCCTCCTTATATCCCAGATATCTGAGATAAGTCTTCAATGACCAGTGCATTCATTTCCCAAAACAATTGCATTCATTAATCACTAACTGTGAATCTCCCTCAAAAACTTCAGCAGCAATGGCACTATCTCCTCAGCCAATGCAAATCCTTGTGTCTTTAACCTTTCCAGTGTTATCCCTAATTACAATTCCCCTAGCCCATGCTCTCATTCTTCTAGGCTGCATTAAAATTTATCTTTGCATGACTAACCCCAGGAGGTTTCAACCAGGATGAAATATTTCTAAATCCCACCAAAAGATTTGAAGAATGGATCTTACTACAAGGAGAAAGAGGGTGTTCTCCGCATATCTCTAACCTTTTCTTTTATGCTCCTTATATGGTCACTTGAAAACATCTTAGGCCAGTTCCATTTAAGGCTCAATCCAATAAATTTTTGACTAAAAGGTGTAGATTGTACATAAATGTGTTGTCTAGTATCTATAGTTTCACTGAAATGCACCTTTAGCAATCAAGCTGAGAATGGTTTTCAGATAGTGTTGCATTTCATTGCAGGACCTACACTTTTTGGCCTCTGAAGACTATACACCTATAAGTAAGTGAAGAAGCTTTTGTCAATCTTTTGATTTCTATATGGATGATTCTGTTTTCCCCTGTTAAACACAGGACCACAAATAGCAGTAGACGGACATTTTAGTGTTATCTACATTTTATTTCAAATCAAATCCTTGAATGACATAATCGTGCTTTTACCAGACTACCAAAGGACTCTAGGAGTTGACAAAATAGCTTCATTATCTGGGACAACAAGGTAGCTTCCTGCAAAATATAAACTGTTACAAATAGAACTTCATTTTCTCTATGTAGCTGGTAAATGTGTGTTGGTACTTGTTTGCAGGAAAGTTGTGGAATATTTAAAAGATAAGTCATCAGTTACACCCATCTCAGAAGATTTATCTGGTGATATGAACTTGAACAATATTTTAAAAGGAAAAAGCAGAAAAGTATGTGCTCGAATGTTCTTTGAAACTCTGGTAAGTTTCTGAAACCTTTCATTCAGTTTTGTGGTTTATGAGTTCCTGCCTGCCTTACCTGTTAAACACCAAATTTTGTGAAGACTTCAATATGTTATAATTGTCATCGTGTTTGTGTTTGCATGCAGATGATTGAGAATACGTATATTGAGGTGAATATTATGTGTATTACCACTTCAGTTACTGCAAAAGTGAATTGATGGAATACTTAATAAGCATATTTCTTGTTCTTGTCAAATTTCTTGAGAGGAATTAGTACTTGATACTGTGAAGTGTGAACAGTACCATACATATCCATATTGGTGAGGTCTGATCCAATTATTCTGCTTGGTCATCCATAAAACAATTCTATTACATTTTTAACCTATTTGCCTATTTAACGATGGTTTTTGGTATTAGAGCAATTTTCATTCTGCTCCAAGTCTGAGCAGTTCTTGTTTATGTTTGTTGGGGTAACTAGTTCACAGTAAACCAAGAGAGCTATTGCATCTCTACATGGTTTCAATTATCTGTCAACTTCATCACATTGGACTAATGGTAT